>NC_058130.1:75795401-75858741 GCF_016433145.1 Gracilinanus agilis
GAAAATATTTATAGCTGCGCTTTTTGTAGTGGCAAAAAACTGGAAAACGAGGGGATGTCCTTCAATTGGGGAATGGCTGAACAAATTGTGGTATATGTGGGTGATGGAATAGTATTGTGCTAAAAGGAATAATAAACTGGAGGAATTCCATGCAAATTGGAGATACCTCCAGGAAGAGATGCAGAGAGAAAGGAGCAGAGCCAGAAGAACTTTGTACACAGAGACTGATATACTATGGTAAAATCAAATGTAATGGGCTCCTGTACCAGCAGCACTGCAATGACACAAGACAACTCTGAGGGATTTATGGTAAAGATGCTACCCACATTCAGAGGAAGGACTGCAGGAGAGGAAACATATAAGATAAACAATTGCTTGAATGCCTGGGCGGAGGCGGACATGAGTGGGAAATAGACCCTGAACAAGGACACATGTTACAACCAGTGGAAATGTGCGTTGGCTATGGGTGGGGGGAGAGAGGGGGGTGAAGGGGAAATTAGGGGCATAAAGTTTGTAAACAGATTAAAAACGAATATTAATAAATGTCTAATAAAAAAAAAGTCTACAACCATCAAGTAACCAAGATTTTGGACCTCATTGGAAGCAATCTCTTACACTGCCTCACTAATACCTGTCCTTGCTGAGAGACCCTTTCAAACAAAACTACCATTATAGGAGAAGATAGCAAATAGAAATAGAAGGGAAAAGGGAGAGAAGCTTAGGAATTAGAACTGCCTTGCTTTCTGCATAAGTGATGGACCCTTTAGGGTACCCCCAAATACCCTCTGTCCTTCACTCCTTTCCTCAATCCCTGATTTTTGAATAATAAAAGCCATTTAGCAATCAGATAGCATTCTTGAGTGCATGAGAGACAGTAAGGGAGAGGGGAACCACAGCTTGGACTGGCAGCCTTCATCTTTTAGCCAGATTACCCTCCATGCAGTTAGCCAACCTTGGGTAGGGCTTGAGTGAACCCTGTCCTTATTCAAGATCTGATTGGGGTACCAACTACCTCCTTTTGTAGGGAAGCCTTGCCCTAAACTTTTGAGGGGTGACATGACCCTCCAGGTCACCCAGTTTTGAGGCAACACTCCCTTTAAAGTCTCCCAGTATACATTTAGCCTCAGGGGAGTGGTTTGAAAAGAGTGACTGCACAGACTCTTTCTCTTTCACTCTCTCTTCTACAAAAATCCATTACTGGCCCCCCTTTATTATTACACCTACAGGGAAGTTGAGAAGGAATAAAAAGGGGGTATGTGGGGCAGGAAGTATTAAAAGAGAGGAAAATGTTGGGGTGGGGTTGATTAATAAACGTGAAAGAAAAATAAGATGGGAATAAGAAATGAGGGTTTAGGAAGGAAAGTAAAATAAGGATAGGGAAAAGGACTGATTAAAAGCAAGACAGTGTCATAGAAGGAAATAGTGAAAGAAAGGGCAGCACCAATAAAGGAAATCAAAATGATGAGGAACACATAGGGCATAAATATAACTTCGAATATAGATGGGATCAACTCACCCATAAAACAGAAGCAGATAGCAGAGTGGATTAAAAACCAAAATCTTCCCATATGTTGTCTATGAGAAACACAAATGAGGCAGGTAGACACAGAGAGGGTAAAGTTAAGAGGCTGAAAAAGAATTTATTGGGCCTCAACTCAGAAAGTGGAGGCAGGAGTTGCAATCATTGTATCTGACAAAGCCAAAGTAAAAATAGATCTGATTAAAAGAGATAGGAAAGGTAATTACATCCTGATAAAAGGCAGTATAGACAATGAAAAAATATCAGTACCCATTATGTTTGCAACAAACATTATAGCACCTAGTTTTGTAAAGGAGAAACTATTGAAGTATAAGGAGTAAATAAATAATAAAATAGATAGTAGGAGACCTCAACCTTCCTCTATCAGATCAAAATAAATCAAACCAAATAAGAAAAAGAAAGAAGAGATGTGAATGAAATCTTAGAAAAAATTAGAATAAATAGACATAAGTAGAAAAGTAAATAGGGACAAAAAAGAATATACCTTTTTAGGAGCATTGAGAAAGACTGACCAGGTACTAAGGCCTAAAACAAATGTTTTGTTGTAAACAAATGTAGAAAAGCAGAAATAATAAAGGCAACTTTTTCAGATAATAATGTAATAAAATTATAATTAGTAAGGATACATGTGTAAGGGGTAAAAAGGGGTTTTGGTTAGGTGGATATTAAAAGGTTTTGTCACCAGGGAATTGAAGAATTATCAATCCCCAATTACAGAATAACCTCAAGTCAAAACGACCTTCATGGAAGTTTATTTACAAATGAGGAGAGGAAGAGAAAATAACAAAATCAGAAAGAGGATAAGATAGGATAAGTAACCTAACACACTAGGTAATTTATTCCAGTCCCCTAGTTTAATCCAGGCAGATCTAATTAGTCCTGAGTCCAGCAAGGCCCAGACTTGAGCCCAAGGCCAGAGAGCCAGAGGGCCAGAGGGTCCCAGAGGTTACTGAAGCAAAGGCTTCAGTCACAGAGTCTCTTTTTCTTTGTTTCTTTTTTTTTAGATAAATAATTTTTATTTTTTAGAAAATTTATCCTGGTTACATGATTCATGTTCTTACTTTCCCCTTCACCCCCAGACTCCTACCCCCACCATAACCATTGCACATTTCAACTGGTTTTAACATGTGTCATCAATTAAAACTTATTTCCAAAGTGTTGATAGTTACATTGGTGTGGTTGTTGCTAGTCTACATTCCCAATCATGTCCTCCTCAAACCATGTGTTCAAGCAATTGCTTTTCATCTGTGTTTCTTCTCCTGTAGTTATTCCTCTGAATGTGGGTAGCATTCTTTTTCATAAGTCTCTCAGAATTGTTACAGATCATTGCATTGCTGCTAGTACAGAAGTCAATTACATTCAATTTTACCACCCTGAGTTGGTCTATGTGTACATTGTTCTTCTGGCTCTGCTCCTTTCACTGTGTATCAATTCCTGGAGGTCTTTCCAGTTCACATCTTTGAGAAAAATAGTATTCCATTATCAGCATATACCACAATTTGTTCGGCCATTCCCCAATAGAAGGGCAAACCCTCATTTTCCACTTTTTTGCCACCACAAAAAGCTCAGCTATTAATATTTTCATACAAGTCTGTTTATCTATGATCTCTTTGGGGTACAAACCCAACAATGGTATGGCTAGATCAAAGGGTAGACAATCTTTTATAGCCTTTAAGCATAGTTCCAAATTGCCATCCAGAATGGTTGAATCACTTCACAACTCTATCAACAATGCATTAATGTCCCAATTAGGCCAAATCCCCTCCAACATTCATTACTCTCCCCTACTATAATTTTAGCTAATCTGCTAGGTGTGAAAACAACTCAGCATTGTTTTGATTTGCATTTCTCTAATTATTAGAGATTTAGAATACTTTCTCATATGCTTATTGATAGTTTTGATTTCTTAACATGAAAATTGCCTATTCATGTCCCTTGCCCATTTATCAATTGGGAAATGACTTAATTTTTTATACAATTGATTTAACTCCTTGTATATTTGAGTAATTAGACACCTGTCAGAGTTTTTTGTTATAAAGATTTTTTTCCCAATTTGTTGTTACCCTTCTGATTTTGGTTGGTTTGTTTTTGTTTGTACAAAAGCTTTTTAAATTATTATAATCAAAATCATTTAATGTACATTTTGTAATTTTCTTTAACTCTTCTTTGGTTTTAAAATCTTTCCTTTATAAGAGATTTGACACGTATACTAATAAGTGTTCATTTAATTTATTTACAGTTTCCCTCTTTACATTTAGGTCATTCACCTATTCACCTATTCTGAATTTATCTTGGTGTAGGGTGTGAGATGTTGATGTAAACCTAATCTCTCCCATATTGTTTTCCAATTTTCCCAGCAGTTATTGTCAAATAGTGGATTTTTGTCCCAAAAGTTGGGCTCTTTGGGTTTATCATACACTGTCTTGCTGATGTCACTTACCCCAAGTCTATTCCACTGATCCTCCCTTCTGTCTCTTAGGCAGTACCATATTGTTTTGATAACCTCTGCTTTATAGTATAGTTTAATACTTGGTACTGCTAATGCACTTTCCTTCACATTTTTTTTCATTATTTCCCTTGATATTCTTGACCTTTTTTTGTTGTTCTTCCAAATGAACTTTATTATAGTTTTTTTCTAATTTAGTAATGAAGATTTTTGGTAGTTTTATAGGTATGGCACTAAATAAATAAATTAATGTGGGTAAAATAGTCATTTTTATTATGTTAGCTCTTCCTACCCGTGAGCAAACAATGTTTTTCCAATTATTTAGATTTAGTTTTAATTGTTTGGAATGTGTTTTGTAGTGGTTTTCATATAATTCCCATATTTGTTTTGGGAGATAGATTCCTAAGGATTTTATATTGTCTAGGGAGATTTTAAATGGTGTTTCTCTTTCTACCTCTTTTTGCTGTGATGTTTTGGAGATATATAGAAATGTTGATGATTTATGTGCATTTATTTTGTATCCTGCAACTTTGCTAAAGTTGTTGATTATTTCTACTAGCTTTTTAGTTGATTCTCTAGGATTTTTCAAGTAGACCATCATATCATCTGCAAAGAATGACAGCTTAGTCTCCTCATTGCCTGTTTTAATGCTTTCAATTTCTTTTTCTTTTCTAATTGCTACTGCTAGTGTTTCTATTACAATGTTAAATAATAGGGGTGATAATGGGCATTCTTGTTTCACACCTGATGTTACTGGGAAGGCTTCTAATTAATCCCATTGCATATGATGTTTGTTTATTGTTTTAGATATATACTGTTTATTATTTTGTAGAAAGGTCCTTCTATTCCTATACATTTCAGTGTTTTCAATAGGAATGAGTGCTGTATTTTATCAAAGGCTTTTTCAGCATCTATTGAGGAAATAATGTGATTTTTGTTTGTTAGCTTGTTGATATGGTCAATTATGTTTTTCCTAATGTTGTACCATCCTTGCATTCCTGGTATAAATCCCACCTGATCATGGTGGATGATCCTCTTGATCACTTGCTGGTGTCTCTTTGCTAATATTCTATTTAAGATTTTTGCATTTATGTTCATTAGGGAGATTGGTCTTTAGTTTTCTTTCTCTGTTTTTGATCTACCTGGCTTTGGAATCAGTACAATATTTGTGGCATAAAAGGAATTTGGTATGATTCCTTTTTTGCTTATTATAGCAAATAATTTGCATAGTATTGGGATTAGTTGTTCATTGAATGTTTGATAGAATTCTCTTGTGAATCCATCAGGCCCTGGTGATGTTTTCTTAGGGAGTTCTTTGATGGCTAGTTTAATTTCTTTTTCTGATATGGGATTGTTAGGTATTCTATTTCTTCTACAACTAATTAGGGAATTTACATTTTTGTAAATATTCATCCATATCACCTAGATTGCTATATTTATTGCCATATATTTGGGCAAAATCATTTTTAATGATTGCCTTAATTTCCTCTTCATTAGAGGTGAGGTCTTCCTTTTCATCTTTGATACTACCAATTTGGTTTTCTTCATTCCTTTTTTTATTAGATTGACTAGTACTTTCTCTATTTTATCTGTTTTTTTTTCAAAATACCAGCTTCTAGTCTTATTTATTAATTCAAGAGTTCTTTTATTTTCAATTTTACTAATTTCTTCCTTGATTTTTAGTATTTCTAATTTTGTTTTCATCTGGGGATTTCCATTTATTTATTTTCAGAAAAATTTTCCATGGTTACATAATTCATTATTTTACTTTACCCTTCAACCCCTCAAGTCCCCCCCCCCATTGCTAGCTAACTTTTCCACTGGTTTGGTCTACATTGGGTGGGCAACCCCAATCATAGGCTCATCAACCCAAGTGTTCAAGCAGTTTTTTTCTTCTATGTTTCCACTTCTATAGTTCTTCCTCTGAATTTTGGTAGCGTTCTTTTCCCTAAATGCCTCAGAATTGTCTTTTGTCATTGCATTGCTGCTAGTACATATGTCCATTACATTCTATTTTACCACAGTGTATCAGTTTCTGTGTACAATGTTCTTCTGGCTCTGCTCCTTTCTCTCTGCATCAGTTCCAGGAAATCTTTCCAGTTCACATGGAATTCCCTCAGCTTATTATTCCTTTGAGCACAATAGTATTCCATCACCAACATATACCACAATTTGTTCAGCCATTCCCAACTGAAGGGCATACCCTTGCTTTCCAGTTCTTTGCCACCACAGAGAACACAGCTATAAATATTTTTGTACATTTCTGTTTACCTATGATCTCTTTGGGGTACAAACCAAGCAATGGTATGGCTGGATCAAAGGGCAGGCATTCTTTTATTGCTCTTTGGACATAGTTCCAAATTGCCATCCAGAATTGTTGGATCAGTTCAGAACTCCACCAGCAATGCATTAATGTTTCAATTTTGCCACATTCCCTCAAACACTCATTACTCTCCCCTGCTATCTTTTTATCCAATCTGCAAGGTTTGGGGTGGTAACTCAGAGTTGTTTTCATTTGCATTTCTCTAATTATTAGAGATTTAAAACACTTTCTCATGTGCTTATTCATAGTTTTGATTTATTTATCTGAAAATTGCCAATTCATGTCTCTTGCCCATTAATGATTTGGAGAATGGCTTGATTTTTATACAATTGATTTACTTCCTTGTATATTTAAGTTATTAGACCTCTGTCAGAATTTTTCGTTTTAAAGATTTTTCCCCAGTTTATTCTTTCCCTTCTGATTTTGATTGCTTTGTTTTTGTTTGTACAAAAACTTTTTAATTTACTATAATTAAAATTATTTATTTTACATTTTGTAAATTTTTCTAACTCTTGCTTGGTTTTAAAATCATTCCTTTCCGAGAGATCTGACAATTTACTATTCTGTGTTCACCTAATTTACTTACAGTTTCCTTCTTTATATTCATGTCTTTCACACATTCTGAATGGATCTTGGTATAGCGTGTAAGATGTTGATCTAAACCTAATCTCTCTCATATTGTTTTCCAATTTTCCCAGCAGTTTTTGTCAAATAGTGGATTTTTGTCCCAAAAGTTGGGCTCTTTGGGTTTATCATACACTGTTTTGCTGACATCATCTGGGGATTTTTAATTTGCTCACTTTCAATTTTTTTAAGTTACATGCCCAATTCATTAATCTCTGCCCTCCCTAATTTGTTAAAATATACAGTCAAGTATATAAATCTCCCCCTGCATACTGCCTTAGCTGCATCCCACAGAATTTGGTAGGATGTCTCATCATTGTCATTCTCTTCAATGAAATTGTTGATAGTTTCTATGATTTCTTCTTTAAATGACTGGTTTTTATATTTTCATATTATTTAATTTCCAATTAGGTTTTGATTTGCCTGCCCAGGTGCCCTTACTAATTATTATTTTAATTGTAATATGATCTGAGAAGTTTACATTTATTATTTCTGCTCTTTTGCATTTGTTTGCAATATTTCTATACCCTATTTCATGGTCAATCTTTGTGAATATACCCTGTGTACCTGAAGAGAAAATGTATTCCTTTTGTCCCTACTTATTTTTCTCCACATATCTATTAAATCTAATTTTTCTAGGACTTCATTCACCTCTCATCTCTTTCTTTTTTATTTTTAGTTTGATTTATCTAGATCTGAAAGAGGAACATTTAGATCTCCCTCTATTATGGTTTTCCTATCTATTTCCTTCTTCAGATCTGCCAGTTTCTCCTTTAGGAATTTGGATGCTATGCCATTTGGTGCATACATATTGAGCACTGTAATTTCCTCATTGTCTATACTGACTTTTATTAGGATAGAATTACCTTCCCTTTCTTTTTTAATCATGTCTATTATACTTTGGCTTTGTCATAAACCATGATTGCCACTCCAGCCTTCTTTTTCTCAGTTGAAGCCCAAAAGATTTTGCTCAAGCCCTTTACCTTAAACCTGTGTATGTCTATCCATCTCATATGTGTTTTTTTTAGACAGCATATGGTAGGCTTATGGTTTCTAATCCATTTTGCTCTTTGCTTCCGTTTTATAAGGGAGTTCATCCCATTCACATTCAGAGTTATAATTATCAATTGTATATTCCCCAGCATTTTGGTACCCTTTCCTAGTTCTACCCCTTCTTCTTAGGCTATTTCCTTTGAAAGTAGTGATTGGTTTTAAACTAGTAACTCTTGTCCCCTTCCTTGATTTACTACCCTTTCTACCCTCTATAATAAAGGAATTTAAGGCAAGAATATAATAAGGTAGATATAATAAGGAATTTAGGCAGATGTAATAACGGACTGAGGCAATGGAGTGATATGGGATCAAAGGCTGGAGGTAATTAAGGGAATATAGGCAGGGATGTAATAAGGGATTAAAAAGGGTAGTAGCTGGTTGTAATATAGGAATAGGGCAAGGTAAGGTTGCAATAGAGGATAAGGCAGGGCAAGGGATTAAAGGTAGAGTGAATAGGGAATATGGCACTGTGGATAGGGATTTGTGGATCCCTGAGGTAATAAAGCGGATAAGGAGGGTACTATTAGAGTGGAGGTGATAAATTAAGGTGATTGGAGAAGTAAGGGAATGACAGAGTTTAGGAAATATAAACACGGACGTATAAAGGTTTGTAAGGTAGAGGATGAGATACTTTGGGCAAACAACTACAGTCTGGGAGAGACTGACTGGGACACAGGATTTGAGACAGAGACACTAAAGGGAAACAGACTGAACCCTTCAAGCAAGGAAGGGCACTTCTACAAATAAAGATTAAGGCCAGCCAGGAATGGCTTGAAATTGACTAGAGGGCTGCTAGTCAGTTTCTTGGGTTTACAAAGGAACAGTTCAGATGAATTATTGAGATTGCACCTCCTCCAAAATGGACACCTTCAATCCCTCTGAACACGGAGAGAATGTTGTTCCTCTCTCTTTTTGTCCCTCTCTTATCAATCAACTAATGAAGTAGCCAAAGGTTTTGATTTAAGACAGACAGAGTATATTGATTTCTAGGGTTGATTGGAAGGGATGAAGGATACGAGGTAGCCCTAACAGCTGCCTAGAGAAAGCTTCAGGTGGGGGAGGGAGACAGGAACGTGAAACTGAGAAAGGACCTGACTTAACTCAACTCTCAAGTGTTTTTGTAATCAAAAGGGTTATGGAAGTTGGATTCAATGATTCAATAGATAATTTGTAACAAGGGTAAGCCCTATTTGACTATTTAAACTATCAAGTTTAAAGATAACACTCAGATCTACCCTACTTTCAAAACCTCAACAGAAATTCAGGCAGGGAAATGAAGATGTGGAATAAGGGAGGTTAGGGAGCTTCAAAGGAATATTTAAGCTAACAAATTTTAGAGTTTTATATCCCAATGGATATAGCTACTCTTCCCTCTCAGGGTTAATTCCACTGACAGTAAGGTTTAAATATTACCTCTTGATGCTCTCTTCCTCTACTTCTATTGTCCTCTCCCCTTCCCATGCCCAATTTGTGTGTAATAGAATATCCTATTTTTCTTATTCATTCATGTTTCTCTTGGTGCCATCTACTATTCACCCCCCTCTTTTCCACCCACCCCCATATCATCTTAGACCATTTAGTATTCCAACCTCTCTCTGTGAATAATTCTTCTAATTACTATAATAATGGATACTATAATAGTGAATAGAGTTCACTACAGAGAATTACACACAACATTTCTCCATATAGTAATATGAATAAATAGATCTTTTTGAAGCCCTTAAAGAGGCAAATTTAAAAATAAGAGTTTTCTTTCTTTCCCCTCTGTTTCTTATTTACTTTTTCAGGTTTCATTTGGATTTTGTGGTTGGATATTGAACTTTCCATTTAGTCCTGGTCTTTTCTGTGCAAATACTTGGAAATCTTCTACCTTGTTGAATGCCCATACTTTCCCGTGGAAACATATAGTCAGTTTTGATGGGTAGGTGATCCTTGGTTGTAGATCCAGGTCTCTTGCCTTTCTGAATATCATATTCCAAGGCTTGAGGTCTTGTAATGTGGAGGCTGCCAGATCCTGTGTGATCCTGATTGTTGCTCCTTGATATCTGAATTGTCACTTTCTGGCTTCTTGTAAACTTTTTTTTTCTTTTACTTGGAAGCTCTTGAATTTGGCTATTATATTCATGAGGGTTCTCTTTTTAGGGTTTAGTGTAGAGCAGGGATCAGCAATGTATGGCTCTTTCTGCAAGAGCCACAAAGTCAATTTTTTCAGGCTCTGTTACAGGAGAGAGCACTGTTACAGGATTGTGCACTGTGAACACTGTAAGGCTCTCACGAAATTACATTTTTAAAAAATGTAGCATTTATGGCTCTCACAGCTAAAAAGTTGTTTACCCATGGTGTAGAGGGTGATCTAATGATCCTTTCAATGCCTAGATTGCCCTTTCGTTGTAAAACTTCAGGAGAGTTCGCTGAATAATTTCTTATAGTATGGATTGCAAATTTCTATTAATTTCTACTTTTTCAGTAAGACCAATGATTCTCAAATTGTCTCTTCTAGAACTTTTTTCTTGATCTGTCAATTTCTCAGTGAGATATTTCATGTTTCCTTCTATTTTATCAATCTTTTGACTTTACTTCATTTGTTCTTGCTGTCTTGAGAGATTATTGGTTTCTACTTGCCAAATTCTTGTCTTTAGAGACTGGTTTTCTGCTATAATCTTTTGATTTGACTTTTCAATTTCGTCTATCTTGTTTTCCAGCTTTTTTATTTTGTTCTCCAATTTGCTTATCAATTCTTTTGATTTGGGGGCATCTTTTTCAAATTACCCAATTCTAGCCTTTAGAGACTGGTTTTCAGCTACAATCTTTTGATTTTCCTTTTCAATCTTGTCTGTTTGGTTCTTCAAGGCTTCCAGCTCATCATTTCTGATCTTCAATTTGCTTATCAATTCATTTGATTTATGAGCCTCACTGTCCAATTCTGAAATTCTGCCTCTTAAACTGTTATTTTCTTGCCAGATCTCTTCCATCTTTCTCATAATCTCAGATTTAAACTCTTCAAGAGCTTGTGATCAGTTTTCATTCTTTTGGGAAAGTTTGGATATGAGTACTTGTTTGTTCTTTACTGTTTGCTCTGTTATCTGGATTACTTCTGTGTAAAAGTTGTCAAGTGTTAAAGATTTCTTCTTGATTTTTCTCTTCTGGGGTTCTTGTGTCTGGCTTGCCATTGTTAGCTCAGTGCCCTCTCAGGTTTATCCTCATGCCCAGGGTCTGTCTGAGCTCTTTAGTCTACTGAGATCTCAGGTCTAGTTGTTCTCAGGGTCAAGCCTCCTGGTGGTCCCCTTGCTTGTTCCTCTGCCCAAAGCTCCTTCAACAGTCTCAGGGAGCTGCTTCCACAGTCATGCACCCCTCTGCACTGGGTCCCCCCAATAAACGAGCCTGCACTCAGGATCTGTGTCTATACCTGTGTCAGAGCCTGAGCTCAAGGTCTGTGTTCAATGTCCTTGCATTCTTTAGCCTCCTGGGGTCTTAAGTCTTGCTTCTCTCAGGAATAGGCCCTGGTGATCCGAGGTAGCTGCCAAGGACTTAATACATGCCCTAAACTTGCTCTAGCTCTTGTAGGCTGGCTTTGGCACTGTAGGTGCTGTGGTGGGTAGGGGGTCGCTCAGCTCACATTTTAGTGAGAGCTGCTTCACCATCCTTATAACATGGAAAAGTCTCAATCCCATATACCTTCAATGCTGCGCCTGTTGTGGGGTCCCTTCATTCATCTGGATTTGTTTTTATGTCCTCTTGAGGAGTCATATATGTTTGAGTTAGGTGAGGTTAAGCAGCTGCTTTTTACTCTGCTGCCATCTTAATCTGGAAGCTCCATTTTGACAGGGTCTCTTTTGAAAGGGAAGCTCTTTAAGAGAAGTTCAGGAAGATTTAGTCTTTACACTTACCACATGGAATTCTAAAGAAATATTAAAAAAAACAGTTTTGTCGAGGTCTCAGGGTCCCAGACCCAGAACTCCTCCAGGTCCAAGACACAAACAAGAAGAGTGGAGCTGAACTCACTGAACTCTCTTTTAAGGGGGCTTCTTTTGTGTCACTTCCTGTGCCTTCCTCCTCATTTACATATCCAATCACAAGAAACGCTTTTCTTAGGACTGCCCAGGAGGCAGTCAGTAAATTTTTATTCATCACTCACTCTAGCACATGTCGGTGACAGACCTCCCAACTTGTGAATTAAGTGGAATTGTTTACATTTTTGCTGATTAGATTTGAGAATTGGCAAGGTAGATTTAATCTCATTATCACACATGGAGAGGCAAATAAAAATTATTTGGAAATTAATATGATTCTCCAAAATCAGTAGGTTAAAGAACAAATCATAGAAATAATTAATAATTTCATTGAAGAGAATGACAATTAGGAGCCAACGTATCAAAACATAATGGATGCAGCCAAAGCAGAACTAGGGGAATATATGTCAACAAATATCAAAAATATATCAACAAAAGCCAGTCAGACCAAAAATTTAAAAAGAAAACTATAGACCAATCTCCTTAAAGAACATAGATGCAAAAATCTTAAATAGAATTCTAGCAAAAATACTCCAGCAAGTGATAATGAGAATTATTCACTATGATCAGATTAGATTATACCAGGAATACAATGATGGTTTAATATTAGGAAAACCATCCATATAATTGTCCATATCAACAACCAAACAATTAGAAATCACATGATTATCTCAATAAATACAGAAAAAGTCTTTGAAAAAATCACAGAAAGTTCATTTGGAAGAACAAAAGATCAAAAATATCAAGGGAAATAATGAAAAAATGTGAAGGATAGAAGCCTTGCTTTACCAGATATCAAACTATACACCCTATACCAAGATTAAATCAGAGTGGGAAAATGACTTAAATATAAAGAAGGAAACCATAAACAAATTAGGTGAACATAGGATAGTATATCTTTCAGATCCATGGGAAAGGAAGGAATTTAAGACTAAGCAGGAGATAGAGAAGACCAAAAAATTTAAAACGAATGATTTTGATTACATTAAATTAAAAGTTTTCTGTACAAACTAAACCAATGCAACCAAAATTATAAGAGAAGCAAGAAATTGGTGAAAATTTATATAAATGACAAAGTTCTCTTTTCTCAAATTTATATGGAGGTAAATCAATTGTGCAAAAAAAAAAATCAAGCCTTTCCCCAATTGGCAAATGGTCAAGACATATGAGTAGGCAGTTTTCAGAGAAAGAAATCAAAACTATTAAGCACATGAAAAGTGTTCTAAATCTCTCATAATTTAGAGAAATGCAAATCAAAACAATGCTTAGGTACCATGTCAAAACTAGCAGGTAGTCTAATATGACAGTAAAGAAGCAGGTAGTCCAATATGACAGTAGAGGAAAATAATAAATATTGGAGGGGATGTGGCAAAATTCAGACCCTAATGCATTGCTGATGGAGTTGTGAATTAATGCAGCCTTTCTGGAAAGCAATTTGTAATTATGCTTGCCCTTTGAAGCAGCAATGCCTCAGCTAGGTTTGTACCTCAAAGAGATGATAGAGAAAAATACATGTACAGTGATAGTCATAGCTTCACTCTTTGTGGTGGCAAAATATTGGAAAATAAGGGGTTGTCCCTAAATTGGGAATTGGCTGAACAAATTGTGGTAGATGATGGTGATGAAATACTTTTGTGCTGTAAGGATTGATGATCTGGAGGCTTTCCATATGAACTGGGAGAACCTTAATGAACTGATGCAAAGTGAAATGAGCAGAATCAGAAGAACATTGTACACAGAAAGTAAAACATTGTGGAAAAATCCAATGTAGTAGACTTTGCTACTAGTAGCAATGCAACAAGCCAGGACACTCCTGAGGGACTGATGTAAAAGAATGCTATCCACATTGAAAGAAAGAACTATAGGAGTAGAAATGTAAAAGCAAAACATATGACATCACTTATTATATGTGTATATGGGTATGTGATTTTAGGTTTAGGCCTTTAAAATAATCACTCTATAGAAAAAATGAATAATATGGAAATGGTTATCAAGTGACAACATTTTTACAACCCAGTGGAATTGCTTGTTGGCTCTGGGAGTAGGGAAGGAAGAGGGGAGAGAAAGAAAATGAATCCTGTTAACATGGAAAAATATTTTTAAATAAATGAAGTAGGAAAAAAATAAACCAAGGTGTCTAGGTTAACTTTATTGTTGTGAATATCAAAATGTCTCTGATCCTGTGGCCTTGGCACCACATAATTGGTCTCACCTATGACTGCTGCAAGTCCTCTTTGAGCTTCACCATGCATTTGTCTCAGGTTTGCTAATCTTGATATTTGTATTGCATATTTAAACTGTATTTGCTTATTTCCATTTCTTTTCTGATTCCATTAACTTGGACTGTGGTACCTGGCTTTGTTGCCTGAGTGCTATTCCCAATCTAAAGTTTAACTTTATCTTGCCCTACCTTTACTGAGCCAGCACAGTAGTCATTATTGGTTTTCTCTTGGCAGTTTGGTGGTATTCAAGATGTCAGTACTAATGACTGCTCCAATAACCATGACAGTAAGGCTTCAGAAACTTTGCAACTCTCCAATAGTTTCTGTGATAGTTATTGAAACCATTTAACACTTCAAATCCGAAATCCCAAGGATTGGTACTAGTACTTGGCTATCAATAGAATATCTGCTGAAAAAATAAATAAATCTAGGTGCTAAATAGATTTTTGTCTGAGTATAATTTTCTGTTAAAATATATAAGATTCTACCTCAGAAAGTACACTGCAATTGCCTTTAATGCAAACTAATTGTGACAACATGTTATCAATTAACAACTTTATTTGTTAAGAAAACAGTGGCCTGCCTCTCTGAACTTCTATTAAAAAAAAAAAAAAAAGTTTTTGTCTCTAAAGGGCCCCAGGTGGCAAAAGTCATTGGCAATCAGTGTGGGCCATACTAGGAAGCACAAGTGCCATCTAGTGGTCAAACAAACCTCATTAGATGATTCAGAGATTTCTAATTCCAGCGTTTAGACATTTGAAAGCATGAGAAAGGATGTGCTTTTCAAAGTGGTGTCAAAATGATACTCAAAATTTGTTTTTGTTTTTGTTATTTTTTAACAAAGCCATTAACACCAATTATATCGTGATAAATGATGAACTATTCCTCAGTACTAGAAATTGCCAATATCTAATTAAAACCTCTTGTTTTATTGATGAGGAAACTGAAGCTCAGAGATCAAGTCATTTTTCTCAAAGCCACACAACAAACAGGTGACAAAACCAGACTAGATATGACTCCAGAAAGAGGAACAATACATATACATCTTTATCTCAGGAATAAAAGTATATACACTCTCCACTCACAAAAACAGGAGACATACCTAGTCATAGCAAGTCTTTTGAACTTACAGACAAAAAAAAATCAACTCATTAACTGTTCTATACACAGAAAGTGAGAGAAAATAAAATTACAAATAGGGGAATTTGTACCTTGTATTTGCTCAGTGATAGTTACAGAAAGAATATATTTTGATTTTACCTCTTCTATAGGTATTTATTAAGTACTTCAATGTGCTTGGTAGGCATTTGGTAATTAAACTTTATTTCATTTCATGGGATTTTTAATAATATTTTGACTCCTTTAAGGAGTCATGTTATAAAATATGGAATCATTCATCCAATAGTGTAGACCTCAGAAAGAATTAGGAACACTGAAGAAAATATAAAGCAAACATTCAGTAAAAATGGTAGCTTCGGAGCTGCGTCTTTTTTATCTTTATCTCTATTATTTGAAAGGATATGGACCTATAATTTCATTAAGAGGGAGAACTCAAAGTGAAGAATATTTATCTCTTGAGTTCACTAGGTTTATTCAACGTTTAGCTTAAATGTGACCTTTCCTCCATTTGGTAGATGGACCCAGGATAGCCTTGCTTTGTTCCTCTGCAGTAATCCCAAAGTGGGTGCTACCACCCCCCAGTGGGAGCTACAGTTATCCAAGGAGGCGGTGATGGCCAAAGGTACATTTATCTTTTCTATTAATTGCTATTAAAATTTTAAAGAATTAATTTCCAGGGGACTAAGTAATATTTTTTCTGGAAAGGAGGCAGTAGACCAAAAAAGTTTGGGAACCACTGCTCTATAGTCTGTGCTTCTAACTTTGCAATTTGGCCACTACCCCCTATCAAAAGTTCATTCTCTGACCCTTTTCTCCATTTTAACTCCATTTTATATGTTGTCTCCTGCCATTAGAATGTATCTTCCTTGAGGGCAGAAACTGTCTTTCTTTCTATAATACTTCTGTTTGTATCCTCAGCACTTAGCACATTGCCTGACTCTTACTAAGTGCTTAATGAATATATGTATCTTGTCTGCCTATTAAACAAAGTTCAGGACTCTTCATAATGTTTTACACCCACAACTGCTTGAAAAAGTTTCAGAATTGGAATTCATACTCCTGTTCTAAAACTCCAAATCAGAGCTCTTTCCACTCCCCCTCACCCCCCCGCTGAAGTATTATTATGTGTGACATTTAGTACTTGGACTTTAATTATTTATCAGCTGAGAGTAATCTGGGACAGGCTGTGTCAGAGCTGTTAAAAAGGCAAAGGTAGACTATGGAGAGAATAGGAAAAACCCAGCAAGTGCTTAGAAACTGAGTTAAATCAAAGAAGAAAAACAGATTATTGCTTCTTAAAATAAAAGTTCATAAAAGTTATGAGACAAAATTGAAATCACTGATGCTAATTGCTATGGAGGACAGATATGTGATGGTCATTGCCTACCAGATGCCAGCCTATTATCTTTTCTTTTCCATAGACAGTGAAAAACAGCCATTATCTTCCTCTGCTCCTTAACTCCCACCCTGGGACTACAATGGCTATCTAAAATGACATGTTCTCAGACTTCTTAATCTCTCAGTTTCTTCATCCGCTTAGTTCACATAACATTAAATTAATCTTAGAGACACATTGGGAGGTTACATTTTGGATCTCACAATTGCAAATGAGTCTTCCACTTCCTTAGTCAAACACTGAGATATTCCTCTCTCTGACTATAAACACCTATTCTTATACTTCTTCCTATGTCTTACTCTTCCTAATTCCATTTTTATCCTCATAAATATCTTCAACCTGTCCATTCCCTAATCCTTCCTCAGTTTAGTTAATCATTGAGCATTTATCAACTTCTTAATATGTGGCAGGTATTGTGCTAAGGGCTAAGGATCCAGAAGATGGCAATATAATTATACCTCCCCTCAAGGATTTCCCTTTATAATTTGAAAAAGTCATGAAAACAATTATGTGAATATTAGATAGATAGATGTTGATATAAATATAGTGTAAATGAAAGTAATATAGGGAATGCACTAGAAGTGGGGTGGTGAGGAGAAAGTAAAGGCTTAGTAAGGGTTATGATCCTAGAAGGTAGGATTTGATTAGAATCTTGAAGGACATTAGGTTATCCAGGAGTTAAAGAAGGAGAGCATTCCCAGGCATGGAAAACACATGGTATAAAGTTGAGAAAGGCAGTGTTATATGGAAAGAACAAGAAACTCGATGTTAGTGGATTGTAGAACAAATACAAGGGAGGAAATCATAAGAAAACTGGAAAGGTAGAAGAAGACCAGGTTATGTAAGGCTTAAAAAGCTAAATTAAAGATTTTTTTACCTTTGATCTTGGTAGTAAAAGGGAGTCTCTAATATGTTGAGGGAAGGGAAAAGGAAGAGATTGTCATATATACTCTTAAGGAAGTTCCCTTTGGCACTTTAGTGGAAGATTGACTGAAATGAAGTGAAATTTGAGACAAGGAGACCATCAAGGTTCTTACAATGTGGATATATCTAAGATTAACATCCATGTGAACAGGGAGAAGGGTGTAAAGGGGAAAATTAGGGTTTGGTTGACTGAATATTAAAAGTTTGGTCTCCAAACAATTGATCCAATTCCTAATGAAAAACCTCAAGTCAAAATGAGTTTTATGGTAGTTTATTTACAATTCAGGAGAGAGTGAAAGTAAGAAAATCAGAGAGAGAACAAGGTAAGATAATTAACCTAACATACTAAGTAATTTGCTCCCCCTCTTGGCTCAACCCAGGCAGGGCTAATTCTTCCTCTGCCAGAGGAGGCTCAGCCTTGAGCTGAGGGCTGAGGGCCAAAGACTAAGGAAGAATGAAGCAAAATCTGCAGTCATGAAGCCTCTCTTGAAAGGAAAGTTCCTTCAGAGAAATCTAGGAAGAGCCAGTCTTTATGCTCACCACATAATAGCACAAAGGGAGAGATTTAAGAAGAATCTCACCAAGGTCTTAGGTCTCAGGTCCAGCAAGCAGCTCCTTCAACTGGAGCTCCAGTTCAAAGAAACAAACAAGAACTGACTTACAGGAAGTTGTCACTCCCTTTTAAAAGTGCTTCTTTTGTGTCACTTCCAGTGCCTTCCTCTTAGTGTATGTGTCCAATCGCAACAAATGCTTTGCTTAGGACTGCCCAGTAGGCAGTCAGTCAATTCTGATTCAACACCTACTCTTTCACACATGGGTCACAGACCTTCCTCACTTGAGAATTAAGTGGTGGTATTTATACCTTTGGTGATTAAATCTTAAAATGGGCAGGGTAGGTTTAATCCCATTATCATAAGGGGACATATATAGGAGATGTTAAAATGGTAGAAATGACAATTTTTGTCAAAAGATTGGCAATTTAGAATGAGCATAATAAATCAAGAATACCCTAGAGGTTGTGTGCCTTGGTGATTAAGAGGATGGTGATACCCTTGGTAGTAATAGAAAACTTGGGAAAAGAGGACAGATGAGTTTTGTTTTGGAAATACTGAGTGGGGGATGTCTGTAGATGTCTAGTAGTCAGTGTTATGAGATGAGAGGCAATCACAGATACATAGGGTGAGATAGATCTGAGAATTATCTGCATAAAGATGATATTTTGATCTTTGGGAACCAATGAGTTCACTTAGATGAGGAGAAAATAAGAAACAGACACTTGAGAGGTCTCCAGAGGATAATAGATATAATCTCAAAAAAATTATTCAACAAAGGGTATGAGGGAAATAATGAATCAGTTATGGAGATATAAAGGCTTACATTTATTAATTATCAAATTGAAATTATATGATATATATTTGTATTGATCCTAGTCAACACTTCTCTGACTTCACTCCCTTTGAAATCTCAAATTTAATTTTTTCCCAATTCAACCATTATCTACTCTCTTAATACTCAGTCCTTTGTCCTATTGTCATTCTTTCTTTTGAAAACCTTAGTCCTGGGTTGGTCCAAAACACCCACTAAGTTCTAATTCACATGCTACTGAAAAGAACTGAAGGTATTCAGTCAAGCTATCTTTATATATGAATTCATGTTATCTAGGAAATTCACTGAAAAATGTAAGACTTTTATTCTTCCCTGAGTCTTTATCTCATACCCAACAGAATCTATCCTAACAAATCTATATTTTCCTCAATTCACTTATTTCTTACTCTCCCATTCTCAGGTAAGGAAGTTTCTTCTCACTTAACTGAGAAATTTTAATTATGTTTTTGTAAACACCTTCTTCTTTCTCTTTCTTCTCAATATCTATTTACATTATCCTTCAGTGTAATTGGGCTTTCAACCAAGCCTTGAGCCATGTAGAGGAAAATGTAGACTAGAGTTTTCCAGTTCTTTGATCTCCTCAACAAACACAGAAGATGGATGTCATAATCATCCCTATTTTACAGATAAGGAAACAGATTGAGAGACAGTAAGTGTCTTTCCCAAGGTCACACCATTTGTAAGTGTGAGAAAATCAAATTAATATGACCTTGAGTTGCTACTTTACTGTTTTCCACACTTGATTTTTTGGGGTTTCTTCTTTAAAAAGATTTCCCCAAATACATGTTATAATAATTTTTAAACCCTTACCTTCTGTCTTGGAATCAATACTGTGTATTGTTAAAGGATAGGCAATGGAGGTTAAGTGACTTGCCCAGGGCCACATAGCTAGGAAGTGTCTGAGTCCAGATTTGAATTCAGGACCTCTTGTGTCTGGAACTGGCTCTCAATCCCCTGAGCCACCAAGCTGCCCCCTAACAATTTTCATATGTCTTCCAAATTCATAAAACCCAAATTGTCTCCTTCCCCCTCTTCCCTTAATCCTCCTGTGGGTAAGCATTTGGATTTGGATTACACATATATTATTATATAAAACATATTTCCATATTGATCATTGTTGTAAGAGAATGCTCATATAAAACCAAAACCCCAAAATAAAAACACATAAACTAAAGTGGAAACTATCATTATTTGGTCTGTATTCCAACTGCAATAGTTCTTTCACTAGAGGTGGAGAATATTCTTTGTCATAAGTCCTTCAAAAATGTCCTGGATCATTATACTACTGAAAATATCTAAGTCTTTCACAGTTGATCATCATATAATATTGCTGTTACTAGGTACAATGTTCTCCTGGTTCAGCTTATTTGACTTTCTATCATTTCATGTTTGTTTCAGGTTTTTTTTAAAGTATCTTGTTCATCACTTCTTATAGCAAAATAATATTCTATTATAAGCATATACTATGTTTTTTTCAATAATTCACCATTTAATGAACATACCCTCATATGTCTAATTCTTTCACATGAGAGAAAGAGTTGCTGCAAATATTCTTCCACAAGTAGGTCCTTTGCCCTTTTTTTTTATCTCTTTGGTATAAAGACCTAATAGTTGTATTGCAAAATCAAAGAGTATGAACAGTTTTATAACCCTTTGTGCAGGGTTCTAAATTAACTTTCAGAATGGTTGGAGCAGTTCACAGCTCTGCCAATAATGCATTAGTGTTGTAGTTTTGCCTCATCTCCAACATTTACAATTTTCCTTTACTGTCATGGGAAATCTGATAGGTGAGTTGTCTTAATTTGTATTCTCCAGTAAAAAGTGACTTAGAATATTTTTATGATTATTGATAGCTTTGATTCCTTCATCTGAAAACTGCAGTCATAACAGAAACTTACCAGAAGAATCTTAACCAGTCTCCATTTTCAACTGAAGCATCAACTGTTTAGGGGGAGGGGTTAGAGATCCAGGAGTGTCTAACCCCCTCCTTTCTCACCGAAGCCTGTCAATCAGTGTTTGTGACTTGAAGGTCTACTGGCCCTGACACATTTATCTGCTTCTCCAAATTATCGATTATCATCATAACAGTACTATTATTATCCCCATTTTACAGATGAGGAAATTAAGGCAAAGGGAGATTAAGAGACTTTCCCAGGTATATATACCTAGTAAGTGTCTGATACAAGATTTGAACTAGGATATTACTGACTCCAGGCCTGGCTTCCACCTACATGTCCCTAATCACCTGAATATATATTGTGGAAATGATTTAAGAAACAGGTTAAGATAGTGTCAAAATAGCAATAACTTGTGGCAAAGAATAACCCAGTCCCTTCAACACTGATAAACTATTCCTGTACACTGCTTCTAACAATAAATATTTTCAGAAGGAAATAATGATATGGTACCAGGAAACCCCTTCCAATCTGTTTGTACCTATAATTAAGTCTTCTGATGAACAAAGTCTAGATAGAAGAGTTTACACTGTGTATGTAATTTCAGTAGATAATGTTTTGTCAGACATAAGAAAGGTTCCAGGTGTCACCTTATAAGTGGACATCTTTCTGCTGTGAGGGTGTTCCAAACACCTAATTTTTTAAAATTACATAATGGCTATCTATACTGGGAATTCTATATCTTTCAAATGCATACAAGTACACACACCCACATTTTTATTTGTCCCTCCAACCTAAACCTCAGCCTCTTTCATGCAATTTTGTAACAAACTCTTTTCTAAAAATTGTTTTTGGTTGTTAAATTTTTGTGTCACATACTTCCCTTTGATATCATGGAAACAAGTAGACTACCAATGATTTAGACCAAAAAGGACAGCTAAATTATATATCATAAGAATATTATAATTTGAACATTTAACTACTATAAAACAATAAGGTGGAAATTAGACTTGACATATATATCAACTCTGGATTCCTTTAGTAATAGAATATCCACATTTTAATATTACAAGACTTAGAAAGGAAAAAAATCTTCTTTGGAATTCTAAAATATAATTCCTAAGATAACATACTATTAATCTTTCAAAATGAACTAAATAAGAGTATTCTTTATACAGGGAATTCATATTTTAATTCCATGTAAAACATAACATGTTGACTTGCATTTGACACACAGTAGTTGTGTGACTATTAGAGATCATTTCATCTTTCAGTGCCCCCAGACAACTCTCAAAACTGTGAGATACAAAAGAGTTGTTGATCCTTATTAGTGGAGGAAATTTCCACATTGGCACACCTAAGCGGTGATTGATTCATGCCAAAAGTAATTTTTTTTTTAAATCTAGATTGCTGACATTACAAGATAATTGTGAGGATCCAACAAGTGATTATAAACCATTTTGTAAGGAAGACCTGAATTTGATTCTGTATCAGTGATTTATTAGTTGTGGGACCTACACAAAAAACTTATTGTCTCTGAGCCCCTGTTTCCTCATCTGCAAAATGGAGACAGTAATAGTACCTTTCTCACAAGGTTGTGAGGATCAGTTGAGATAACCTGTAAAGTTATTTGGAAAGCCTAAAGTGATGTGTAAATTTTAGATAGTTATTGGTATTATCATAACTTCAATAACATAAAAAGGACAGGCTGAGAACTGCACAGATATCCACATATTGGTTAGATATTTTTTGGAGGATTTATCAAAGGATATAGACTAGAAATATGTAAGTTGGAGTATGGACAGCTTGTGATCTGAATTGATGGTTTAAGCTCTCACAGATGTATTTAAATATAAAAGTAATAGTTGTAATGAATTATAGTCAACTATAACCTTTAATCTGAGTTGATTGACTTTACAGTTTGCTGGCAGGCTTTTTTAAGCCAACGTAACCAACTAAAAAGTTTTAGCTACCTAAGGATATTTTGCAATTATTAGGTAAGTGACTTTCTCCCTGGCTGGATTACTGGATTCCAACCCAGCATCTCTGCCCTTAGAGGACAACGTTTTAGGGCCCCTCTCTCCATAGTTTGCATCCTAAGATCTCTCTGACTCCACAACAGTGTGTGATGTCTAATCATCATTCCCCATCTCCAATCAAATATGTCTAAAAATTGAACTGAAGGCAAGTTTTACATTACTTGTCCTGGGTTCTTTTCTGGAAACTTGCCCTTTTGTCAAAGTTTCCAGTTAGACCTCTGAAACTCTTCCCATTGTCCTTCAGTTTAATGAAACTCTTCTGGAGCATTAGTGGTGAAGCAATTGAATCCTTTTTAAAAGTTATCTCCTATGATATTGATGTTGGAGGGAAAGCAATTGGGAACTTTTGGTGGGGCATGACTCTGTATGAGAAACTATAAAACACTGCTAAGTGTGCCGATTGCCAAATATAACAATAATTTTCTTAAACTTGAACAAAGAAAAATTTCTTTAGAATAAAGTCTCTAAATGGTGCCAGAGTCATCCTCTGACTTGTTTTCAGTTAATAATACATTCTAATTAGCTTCAACTTATATGAATTTTATATGCACACAGTCATTACTAAGCTTTATGAAAAGGGAAAAGCAAAATAAGGAGAAACTACTACTTTTAAAACTATGGTTTTCTTTCTTAAAATGTTATAATGAGTTTGTATAAGTATGATTCATACACTAGTTAATCTCTAAAGAAAATGGGCTTAATGCAGAAATGCTCACTTAATGAATGATTGAAAAAATACAAATGATCATATTCAGCTCTGCAATGTCACCAACTAAAAGCATATTCAGACTTTGAAATCCAAATTAATATTTTTAAAAAGAATGAAAATAATCTAGGACCATTTACAATAGGATATTGTATAAAACTCAATTAACTTCAAAGTAACTAAGAATATATTAAGCCTAAAATTCCATGTTTAAGCCAAAAAGGGTTTTGTTCAATGCTTAAAGAAAATGACAAGATAAACAATGCTTGATATGGTTTTATTTTGCATGATGTTTACATGCTTTGAAAGCCAAAAAAAATAAATATTCCTATTAACTTCCAGAATGCTGTGATTTTAATAGCTATAATTATATTTCCCATTAAATAATATATCTCCTCTTGCTTCTAAAGAGATTGTTACACAAAGAAACCAAATCAACAAATATTTAGCAGGTACTTAGTATAAGCATCACTGAGATATAAACAATTTTATATATATATATATATGCATGCTAAAAGGATATATGAAAGAACAGTGTGAAATTATCTTCTCATGTGATTGAATTGATAAGGGCCAATGTTCCTTTGACCACATTGACAGAGGCTTTCCAAATAAAATATGTCAACCAAAGTTATTTTATTCACTGGAATCCTAGTAAAGAATGACTCCAATTAATGGGGCTATAAAGTATTAATGTATAGCCACCCTATCTGTTGTATCATTCTCACCAACCTACCATTAAAAATTGTTCTTTATATTAGGAATACCCATGGCTTGAATTGCATTATAAAGCTAATGAAATGATTTTAGTAAAGACTGTAGTTTTAAACTGAAAGGGACCTTGGGAGTTACCAAATTCAAAGCACTCATTTTCTAACGATGAGACTGAAGGTCAAAGATCCTCCATGACTTGCCCAAGATCACATACATAATAAAATGCCAAGTTGGAAATCAAGTCCACATCCTCTGATTTGAAATTAAATGTCCTTTACCAGTCCCATGATACCTTTTATAAGTTGTATTTCCCCAAAAATGCTCATTTCATTTGGGGGGGGGCTAAATAAAATTGAACTAGTAATTTCTATTTGAAATGAAATTCAACTAAGAAATATATGTGATACTTCTTGGCCTACTTCCCATAGAAGTCTGATCCTTAGCTCTGGTCAATTTTTGATACACCTATGTTCTGTAGTGGTAGCAAAGTCCCAACTCCATTCCACATGGGATATCCCCTGTAACACATTGCTTTAAATAGTAAAAAAACTCTTTTTTTCTCAATAACTCTGTGGTGTACATGGGGTTAGTGTGCCTATATAAACACTGACTGTCATAATTCTAACACCTATTCACACTGATAAGTGGGATCCCCACAATGTTGATGAGCTTTTTTATGGAGTTTTCTTTGTCTTCCATTCTGGTGTGAATCCATAAGGATAAGGGGATATGATCAAGTCATTTTCTAAGGGAGAACTGGGACATATCAAGACAATCTGTAAATATATTTTTAAAACTGTGAGGAATCAAACCTATCATATTGACAGGGCATGTAAAACTTGAAAATACTCATTTTTGTTAGTAAGTTTGGAAAGTAATATATAACTATATCTTCAATAATAGTAAATTAATATTTATTTATTACTTTCCAAACTTACTAACAAAAATGTACATAGTTCCAATCATTTTGAACACCAAAGCAATTATAAAAATTAGTTTTTTTCAAAAAAATACACTTGACTTATCCCATCAGGTCTTCTAGTTTTCTATTCTATATGTCATTGCCTAAGGAATAAGAACTGTGTGCACAACAATACACATTACTTATATAGTTCACTTTGAACTAGGATCCACTAAAACTTCAAGGGGAGAAGGTACAGTACATATAGCACCAGGCCTGAATTCAAGAAGTCCTGAGTTCAAATTTGCCCTCAAACTTAGCTGTGTGACCCTAGACCATTCCCTTAATCTGTTTGCCTTAGTTTCTTCATATGTAAAATTAGCTAGAGAAGAAAATGGCAAACTGCATTAATATCTTTGCCAAGAAAACTGCAAATGAGGTCACAAAGATTCAGTCATGACTGAAACATTTAAACACTCGCAAAACACTCAAGATTTTAAAGAATATAATACTATATTGGGGAAAGGCTGAACAAGTTATGGTATATGACTGTAATGGAATACTACTATGACATATGAAATGATAAACAAGATGATCACACATACAAAAAACATTTGGATAGACATATATGAAGTTACACAAATGAATTTCTACTTTATTTTAGGAAGTAAAATAGTAAAGGTTAGAATGCTTAAATAATTTTTAAACAAACTTCTAAAACATTATCATAAGACTATATCCTAAATATGGACTCCAATTGGATGCCAACAATCAAATGTATTGTCCTATTACAAAAGAACAGAATCTTATAACACTTCAAAAATTCATCTTGAAATCCATTTTCATCTCAAATGTTCTTATATATTTCATTGTTTTGATTTATTTTAAAAGCATGGAGAAAGTCACATTGCATGAAACATAGACAATATCTTGGATATTTTTATTTCTTTATATATTATTTTCTACCAGATTGTCTTCTTTGGTATCAAATGCCTGATTTAATTTAGTTGAACACATATCCTGAGTAAAAGCAGGATGAGACTGACACTTTCTAAAGTAAATTATATATTTTCAAAAGTATGAAATTATTAATTTGTTTCTGTATCTTCTTCTGTCAATTATTTTACAATTCCCCCTAAAAAGAAAAAAAAGACTTTAATCAAAAGGTTCATATTTTATTCTTAGGGTTTTTTCTCAGCTAAATATGATTAGATCACTCATTGAAATTATTACAATTTGATGTTTAAATCTAAAGACTCCATGTTTACCAAGTATTGTTAGGATTATTTCTCAAGCTCTTGTCTGGTCTGCAGCTTCACCACTCTGACTGATGGAGGATGGGCCAGTAGAATCAGTTCCCTGCAGTCAGGCTTCTTGAGAACTCCTAACAGACAAGGCCTAAACTCACTAACTTTCTTATGATGAATAATCAGTTACCTTTGGGTGTTAAGTATGACTTAAGTGTATATGGTTGCTAATGTGGTAAAAATCTTCAATTGTTGAAGGAATGAATCACAGGTTAAGATTTGTAAAAGTCCTATGAAACCCCTCACAGTAAAGAGACTCCCCAACTGCCAAGCTTGACAATATGGGCATCCTTCTGGAGTTGATGGATCAGACCAAGATGACTTTGGTTTCTTCAACCAGTAACTGTTAATTAACTAATAAAGGTATAGATTGATGATATGGGGAATTAAGGATTAATGGGGAAGGATTGTGGAATCAGGAAAGTCTAAAACTAAACCTAAATGAGTGAGAATCTGGCAGTTCCCCATAGGGAAGCCTCTGATAGAATTCTACACTGTCAGTACAGCCTCTGCCTGCTATCAGATGGGTGAAAGTGCTAGCAAAACCAGATGAAGCCAAGTAACTAATGTTTCTTCAAAGATGTCTTGTTGAAGCTGTCATTGATAATAATTGATGAATGAAACTATATAAATTGCAGAGTGCAGGATATGACAGGTATATACCTAAGTTGCTAGCTCCAGCAGTGTGGATCAGGCTAACACAAATCCTGGTGAAGTTTCTGGGGTTCAAATGGAGAGCTAACCCCCCCTTTCCACCCTTACCACCCACCACTCAGGACTGAGTTAGTTTGCCTGGGGGTCAATTCCTTTTTTTAGGGCTGGTCTAATAGTCTTCCAACTGTCTCATGCCTTCTTTGGGTGTTCTGAACTCTGAAACCCATCTTGCTACAGTTTGTAGAAGATGGCTACTTGCAAAAGCTAACTACAGTATGCAAATATATAAACATATCTCAATGTTTTGGTGTGAAATTCTCTTTGAAGAATACAGCTTTATCTAAGTAAATGTCCTCATATTTTATCATTAATACATTTGTATTAAAGTTAATATCATTAAAGTTAATTATCATTAATACATTTGTATTAAAGTTAAAAACTCAAATGATTTTTGGGTGTAGTATATGTTAAATATTGTGCTAAGCATTGAGAGAGGAAGACAATGAGTGAAATAAATTCCTCTCAAAAACAGCTTATATTCTAATAGAGGAGGTAACAAGAAGAGAAAGTAAAAATATATACAGAATAAATATAAAATATTTCGTATATATCTGCCCGGTATAATACATTTCCCTATGTCTATAAGTTAATCTATTTGCTCCTTTGAACGAAAAAGATAAAGTCATTCTCCCATTAGTCATGGAGAAAAGTATTCATTTAAGATAACAACTGCATATATCATAGTCCCTTAAACTGACTATATGGTCATTTGTAGTACAGAAGACTTGCCTTAGAACCATAGAACCCTAGATATAGACAGTAACCTGAGATATAATTTAGCCCAACCTTCAGCTAAAGCAGATAAGCCCCCAAAGCTTCCCAAGAATGTAGCCGACTGATAGACTACTAATTTTGATCTTTAGCAGAAGGAAGAATAACAATACTGGAGTGAAATGTTAAAATGAATAGCTGGACTCAGCTACCTAGGATATTTCTGCACAAAATGATTCAAAGCTCCAAAATGCACTGTGCCTCAGTGGAGAGTCAGGAAGAAGAAAATTCTATAATAGGAAGCTATTAGCTGGGTGTCCATTAGCAATCCGCTTAAACTCTCAACTTCAGTTAACTCATCCGTAAAATGAGGGAAATTATAGCAAGAATCAAATGAAATAAGTACAGCTCTTTACAAACTTTGAATCACTATAGAAATGCTATGTATTATTCTAAGTCAAGTCTATGAGTGTCAGAGCCAGCAAACAACTAATCAACTAATTTCCAAGTAAACTCATCCCATGTATTTTATGAAGAATTCTTAGGTTCCCTCCTAATCATTGTTTTTAAAGGGTTTTGTTCCTAGGGAATGTGTGAAAGGATAGAAACATAGAGATTAATGGCCTCATCTGTTCTAGGGATAATTCCTTTTGAGTTTTACTATAAAGCTCAGTTAAGTTTATTGATAAAGACTATGCTATTCCAGAGAAATGCTGCTAGCCTTTTTCAGGGAGACTTAATCAGCTGAGCAAGGTAATTTAAAATTGACATTTTGCTGGTTGGAAGAGTTAAATGCTGCAGCAATCTATCTATTTTAGCAAAGGGATCTCTCTGTTAATCTGGATCACAGTTATGCCGTAAAAAGCTGTTCAAAACCATGGAACCAGGCAATATAAAAAAGCTTTAGGGCTTTCCATTACAGAGACATTTTCAAAGACATTTGAGCTATGCTTCCAGAAATTTCAAGCCATCTTCAATGATTAAGAAATTTGACATGGGTGTATACCAATATATTCTCAAATAAGAAAAAAAGAACATACTGTTTTATTTAAGGTACGTGCTTGGATTCACTGGCAAACTTGTCTTGGTAGCATGGGAACAAGTGGAAAAAACAAATCAGAATAAGAATAATGCCTCTCGTTCCAATAGTAATTTGTGGTTAACAAAGTGATATCCTCAAAACTCTTTTGAGATAATTAATGTTAGTGTTGTTAATTCCATTGTGTAGATGAGAAAATGAAAGAAGTCAAGTGACTTGGTCAAGGAAACACAGCTAGAGGCTGTAGGAACCTAATTCAGAACTGAAGTATTCTAATACCAAGCTCAATGAAATTTTCATTTCATCATTCCACTACCATTTCACTAGGTGACGCCATTGTTGTTATTGTTATGTTATATCCTACTCTTTGTGATCCTGTAGACAATGGAAAACACAAAGGACACATTTACATCTTTCAGATATTAAAGACAAAATAATAGACATCTTGATGTCACTTAATAATGGAAGGGAAGAAAGAAAATAAAAAGTCATATATATATATATATATATATATATATATATATACACTAAGTATTTATGCTAAGCACATTTCTACAAATAGTTTCTCATTTCATATGTTTGATATGATACTTGAGGTAACTTACTTCAACTTCACTGTTAAATATAAATTGAGTCCTTAATTTCTTTAGGCTTAAAAATGTTCTTCATCTTAAAGTTTCATATTCCATGTCCAAATCCTTCCATTGAATATATCATTTGGGAGATTAAAATATCACTATCCATTTATTTGAATAAATGTAATAGGTTGGAATAAATATTATGCTTTGAGTCAAAAGACTTGGAATTGAGCTCCCTTTTCCATTAATTTTCAAATTGTGTGATTGAGTCAGGAAAATTTCAGTTCCTAGTAGTTATGTGATTATGGAAAAAAAAATTTTAAACTTCCAGGGTCCATATGTAACTAAAATGAGTTGCCAAACTAGATTGGTTGAGGAGATTCCATAATAAGAGTTCCCTCATATTGATAAAATGAAAAATCTGGAACTATAGTTTGTATTTAAAACATTAAAATTCTAACATTGTAAATATAGAGAGATTAAAAAAAAAGCTTAATTCCAGATGGCTCAGTGGATTGAGAGCCAGACTTGGAGACCAGAAGTCCTGGGTTCAAATATGTCCTCAGACATTTCCTAGTTGTGAGATCCTGGGCAAGCCATCTAGCTCCCATTACCTAGCTCTTGCTGCTTTTCTTCCTTAGAATGGATACAGTATTGATTCTAAGATAGAAGGTAGGGCTTTGAAATAAAAATAAATACATTAAATTAAGTAAAAAAACAACCATGCTCTCAATGTTCATAATCTAAGGGTGGTGGTAGCAAAAAACACAGCTCATTATAAACTATTTCCCTCTCGCAAAGAAAAATTTATGTTAGGCCAGAAATGTAGCAATTTAAGACTGTGTCTGATAAGAAAATAGACACCTCAGATATCTTATAGGGATATAGAAATTCAGGATGAGTAATTATTATATAATCTTTTTCCTTGAGTCAATATCTTACAAATATGTTCATGCTAAATAGTTTAGTTTATAATTACAAAAGCTAGGATTTAATAAGGTTATAAATAAGGCAGTATAATAACTATAAAAGAGGAACTTTCAACCATCCCAAAAAAACACACTGCAAATACAAACAACCCTGAAGAAATGAGATTAGTAATACTTGAGAGATTCAAGCATTAAGTAGAGGAATGGAATAGATAACAGAATTCCTACCTCCAAGATTCTTGAAATATTTATATATGTATATATGTTAATATATACATTTACATATAATATCTATATATATCTAAATATATACACATCTATGCATATATACAAATATATGTGTGTTTACACACACACACACATACACACACACACACACACACACACTCAAGGCAGCTAGGTGGTGTAACAGATAGAGTGCCAGGACCAAAGTCAGGAAATTTCAACTTCATGAATTCAAATCCAGCCTTAGACATTTACCAGCTATGAGAACCTGGGAAGGCGCTTAAACCTGTTTGCCTCAGTTTCCTCATCTGCAAAATGAGTCAGAGAAGGAATGGTAAACCACTCCAATATTTTTACCAGAAAAACCCAAAATGGTGTCAAGGAGAGCTGGACAACAAAAAAAATATGTTAAATATTTAATTACATCACCTCATGTGATGTTCACAAGATATATGACTAATAATACTAAATAGGACAGGTATTACCCGGCTCAGTTTTACATTTAAAATTTTATAATAGTTTATTTCTTTTCACCATTCAATATCTGCCTTCTCAGCCTTCTTCTCAACTACATGTCCCTCAAACTGAGAACTCAAGAAAAACAAAACCCATTACAAACATATATAGTTAATCAAAATAATTTCCATATTAACTATGTCCAAAAATATTTGCCTTATTCTGCTCTCTAAATCCTTCCCATTTCTATGGGGAGGAAGATAGAATGTTTCATTGTTAGTCCTCTGGAATTCTGGTTGAACATCATTGAGGCACATTTATAGAGTAAAGCTTTAAAGTACAGGAGATGCTCAGTGCTACATTACATATAGTTAATGTCAGACCAAAGGCTAGAGGTTAAATGTCCAGCCTCCTGGCTCAATGAGGACAAACCATTATTTCCCAGTAGACTATGAAATGTCAATACTAATGGTGGTCCTTAGAGACTATTCAGAGGAGTCTGATGTTTTCATTCTTACTCATGTAACAAATATCCCACTAAACTCTGGCATTATATTTTAAATGGTTTTGATAAAGGTAAGAAAAACAGATCATTTGCCCATCAGATGCATTTTCTATCTATGTTGGAACCACAAATCAAAAGGCAATGTATTGAATCAGAATAGAATAGCAAAGTAAATAGCAAAAAAATCATGCAGTGAGATCAGTCCTAATATAGAAATAAGAACAATCTTCTGTTGATTCAAATATTAATTGAAAAAAGAATGAATAAAAAAATCTATACTCTAAGATGAAGAAGAATTTTAGCACCCATATAATCTATCTTATGTCATGTCTGGGAAAAACTATCTTTCCTGAGTTTTCAATTTTTCCCCAAGCAAGTAACTGTGCCTTACTCTTACTATAAATGTAATTTCCACAGGTCCTTAGCAAGGACTATGAATACACTTTCTCCTTCCATTTCACCCAGCCTTCTGTAGCTGTCATCCACTGAGATTTGTCCTTCTGCCATTGATCTCCACTTATCCAACTGTCATTCGCTGATTCTCTTCCATGCTGTTGCTTTTTCTTCCTTTCCTATCAACAGTCACTTAGTCAAAAAAGCATTTTAAGCACATATTATATACCAGTTTCTGCAAAATTCTGAATAAAAATAAAATAAAAACAAAATAAAACCAAATAGCTTACCACTGTTTCTTCAGGGAATTGATAACACTCTTTTAGAGTGAAACCACTCTGATCAACATGTCTCAAGTATATTCAGCACATTTACTGCTCTGTTGTTATCATTATTTTCACAGCTGTCCTCTGGAAAATGCACAAAAGAATTCTAGTCATCTTTTCACCAATTCATATATGGGCAAAATACCCCTTTCTCTCGATTCATCCTGCTGAATTCTTCTGATGTTTTAGATAAATACACATAAACTTTACTATATACCCTTTCAATTTCCATCATGCTCCACCACAGTTAGTTCCTGGCCCTTTTGATTTTATTGAAGTTCATACAACACTCAAGAAACATCAAACATATGAGAAGGGGAAATGGTCAACGTTAGTACCTTTTCTAGAATTCCAGCTCTCATAGGAAGCCCCATTTTATATCATTACTTTGATACTTTAAAAAAATAATATCTTGTCAGTGTGGCTACTTCTCCTTCATTTCAGAGAGCACCATTCTATTTTTCTGCAAATAATTGTGCAGAATATCTTTGGCCCCAATATTCGCCATTTGTGGCCAACATACTGATGTCTCTCCAAACTTAGCTGGGCTGGTGCTCAGAAAATACTCATATAACTGATTATCAGATTGACAGGTTTGTCCTGAAAATTTCAGTATTTGGAGGAAGTCTAATTTTTCTCTCTTCCATCTCTAATGTTATATGAAGATATATATATAGCTGTTTTATGGATTGTTATTATTGCATTGCTATTTAAAATAGAATTTATATATAAATATATATGTATATAACAATACACATTACGTATACATCATGCTAATAAATGCTTATACCCTGGACTGGAATTTGCAACCACTGAAAACCCATGAGACTATTTTATAAATTTGTTAAATATCAGAATGCATATCTCCTTTTCCTGACTCTCCTCATTATGTTACAATTGCATAGGATATTCTGAAGTTCTTGTAGATAAAATATATTCTGTAAGTGAATGGTGTTAACTAAAATGATGCCTTAAAACCAACATTGGGTTTTGAAACCATAACTCTTGGCCAACTGATAGCTGTATAACATATATTCATTAAAATGTGCTATAAATTTTAACTGTTTTCCTTTGTTGGGTCTATAATAGTATTAGTGTAAGCCACTTACTATCCAGAGCCTCGAGCAGTTTCAGTTGATTTACACTGTTCATTTTTATTTGCTGTGGCAACACTGCATGTGACATGAACACAATACCCTATAATGACTCCACTTTCATGTCCCTGTTCAGTAAGTACAAGTACATAAAACACAGTAAAGCTTTTTGCTATGTTGACCAGTGAAAATACCCATTTAATATCGCTTTTGTTTCCCAAAGTATCCTAGACACCAGCTCACATTATTATGAAGCATATAAAATGTTAATATTTCTTTTACAGTTGTTAAAATTATGAAAAAGCTTAAGGCCCTAAGTCTGCCTAGAGCTACAATCCTCACATTAACTTTGACTTTTACCACTTATTGAAGGACTCCATGACTTTTTTTCTAGATTTAATTTATTTTAAAAGTTTTCCAGTTTTGAACATTGCATTTTTTTTTGTTGTTTTGTTTTAGATTAGAATATTTAAGAGCATTGGAATTCAATGTGCCCATAATAAATCAGGAATTCCTAAAGGAGGAGGAAAGCTTGACAGAGGAAAGACTCTTAAAACCAGAAATTCTAAGATATTACATGATTTTCAGCAGAGGATGATCAGAGTTACAGTTCTCTTCCTTGTACATCCCTACTCCATGCATATGCTGAGTGATTTTGTAGTGACAACTCAACTGTCTTCTTATTTAATATGATGGATAAAGCTTGTTGGAAAACAATTTGACTTTGACCAGGCAGTCCAAGAGGCCTTGAACTATGCACTATGAAATCTTTTTGGTCATAAATTAAGTTAGGTCTCTACCCAGAAATACTGTTTGACAAATAGTGCCAATCTCTACTGGTTTTGGTTCTTGATAGCTTATCTTAGGCAAGATCTGTTATAAATTATTCTAACAGAGTCAGATGCTTTCATGGAATGTTTTTGGCTATTTACTTATGAAAACTCCCTCTTTCACCTCTTCCCCATCCTGAATTATTTAGAACAATTGACTGATGTTTGATATCACAGAGGATTTTCTCAAAAGTCTTCTGGAGATTCAGAACATATTAGTGGATATGATTGCCTGTTAGGTAAAATATGTCCCACCAGACTCTTAATTCCAAGAAATCTACCTGTACCCAAAGTGAAATACTCGAAGATGGATGAAAAACAAGCAAAAACAAAACAAAACAAAATTAACTAGGTAATGAATCCAAGATGCATAGCTCAGCAGTTGTCCTCAGCAATCCTCACCTGGCTGATCAACCCACCTCAAAAGATATTAAGTTGGTTTTTCTTTTTATATGGATTTTATTGATATCATTTTCTGTTGTTTTTAATTACCCAAAATGACCCTGTATCCCTCCTTTCTCTACCCTTTCAAAGAGCTTCATGATTATTTTTGAAAAGACAAAAAAAATACACAAACTCAGAACATCAGAATTTTAAAAAATCTGATATTATAAGTAATGTTCCCAATCCCTTAACCAATCTCCTCCATCCCCAGCTAAGCCTTCTCCAAAGAAATGGATTTTTCCTTTTCTCTTACCAGGAGCTAAGCTTGTTTGTAATTTTCTAGTATATATTTTCTACTGTTTTGTGGTTTCTCTTCTTTCCATTTACTTAGTAACCATTGTGTGTATTGTTGTCCTATATTTCTCTCTCTCCTCTTTATTTTGTATCTGTTCATATAAAACTTTTGATTGTCTGTGCTGCGATCTAAATCTCCTTTACTAATCTCTTTGGTTAATTTTCTTTAAGTGTTTTACTGTCATTCTTTCTTTCTTCCTTTTATAGCATTGTTGACCTGTCCTATTATTTCCCAAAATTGCTTCTCTCCTAAATATTTCTCAGCTTGGCTTTAAGTCAGGCATTCTCTATTTGAAAAGTGAGCCCTAGCCCCTTTTCTAGAAGTGATCTGTTCTTTCAGCAGATGGCTTGCCTCCTGGGATGGAGCAGTATTCTGAGACTACATTTCTCTGTCACTGCTGTAGCACCCCTACCATTAGCTAAATAATCAATCAACAAGCAATTATTAAGCAGTTACATATTCCAGTCTCTTTTCCAGGTACTGGAGATATAATAACAAAAATAGTCCTTTCCCTCAAAAAGTTGTCATTCTGTTATGAGAACAACATACATGAGTGAATAAATAAAAAATAAATATTTATGAAATACTTACATTGTACAGGATGCTGTACAACCATTGAAGACATAAATACAAATAAAAAATAGCCATTGCACCCAAGGAACTTATATTCTTGTAGTGGGAGAGGGAAAAAAGTTTTTTTATATATGTGTAATTCACCCTTTTTATTGGTTACTATATATATATAAAATTCCCCCTTTTTATTGGTTATTTTATATATATATATATGTATATATATATATATATAAAGGGTGAATTCACAGATATTGTCAGTAGAGTCATAGGCCACCCCCTTCCAAAGCAATCAGTAGAAAAAAAGGAGGAGTGTGAAAGGAGGAACAAGAAAGGATTGCAGGAATTTGTTCAGCAGCTGGCCTTTCACTTGATATAGTGATAGGAACTAGAAATAAATTAAAGGTATTCAGTGCAGCATGTCAGGGAGATGACTTCATGGTCAGTTGGAATAGGCCTACTACCAGCCCTTTCCAATCAGCACAGTTATAGGGCAGAAGTTGAAAACCTTCTTGGGAGGGCTGACGACAGTACCAGTAAGAAAAAGTAGGAATAAGGCTGAAGGAAAAAAAGTAGATACACAGTTTTTGCCATGTGTCCTCCTAGCAATACTCTAATTCCCTTTTCTGGGGATGTATTGATGGTTGAGAGATCATCATTGCTAATACAAAAGAAAAGACAAAATATTGCCCCAGAAAGGGGAGGTGGATAGAGACTGAACTGCAAGTTCACCTGAAACCCTTAGCTGTAGAATCAAGCTCTACCTACTCAGATTGGTACTTTCTCTGCAAAATAGTCTTGGATATTTGCCTAGAGAACTGAGAGTTTAAACAAATTGCCTGGAGCAAAACAGTCAGTATATGCCAGAAGTTGGTATTGAGCCAAAATCTTCCTAGTTTTAAGGGAAGTTCTTTATCCATTACACTTTTTTTCAGTGAGGTTAGAGGAAAGAAAGGGTGAGGGGAGAGTGGAGAGAGCACTAGCTTCTGGGTGCATGAGAAAAGACTTCCTATAAAAGTGAATGTTCAAGCTAAGTTTTTTTTTTAAATATTTATTAATATTTGTTTTTAACATGGTTACATGATTCATGCTCCTACTTTCCCCTTCACCCCCTGCACCCCCCCCCATCCTTGCCAACGCATATTTCCACTGGTTTTATCATGTGTCATTGATCAAGACCTATTTCCAAATTGTTGATAGTTGCATTGGTGTGGTAGTTTCGAGTCTACATCCCCAATCATGTCCACCCCAACCCATGCTTTCAAGCAGTTGTTTTTCTTATATGTCTCCTCTCCTGCAGTCCTTCTTCTGAATGTGGGTAGCGTTCCTTTCCATAAATCCCTCAGAGCTGTCTTGGGTCATTGCACTGTTGCTGGTACATTCTATTTTACCATAGTATATTAGTCTCTGTGTACAGTGTTCTTCTGGCTGTGCTCCTTTCTCTCTGCATCAATTCCTAGAGGTCTTTCCAGTTCACCTGGAACTCCTCCAGTTTATTATTCCTTTGAGTGCAATAGTATTCCATCACCAGCATATACCACAATTTGTTCAGCCCTTCCCCGATTGAAGGACATACCCTCCTTTTCCAGTTTTTTGCCACCACAAAAAGCGCAGCTATAAATATTTTCCTACAAGTCTGTTTATCTATGATCTCTTTGGGGTACAAACCCAACAATGGTATGGCTGGATCAAAGGGCAAGCATTTTTTATAGGCCTTTTGAGCATAGTTCCAAATTGCCAGCCAGAATGGTAGGATCAGTTCACAACTCCACCAGCAATGCATTAATATCCCAATTTTGCCACATCCCCTCCAGCATTCATTACTCTCCCCTTCTTTCATTTTAGCCACTCTGCTAGGTGTGAGGTGATACCTCCGAGTTGTTTTGATTTGCATTTCTCTAATTATTAGAGATTTAGAACACTTTCTCATGTGCTTATTGATACTTTCGATTTCTTTACCTGAAAATTGCCTATTCATGTCTCTTGCCCATTTATCAATTGGGGAATGGCTTGATTTTTTATACAATTGATTTAACTCCTTGTATATTTGAGTAATTAGACCCCTGTCAGAGTTTTTTGTTTTGAAGATTTTTTTCCCTAATTTGTTGTTTCCCTTCTGATTATGACTACATTGTTTTTAGTTTGTACAAAAGCTTTTTAGTTTAATATAATCAAAACCATTTAATTTACATTTTGTAATTTTCTCTAACTCTTGCTTGATTTTAAAATCTTTCCTTTCCCAGAGATCTGACAAGTATACTATTCTGTGTTCACTTAACTTATTTATAGTTTCCCTCTTTATATTCAAGTCATTCACCCATTCTGAATTTATCTTGGTGTAGGGTGTGAAATGTTGATCTAAACCTAATCTCTCCCATATTGTTTTTTTTTTAACCCTTAACTTCTGTGTATTGTCTCATAGGTGGAAGAGTGGTAAGGGTGGGCAATGGGGGTCAAATGACTTGCCCAGGGTCACACAGCTGGCAAGTGGCTGAGGCCGGGTTTGAACCTGGGACTTCCTGTCTCTAGGCCTGACTCTCACTCCACTGAGCTACCCAGCTGCCCCCTCTCCCATATTGTTTTCCAAATTTCCCAGCAGTTTTCGAAAGTAAAAGCAGTATTGAATTAATAAATAAGACTAGAAGCTGGTATTTTGAAAAAACAGATAAAATAGACAAAGTACTGGTCAATCTAATAAAAAAAAGGAAGAAGAAAACAAAATTGACAGTATCAAAGATGAAAAGGGAGACCTCACCTCTAATGAAGGGGAAATTAAGGCAATCATTAAGAACTATTTCACCCAATTATATGGCAATAAATATGACAATTTAGGAGATATGGATGAATATTTACAAAAATATAAATTGCTTAGATTAACAGCAGAAGAAATAGAATACCTAAATAATCCCATATCAGAAAAAGAAATTGAACAAGCCATCAAAGAACTCCCTAAGAAAAAAAATCATCAAGCTAAGTTTTAAAAGACTGTTGCTGGCTTCTTGGCTAGGGTAGAAAACTTATTCTTTTCAAATCTGCCTCTCTTTGGAGACATGTCAAGACAGCAGGGATTCTAGCTGCATGAGTTTTAAGGTACTGAAGCTAAATTGGGTGGAACAAGAGAAAAGCTTCTGCAGCATTGTGATACAGATAGTAGATAAAAGAGTGAGTCTTAGGAGTTATAGAATGAAGTATTTGTGTTGTCTAAAATGGAAAGCAAGATCAATAGGCAAAATTTCCAATTGAAAAGAACAGTTATCTGGAGAGAAGCTCAGATCAAAATCAGGAACATGATCAACTCCAAACAGAAGAATAGAGTGTGAGATTCTTAGGTTCCGCTAAATACCCACTATTCTAATGAATGTGAGTTTCTAATTTGACCATATACCATGAGGCTTCACTCTCTGGATTCTCCATAGTTATTCTCACTAACTTCCTTAGGAACAATGATATCTACACAGTAAAAGACAGTGGTCAGCACCATAGCAATCCAACAGTATTATAGAAGTAAAGGGGGAATAGTGTAGGGCAGCAATGGGGGAAACTATGGCCTACAGCCAGATTTGGGACCCCTGAAATGTTCTAACCCACAAAGTGACATTTTTCCTAATCTGACGAATACAATGAGTAGGATACAATACAATGAAACTAAGAAAGAGTTGCCTTAGAAACAGAATGACAGATGATGAGCTTTGCCTTTCCTTTGCCCCCTCTTTAAAAAGTTTGCCCATCACTGGTGTAGGGGAAGGTGAGGCACAAATTTTAACTCAAGATAAACAGCCCTCTAAAAGGGAAGGTAAGAAGAAGGGAGGGTTTAAAAAGAACCATGAATCTAGTTTTCGATCCAGAATTCTGACTAAAACTTTTGATGCAGTTATGATATGGAAAGTTACATATTGTAGTTTTTATTTTATTTTTAAGGATTATCACTGCTTATAACAGAGCTTGACATATAGTAAACATTTATTATATGTTTATGGAATTGAAAACATTTATTGAATATTTGTGCATATTTCATGGTTTAAATGTAAACCAAGGAGACTATTTTCTTTTCTGGGAGCCATTTTGGCACTGACTTCATGCTTTTTTCAATAACTACATTAAGTCATATATTTTCCATTACTGAAAGTCTCTCCCTCTTGTCATAAGGAAAGGATAAGTTATAGCAAGAGATGATGGTTGCAGAGGATACAGATTCTGGAATGTTGGAAAGAGGGTTTAGATTGGAACTGAGGGGGATGGCTGTCTCTCTCTGGATGTACCTGGGGAGAATGGCTGCCTGTCCTTAGGTTGCTGATCCTATCCTGATTTCCTATCCTGCCTGCTGCCTTGTTGTTATCCAGTTACTGTATTTCCCTTGGAGAAGAACCTTGTGATCCTGAACAAGCTGTTTGCACTGACTGTCCAATGAAGTCTGGGTCCATTTGGATCTAGGACCTTCCAGGGGCCCTTCCAAGCATGTCACAGACCATGACCTCTAATAATAACTAAGAGAGGGTTTAGTGCAGGTTATCTAGAACAGGGACTAGAGTTTTTAGGTGAGAGAGGAGAGGGAATAGTGTGTAGACTAGTGATGGGCAAACTACGGCCTACGGGCCAGATGGGACCCATTGAAATATTCTATCCAGTCTCATGACATTATTCCTAATCTGACGAATAACATGAGTAGGATACAATACAAAGAAACTTTGAAAGAGTTGCCTTAGAAACAGACTAACAGATGAGCCTTTCCTTTCCTTTGGCCCCTCTTTAAAAAGTTTAAGGTTTAGAACTGGGGTTTTGTAGCTAATAATTAATGAGAGGGATTTCCCCTTACCCTTCAACCCTCTCTCTATCTCTGGAAATAAATTACATCTATCATTTATTATATCCAGCTCTGTGACTTAGTAAATTTGTGTCCTTGTCCCATATGAGGCTTTGCCTGATTAGGCTACCTGTTAGGCCCATCAACCCACAGTGAAATTACTCATGTTACTGGTCCAAAGAAATACCTTTTAATCCATCTCATCCCATCCCCAAAAGTAGCTATTATACTCTTCACCACTGTCTCCTGGATATCCTAGCTACCTTCATGACCTAGTTTAAGGACATACATTCCTTTTGCAAAAAACATTTCTAAATCTTCCTAAACCCCAGAAACTTTCCTCTGAAATAATTTTCCAAAATACCTATATTGTAAATATGTGTATGTGCATATATACATATATGCATGTGTGTTTTATCTACACGTATGTATGTTTTAATATTGACATACTACATTGGCACTTAGTGTCAGGCATTATTAAATGCTCATTGACTGATTGATGATGGATAATAAATAGTGGAATATTGGTAGTCTCTATCCTACAGTACTATGTAAAGGCTCAACTCAGATTCAACTGAGATAATCTATGTAGAATGATTTATAAAAAAAAGAGCCTTACATAAATGTTCATTATTATTATTGTTACCATTATTATGTTAAATTAGAATATATTCCAACTAGATGATAATTATTTTCTTATTCTTTATATGGTACTCATGACAAATGAAAATAAGTTTTTTACATAATTGTTTAAAGCATATCTGTTTCTAAGAACTCTGTTGCTAAGTTTATAACTTATACTTACCAATGAAAGGTAAATACTGTGTTTTCTGAATCCCAGATATATTATCAACCTTCCAAGGCAAACAATGAATTTTTGAAGTTGACTGTCAAGGTCTGTCTCAGCTCTCTAGCTCTAAATTGTGTCCAGTACCTACAGTAGCTGAAGTGCAATTTGCACCTGAGAAAGACAAGATATTTTACTTCCCAGATAAAAAATCTTCAGGTCACATAACAGGCATCAAATATAGTTACACATTTGCATGGTGAAAACTTGGCCTTTCACCCTTACCTAAATCTATCATATATATTTAAAGTGGATTATAATATCAGAACACTCCTTTGACCTCCCATTAGGGACAAAAATGAATTTTCCAATTCTTTAGTGTTTACAGCAACCTTCTCTTTGTAAATGAGTATGAACTTGGCTAAATTAGTTTGACCTTTCACAAATATAAAAAGGAAAAGGATTTGCATTTAATCTTTCTTCTTGTAAAGCTAAAGGTGAAATGAAACCTCTTGAGCAATTGACATTTTAGCTATAGTTCTGTACAGTAGCCTTTAATATACTCCTGTTTCATTCATACCTGTCTGAAAAGAAGATCATGACCAAATTAAAGGACCAGGACTCAAAGAGATCAAAGTTATTTCTGTATCACTAAGAGTATCAAAAGCTCCATTGATGAAGTGGCATCTCTATCATCTTAAGCCCCAAGTAATCAGCTATTCCTTCATTCTTCTATGTTAATCTGAATTGTGCCAAGAAGATAATTACTGTCATTTCACACCTATAACACACAATTTTGAGCATGGCTGAAACCTTATCTCATCTTTGTAGAAGGAGAGAAAAAAAGAAAGCAATGATAAAATTGTTCACAGATATTCACTACCTAATAGATCCATAATACCATCCTTATAGGTATTCCTGATAATGATGTATAGTGCAATCAACCAAACCTTCTCATCCTGGGCAATTCATATTCGTGTTTTCCTATAGGCCACCCACAAAAGGACTATGCACTGTGCTGGAGTCCTTTGGAAAGGGCTTTTTTACACTTTATAAAGACCAGGAGATTAAAGCTCTATTTTTCTATCCTTTTCATTAGCTTTATAACTGTCCTACTTCATTTTTTTACATATACATTCCTGATGATTTTATTTATCCTTTGCTACCTGAAGAATTCTTTAGGAGAGTAATAAAAATAACATTTTTATTATTTTTGCCATCTATCAGACACTATTTTAAGAACTTTACAGTTGTTAGCACATTTTATCCCCATGGTAATCATGGGAATTAGATCTTATTTTTACCCTCATGTAAAATCTGAAATAACTGAGGCAAATGGAAGTTTAGTGATTTGTCCAAAGTCATGAAAATAATAAGGCTGAATTCTACTAAGGACTTCATGACTCTAGACACAGCTCTTTATTAACTGTATCACCTAGTTTCTTCTTTATTAGCAACATTTTGCAACTTACTTATTTCCCTCTATGCATCAATTTAGTTAATCTTTTTAGAAATGTTATTTTTGAGGGCTGGAGTCAAGATGGCCACAAACAAGCAGCAAAAGTCAAGTCCTACGTGAAAACCATTCCATACCAATCAAAAACAAAGCTCTCTGAGGGAGACTGAAAACCAAATCCAACAAACCTTCCTGCTCTATTCAACTTAAAAGGTATGTAGAAAAGGTTGACTTCTAAGGTTTTAGGAAAAGAAAGAAGAAAGGTCCCAGGACATTCCCCCTACCTACTATGCTGAGACTTGGGCTTCAGCCTAGAGGAAGTGAATTGTACCACAGCTATATGAGGCTCAGAACTCTGACCATAGCTGGCAGGGAGGCAGCTGGAGGACAGGAGCAGAAAGGAGCACAGCCTGGCCTCAGACTTCAGCTACCAATCCTCTATTTTGATCCTCTGCCTCTGGAAGTTTTGACCTCAGGGCACATCCAGTTCTGTAGATCAGCTTAAGTACCTTAATCCAGTCTATCAATAGTGCAGATAAGAAGCCTTCAGAGGACAGAAAAGCTCAATCTCCAACACCTCTCCCCCACCTACTGTGTTGAGACAGGCATTAAGAATCTGGCTGACTAGAATCCCAGGGTGAAGGCTACAACTGTGACAGAGTACCTTAGTACCACTACAGGAAACTCTGGGATCTGACCAGGCAGCTGGCAGGGAGGTGGCAGGCAGAGAGGAAGGAAGGAGGATGAGGGCAACTATCTTCAGCCTCTATATCTTCAATTTCACCTTCATATTCAACTTCTGCTGGCATCTGGGGAAGATCAGGCCTCAGGGCTAATTAATACAACAGATCAACACCACCAGCCTAATCCAGTTAATCAGCAGAGCAGATAAGAAGTCCCTTCAGGACAGAAAAGCCCAAAATGGCAGATCCAGGAAATTAACAGAGGAGCAAAAATACAGATAATAATAATGAGGAAAAAAGGGAAAAATATGAATAAAGAGAAAAAGAAAAAAATGCAATTGCCAGCTTCTATCCAGGTAATGAACAAAGAACAAATGGAAGAGAAGAACCAAGGAACACCAAGCAAAAACTCAGGAACTCAAACAAATTAGAAGCATACTTTGGAAGAACTCAAAACACAATTCAAAAAACAATTAAGAGAAGCTGAAGACAATTGGGAAAAGAACTTAAAAAAAGTAAAAGAGGTCATTTGGAAACAGAAGCACATGAACTAAAACAGGAAAATAGTGTCTAAAAAGCCAGAATTGAACAGCTTGAAAACAAGGCAAAGAAAATGAAAGATGACTTACAAAGAAAAACAGAACAAAAGGAAAAGGATTATCAAAAAACCAGGGATGAAATTTGGTTTTTAAAAATTAGAATCCAACAACTAGAAGCAAATGACTTCACAAGGCAGCAAGAGCCTATAAAATAATATCAAAATAATGAAAAAAATGAGTAAAATATGAAACACTTCATTGATAAAACAACAGACCTGAAAATAGATCCACGAGAGACAATTTAAGAATTATTGGATTACCGAAAAATCACGACAAAATAAAAATCTTGTACATCATTCTACAAGAAATTATCCAAGAAAACAAACCTGATATTGTTGAATAAGAGGGGAAAGTAGAGATTGAAAAAATCCACAGATCACCTCCTGCATTAAATCCCTAATTGACAATACCTACAAATGTTAGAGCCAAGTTCAAGAACTTTCAGACCAAGGTAAAGAGAGTACAAACTGCTAAAAAGAAGCTATTCAGATATGGAGCCACAGTCAGGATAACACAATGTAAGGGGTTAAAGGGGGTTTTGATTAGGTTGATATTAAAAGGTTTGGTCACCAGGGAACTAAATAATTATCAATCCCCAATTAAAGAATAACTTCAAGTCAAAATGACTTTTATGGAAGTTTATTTACAAATGAGGAGAGGAAGAGAAAATAAGAAATCAGAAAGAGGATAAGATAGGATAAGTAATCTAACACACTAGGTAATTTTCTCTGGCCCCCTAGTTTAACTCAGGCAGATCTAATTATTCTTCAGTAAAGGGAGGCTCCTGGAGGCTAGTACCTCTAGGGAAGTTAAGGTAGTCAGTCTTCTTCACTCACCACATGTAGTTCTAAGGGAAAGATTTAAGAACAGTCTCACCAAGGTCTCAGGGTCCAAGGTCCAGCAGTCCTCCAGGTCCAAATTACAAACAAAAAGAAGCACTACAGGAAGTTGTCACTCTCTTTTAAATGGGCTTCCTTTACATCACTTCCTGTGCCTTCCTCTTAGTTTATGTGTCTAATCACAACAGATGCTTTCCTTAGGACTTCCCAGGAGGCAGTCAGTAAATTTTGATTCATCACTCACTCTAGCAGACCTATTGGACCTGGTAGTTTGCCCATCACTGGTTTAGACCATTGCCTTCTAAATCCTCAAAAGGGATTGGCCTGTGACCCACACAAGGAATTAATCCTTTTTATATTAAAAATGATGATAATTTCATCACAAAGAAGCAGTTCTTTTAGTTTAAAGATAGGGAAAAGAGGGAGAGTTGTACTATTGTTCTGGAATGTTAATCCAAAACTATTTTAACATATTGTCACTTTTTTTTCTTGAAAAATTTATAAATTTTACCTTTAAATTATTTTGGGATGGAGGGATGTCTGCACACATGGAGAGGCTATACCAGCTTATATATTTATTTCTCTAAACAGAAAATGTTTGGATAAAGGCTATGTAATAGAAAATTAGTATTAAAATATTTCCTTGTTGGCATTTGCTAAAAACATGTAGTATATTATTAATATTTTATCCAACATTTGTATATTCTCATATGTGTTCATGTTATCTCCCCTGTTGGAAGGTAATGCCAGATAGAAGGTAAGCTACCTGAAGGAAGGGACAGTCTCATTTTTGTGTTTTCTGTGTGATGAGTGTAATGCCTTGTGGGATCATTGGATCATAGATTAAGATCTGGAAGGGACAATAGAGGCCATGTAGTTCAACCTGCTCATTTCAAAATGTGAATACAGAGACTGAAACCTAAGAATCCCAACTGAGGGTGCAATCCATGGAACCCCAAGATGCCAATGGCAGTTGAGGACAGTTGGAACCATGGTATATAAGGGGGAACCCACCCAAAGCAGAGTACTTAATAAGTTTGGGGGGAGCTAGGGTGGAGGGTGATAGGATCCAGACTTCTAGGTCTTAGCAATACCTCATACCAGAAGAGCTTCATGCTATTACCCTGCAAATCTTATTTGACATCCATTCCTGACTGACCCACATTCAAACAGACTGCTGCTACCTTGCACGAATATTATGAAGACCAACATCATCTCTACAGACCTTCAATCAACAATACCAATTTTATATTTAAGGCTTACTTAGTTACTTTATTAGCTAGATCTTAGTGCTATAGAAAGAGAATAGAGAAGAAGTACTGTGAGAGGGGAGGGGTTTTGTCCAGCCATGGTGAAGCCAACCCCAAAGCTCAATTAATTAACTGTAGAGACCTCTTATTCCCTATTTCCTTATAATCATTCCTTACCCATCTATTTCCCTTGCTATTAAAGAGTTATTCTATAGTTCAGATAACATTTGATTTCTTCTCGTAGGAAAATGCCATAATACATTGATTGAACAAAAGAAAATCTCCATATTACATCAAGGTCTGGCAGTTGGCAGGGAAATTCAACTGTGTAGGCCCTTTTGATTTTATCACTTTGGCCTTGATTGTGGACTTCACCAATTAGCCATAAACATCTCTTCTGGTGGGGATACTCCTTCCCTCAACTGAACCATCAAGTTGAGGGAGAATAAATCAAATCCTCTCAGTGAAATTATTGGTCTTTCTCCCTCATGTAAGAACAGTAGGGCCTGCCTCTTTGTGGGGAGAGTCTTCTACAGTTACTGACCCTTTTGTACCCATCTCCCACCAGCAGCTGTGTGCTTACACCCTGCTTAGTTCTTACAAGATAGAGAGAGGTTAAGCAAAATTTTCAAGTCTACAGAGGTACTAAGAGGCTGAGTCATTATTGAAAACCAGGACTTATAAGTCTAAATTGATTGCCCTTTCCATTATATCACATTGTTTACCTGGTACATAATAGGTGTTTGGTAAATGTCTGTTGATTGAATGACTGATTTGTGTTAGTTCTTGCTATTTCCTACCTGGAATGGATTCAAGTTGACTGATTGTAGTATATTTTCATCTGGCTTGATTATTTTCAATAGATATTTATTATTTCACCAGTTACTGGGTAACATCTAGACTACAAAGGCAGAATTTCCTACAGAATCTTAAATCAATTTCAAGTATTTATGTGAAGAGTTCTAGGTTGTTACTTAAATATTATAATAAGTGTTTGATGAACTCAACTTATTATCTAATTGAAGAAAAAATTAAAATTCAAAGTGATAGAACATTGAATGTTAAACAATAAGTCCTAGATAGTAGAATAAGTAGAATAGCAGTTCAGAAATGTGGAATGAAATGGCTCTTAAAGAATTAGTAGACTATAGGCAAAATAATGGAAAGAGAAAGGGTGAAATAAAATCCTATATGACTAGGCAGAAAGTGCTAGAGTCCTTCATTTCTGACTGTAATGATAGCCTTGATTTCTGACACAGAAACACCTGAGAAGTTATGAAATGTTATGAAAGAGATGTCAATCATAGAAGGTAATTTACTGCTATTAGCAATTCATTATAGCCAAATTCATTTGGTATCTTGGTCTTAGTGCCTAAGACCATGGTCAGATCAGCAATGTGTCCCATCAAATGGGATTCCTATACAGTTACTCAAGAAAGACAAATGCTGAGAACACCATCAGCCTGATATAGTAGAAATATTGCTGGATTTAGAATCAGAGTACTCAAGTTCATATTCTGGTTATACCACATATACCAATCAGACCTTAGACAACACATAATATCTGTAGGTTTCAGTTTCCTCATCTATAAAATGAAGTGTTTAGAAAAGATAATCTCAGATACTCCTTTCAATTCAATAATCTATCACTTAACAACCAACTGTACTAGTTGGACATAATAGGATCCCACCTTATTCTTTATTTCTCACTTGAGGACAAATTCGATTACATCACTGAAATATAAACAAATGTGTCCTGTTTCTCTTAGGATGAAATTACTTTCTTCAGAAATCCCCAATGAAGAGGGACACATGGATGCAGAATTACTGGAAGTAACATTGCCTCCCATTCTCCACTTTTTAAACCAGTGAGAATGCTCAACAAAGATAATAGCTCATAGATATTTTAGTGAAGATTATCCAGATGTATAAGTCACAACCTATTTATTTGTTTTCATCTCTGCCAATGTTTTAAGAGTTATTATCTGAATTCATAGATACTTAGCCCAGCTTTGCTGAGGTATCCCATTTTCCAGAGGTTAGCATGAGAATCCATTTGTCTACCTGTTTATCAAGAAGATGGGAATTCAAAATGGTAGAGCAAAAATAGTTATTCGATTTGGCCAAATTCATTTCAATTCAATTCAAATAAAGGAATACTTTTTGAATGCTTACTATATTCAAGTCATTGTGTTGAACAAGTACAAATCTATTTTCAGCACTTGAGGATTTTGTTTTACATGATTTCATTATGAATATGCACTTAATTTTTTTCTGAATCTGCATTAAAATTTACACCTGCACTTGAAAGGACTAAGCATAAGTATCTCCAAAATATCCTGAATGTTTTATTTGTGACTCAATTGCCTGAAAGAATATTTTTAATCTTTCCTGAATTCATGTCTTATTTATCTCTGTTTAAAATGAAAGTCCTCTAGTCAGGGACCATGTCTAATTCAGCATTTTGCACAGTGCCCAGAGCATTATTGGTTTTCAAAGATATGTTAAATACTCTCTTCACAAAAGAGATTCAAAGTTGCCTTTTTCAGTGGTTTTTTATACTTAACAGAATATCTATTACATTTTTTTATACACAAACACTTATATTTCTCAATTCATTAAAAATGCAACCATTGCCCACAGGCCTCCTGGTTATATGTTTCACTGAGATACAGAAGTTAAATTTCCTGTGAAAATAAAAAATAAAGCAAACAAAAGGGCATGGAACATATGGTTTCAACAAAACACATTTCAAAACACAATGCCCTAGAAGTCAACCAACACTTAGAAAGGAAAAAAAGAATAAAAAATATTGTTCTTTATATGTTCAAACTTACTCATATTCTTCAAGATTTAAAACTGTGGAATAATACAAAAAAATAAAATCATATTAAGTGGAGGCTTTTCAAATTGTTTCTAGTGAAGGAAAAACATGCTGGAATCCTTTCTTCTTGGTCTCAGAAGTATGTGGATACATGCTAAATATGTATTTTTCTTCCTTTTAATTTGTTTGTTTCAGATGTAATTTCACTCCTGTTTTCCATGATTTTCACTAAAACTGAATCAAAAATCACATTATCCAATTTTTGTCTTTGTTTTCCCAGCACTCTTGAATAGAATTTATCTGAAATTGATAGTTGGGTTATTTGATAAGAGTAGTCAGTCTTTTTTCTCCCATTCATTTTAATTTTATTTTAATTTACAATTTGACATTAAAATTTTAAGTAATCCAAAGATTATCATCTTTTGCAAACAAAACAAAATAAGAGTTCTTATTTCTGCTTATTTTCCATCATTGTTTCATTTAATCATGTGAAGATCTTACAAAGTTTATGTTACACTTTTCCATAGCATTGCTTAAAATAAACAAAAATTCCTTTTTGTATTCTTTAGCATTCATATCCAGTATCAGCTCATTCTGAACATTAACATTCATGATAATATTCTTACATGACTTTACCATTCCTTGGTATTCATCTTGTTGCCTGTGCTTTCTTCCATATTCTGTTCATTGCTCTAAAAAATTGAGTTGTTGATGAGTTCCATAAATATCCATATTATCCTCTTTAGACATCTCCCCCTTTTCTTCCACATTAGAATTGTTTTTATCTCCATTTTTAGAATTTTCTTAGTGAAAATTAGTCTGTGAATAGATAAGCACTTATTAATTCTTTACTATATTTCTGATACCATGTGAATTTTGATGATAAAAATTTGAATGAATGCAATCCTTTAAAGAAGCTAGATTCTTACTGGAATTGATAACATGAAAACATCAAGGTACATATAAGTTATATATTCAGGTAACAAGCATTTATTAGGCACCTTCTCTGTACCAGACACTATACTATGTACTATAAATGCAAAGGAAAGGGGAAAAATTACTTTACAAAAGGAGGCTAGAGTGTAATGGAAGATTACAGTATGCAAAAATATATTTACAAGCAGTAAATTACAGAATAAATTGGGAATAATCAGGAGAGGAAAGGCACTATCACAAGAGAAAGGCTTCCTAAAGAAGGTGGGATTTCAACTGGGACCAGAAGAAAGTCAGGAGCCAGGGATGAGAAAGGAGAAAGCTCCAGGCATGGAGAACAGTGAGTGAAAATGCATGGAATCAAGAGCTAGAAGGTCTCATGTGAGAAACAACCAAAAGACCAGTGCCACTGGATCTAAATATGTGGGAGTTATTAAGGTAAAGGAAGATTGGAAAGGAAGAGGGCCAAGTTATAAAAGGCTACCCAAAATAGGAATTTATGCATGATCTTGAATAGAAAGTAATCAATAGGGAAGACATTACAATTTGGAAGGATCTACAACAGTTGAATTTGAGCTGAAACTTGAAGGAAACTAAAGAAACTAAGAGACAGATGTGAGGTAAGAAAACTTTCTTGTCATAGGAAATAGCCAGTGCAAAAGCAAAAAGACAGGAAATGGACTATATTGTTCATGAAAGAATAAGGTCTGTGTTGCTGGATCATAGAGTGAGTGAAGTGAAGTGGTATGTAAGACTGCTAAAAATATAAGAAATTATCACATGAAAACTTCAAATCTCAAACAGATTAGTTTAGATATTTGATTGTAGTAACTAATGAGCTACTGGACTTTGTTAAATTAAGAACAGTGGAGGATGATATGGTAAGAATTTTATAAAAATCACCCTGACATAGAATGGATTAGAGTGGGGAAAGTTGAACCTGGAGGACCCATTAAAAGTCTCTCTCCATAATTCAGGTGAGAAGTGATTAGAATGAGAAACAAGATGGCAGCTATTTTGAACTGGCATTCTAGAATGAAAATTAGGCCAGTGGATCTTACCAGTCCTTTCACTAGATACCTTGAAAACTCTTATCCATATCTAGGATCTCTAGTAATGGCCAATTTTCCTTTTCTTAACTGTCAAAAATGATAGAATGGCATAGTAATTTCTCTCCACTATTCTCAGTTTGGAAATCTGGTCCCCTATGTTGATCAGAATCATATCCAAAATAGTACAGTTCCTCATTACTTTTTCTACTCTACAAAGGATCGATTTTCCTATCAGTAAGGCAAAGGAAGAGTTGAACTACATCCATTTGGGGGAAGGGGGGTGAATAAAAGATTTATGATTCTGAATCCACTTTAGTCCCCAAACTTATACATGATTTGTGTGGAGATACATAAAACACACACAGGAATGCAAAGGGAAAACCTCTGAATAATGGTTACTTCTGGAGTTACACCACTCCACTTCGAAGTTTCATTTGGCTCATTCATACTTCCATACTCAACAGCTTTGCAATAGCCACAGGAATAGATCAAATTAACTTCCAACACCCTAGGAGTTCTGGCTCTTCCTACTTTTATCTGTTTTCTGCAGATGTCCTCAGAGAGGGAGAAAGAATAACATAGTCCCCAGGGCTAAAAGTTCCTACAACTGCTCCTGGCTGGTCTCTCAGTATCTCAGCTGCCCTGGCTTCATTAATATAACATAAATATGAAAGTCAAGCTTGGAAAAGAAGATAGGGCTAGATGCATAGATTCAGAATTCTCTGTACAACAATAATCTCTGAAGCTATTTGTGAACTTATGCCTTAGTTCAAATTTAAGCTTCTTCATGATATTTTCCTTGATCCTTTTAATTGCTAGTACCTTCCAACTCCCTCCTACATTAACTATCAACTTTTAAAATATTTTGCTAAACAATGCTATACATAATATATATATAATATACATGTTATTTTATATGTACTTATATATGTGTATATATGACACACAATATGGAAAGGCTTGGAAGTAAGACTGGAAAGTTGTTGGAGGAAAGAAGAGTAATGAAACTAGCTTAGAGCATAGAATATGTAGAGGATCATAATACAAGACTGAAACGACCAGTTAATGGAGAGCTTTGAATGGCACACAAATATGTCCAAAACCATTAAAGGTCATTAGCATTCATGATTAATGCTCAAAAGAATTGTTTTGGTAGGATGGACATCTTTGAAAATGATTTCAAAGGGTTAAGTGGTAACTAGATGATGAGAAAGCATGGGAAAGAAAGAAAAGAGTGCTAGCTTAAACCAGTAACAATCCTCACATGTTCATGAGTATGGCTTGACGAAAATGGAGGATTTGGAGTTAATATCCAGATACACTGGCTCATTCTCCCAGTAATAAACATGTCAAAATTTGACAGTCCCTTCATCGCTCAAAAATGAAATAATGTGATTTCAGGTGTCATGTTTTGGGTATTTGAGCTTTAATTCCATTATTAATCACCCACAATAAACTGATTCATTGTAGGTATTAATTTGATCCTGTCACTTGCTGTCAGATTATTAATGCCACTAGCATAAAGTAGCTCATTAAATAATTTGCTCTTAGTTACACATTTCTACAAAACCTTTGGAGATTTAGACTGTTAGGAGAAAATAAGTTAAGCATAGTGAAAAATATAAACAACTAATTTGCAAGCTTGAAACTTTGAGTGTTAAGACAGTTTCCAAGTCTTTGTTTAATAAAGGCAGAACTACATTATAGGGAAGAGAAACTGAGTTGGTTGAGGCTTTCCAAACTGGCAAGTTGGTTTGGTCCATTCAGTAGTAAAATGTCCCTAATGAGTTAACATGCTTCATCCAAAATATTCTGGGAAGATGTCATCTCAGTCCCTATGTTAGAAAATATGTTTGTAAGAAAATAGGAAAATATGACTGCATACAGTCAACTCAAGAATAATTATTTCTCCTTTCTTACTATCTTCTTCATCATGACCATAATCATCACTACCATCTATTCAGTATTTTAAAGTTTGCAAAGAGGTGTCAAAATATTACTCATTTATCCTCACAATACCCTAAAAGAGAGACACTTTTTATTCACTTTTTAGAAACAAACAAACTAAGGCAGAAAAAGAATAAATGAGCAAAGTAGTAAGTGTTTGAAGTCAGACTTGAATTCAGGTATTCCTTGACTGAGGTCCAGTGTTCTGACCACCATAGCATTTAGCTGTCATTGTCATATCTTTAGGCTCATAGTCTTACTTGATCCTAAATGAAACTTTCGTTTCTTTAAAAACTTGTTTGTAAGTTTCTTAAGTTCAGAAACTATGATTCAATTTTCTTCATATCTGTCTCTAGGTCCTACTAAATTCCCTTGGACATAGAAATATTTTACTAAATATTTTTGGAGTCAAATTGACTAAGGAAAGCAGCTATGATTGCAATGTTCAAATATCTTTGTTATCAGCATTTAATCTGAAGACTTTTTATTTTATCTTATTTGTTATAAATAAATATTTTCATTTTTGTTTTTCTGAGCCGTAAAGCACCAACAAGTACAAGCACACATCCATGAGTAAAGAACAAACAAGAGTACTGTATACAAAGCCATTAATCACTACACAGAGCCATTTTTGTTACCTTTTATTTTATTTTATGTATGTTATTGTTATGTTGCATCTCATTCTCTTCCCCTAGTCAACTTGACTACAGAATGAAATCCAAATTTTGCCACATGCCCTCCAACATTTATCAGTTTCCTTTATTGTCATGTTGTCCTATCTGAAAATGTCAGGTGGTACTTCAGATTTGTTTAAATTTGCATTTCTCTAATCAAGAACACTTTTTCCTGTGATTATTGATGACTTTTATTTCTTCATCTGAATATTGCTTCTACATATCCTATGATCATCCATCTTTTGGGGAATGGTTTATATTCTTGTAAATTTTATTTAGTTCTCTATAGATTTGAGAAATTAGATTTTTATTGGAGAAATTTGTTATAATTTTTTTCCAGTTTGTTGTTTCTATTCTAATCTTGGTTATGTTCGAATAGCCCATTTATTCCTGTGTTTTCTAGTGTTTTTAATAGGAATGGGTATTGCGTTTTGTCAAAGGCTTTTTTTCTCCTAGATAACCATGTGATTTCTATTAGTTTGGTTATTGATAATGGTCAATTATGCTGATAGTTTTCATAATATTAAACCAGCCCTTCAATCCTGATATAAATCCCATCTGGTCATAGTGAATGATGCTTGTGATAATACTGCTATAGTTTCTTTGCTGCTATTTTATTTTACGGATGAATTCTCAGATTAGAGGGAACACTCTTTTAAGCATCAGTTTTTCCTTGCTCTTACCCTTAGCTCTATTTCTGGGTTTCTGCAAGTTTCAGTTCTTCCAAAGTGGTATGATGAACCCTAGTCTGGGAGCTCTGAAAGCCACTTCCCACTGCTGATTCAATCAAACCCTCAGGCTGCTTGCTGAAAGTTTGCAGAACTTAGAACACTATGAGCTATCCTGTGCTAGGACTCTGGGTCCAGCCTCAGGCTTGATCATGTCAGGCATACTGTAGATTGCCTTGCCTTTGAGCTTGTAACTTTGCCTTAAGATTGGATAGGGTCTCTAGGCTTTATTCTTGGCTTACACAGACTAGTTATAATTGCAGACATCCTTGCCCTGGGGTTCAGATCCTCACTATAGGCTTGAACAGGTGCATAGAACTTTAAGGAGTGTGTTTGTGGTTGGATTGCTATTGATTTACCCAGGTTCTCAGGGTCTCTATGTTGGCTTGGGCCCAGGTTCATAATGTGGAATAGTAGATATGGGATTGGTAGGGTGGGGCTTGCTATTGGCTTGTGCTGTTACTCCTTGGGATGGTCTGCTTTGGGATGTGCTCACCTCTCACTCCAGTGAACCAGATCCTCTTTGCCTAACTTTCAAGTTGTTCTTTGCATGAAAGTTGCTTAACTTCATCCCTTTGTTGGCTCTTTCACTCCAGCAATATTTTGAAGTGTTTTTTTAAGATTTGTTTTACAGGTTTCTCATAGTGGTTTGAACATTCCCAGTTTCTACTTCACCATCTTGGCTCTGCCATCTTGAGAAACATCAGCTATTTAAAAAAAATTCTAAAATGTTCACCATATTACTTCTTAAGCTGCTCTACTTATCTTTTGGGCCTTCTGGACCTTCTACTCAACATTCACATTTTTAAATGCTTTACTGATGTTTTTAGCATTTTTACTATTGAATTTTATTTTAACATTGATATCCTTACTCCTTTTCTCCCCTCATTCTCTTCTCTAAAAGATGCCCATTTGTTAAAGTGCACACACACACATACACACACACATACACACATGAAACAAAGTAAGATATCTTGATATCCAAAAAAATGAAATCTCATTATGTACCCTTGTCCATTATTTTTCTTTCAAAAAGTATTGAGCATGATTCACTATTTGCTCTCTATAGTCATTGTTAGTTATGAATTGATCATAATTCTTAACTATTTAAAACTATTACCATTAACTATTTTGTAGTAATTATGTAATTTTTTTCTGATACTATTCACTTCTCTTTTCATTAGTTCAGATATGCCTTCTCATTTTTCTCTGAATCCATCTCTTTTGTGATTTCTTATTCCCAGTGCTTAACACAGTGCTTGCTACATGCTAGACATTTAAAAACATTGATTTATCTATTCATATTCCATTATACTCATATTGTAAAAACGATGGGCACCAGGGATGTTAAAATATAACCTAATGGTTGTGGGTACACACACACTGGATTGAAGGAGAGACAGGACCAGGATATGGAGACCAGAGTACACAGCTAAGCTGCTGCTAAATACCAAGAATGGCCGTTGGCCAACTGTCACCCAGCTCACCACTAGACCAGAATCTTTGAAACCAGCAGGCAAGGTAAAAGGTTTTAACAGTTTTAATTATGTTCAACTAAATAAAGGTGGGGTAGGGGACTCTACACTAAAACTTAAATGGCAAAACCACAGGACAAGGGGAGGACTTGATTTCTCTAATCTTAGTGTCTTAAGCAGGCAGGGCCCAAAGGAACAGTTCTGGAGTCTCTGGGGAGGCTGCTTCAAACCTGGTTCCAGCCAGGTTTGACCAGCACAGCTAAAGGGGCTGAGGGTGGCTTTGAAGGTTCTCACAGTAATCCACATATGATCACAAGAAGCCAAAAGCCACAGTGGTCCAAGGTATCCAAGTAGAGACAGTGTACTTGAGATGCTGTCCACCAGATCCCAAACTCCTCCTCCACTTGGTGCTGCTCTGTAGGTCTTGTCCACTTGCTAGAAGCCACCACCACTTAGGGTCCCAGGGAATCAGGATGCAGGGTGTCCTTAACTCTGAGATCTCCCAAGGCTAACAATAGTTTGTGCCAACCACTAATGGAGTCTCTCTCAGAGCACAAGTCCTTCCTGCTAGGTCCATATAAACTATTGCTACATAAACTGCTAAATAAATCTTCCTCACAGCAATATACAATAAAGTTTGTCACTATTCCCCAAATTATGAACCACCACCTTAGTTTCCAGTTGTTTATTGCCCCAAAATCCAAATATAAATACTTTGTACAGATGAGTCTTTCCCTCTTTCTTTTATTTTCTCAGCATATGAAACTAGAAGTATTTTGGAGTCAAAAAGTATGCACAAGGGGGGCATCTGGGTAGCTCAGTGGATTGAGAGCCAGGCCTAGAGATGAGAGGTTCTAGGTTCAAATCTGGCCTCAGACACTTCCCGACCGTGTGACCCTGGGCAAGTCACTTGACCCCCATTGCCTAGCCCTTACCACTCTTCTGCCTTGGAGCCAATACACAATATTGACTCCAAGACAGAAGGTAAGGGTTTAAAAAAAAGTATGCACAGCTTAGTGATTAAGGATATAGTTATAATATGCTTTCCAGAATAGCTCTAATGATACAAATATTCATCAAAATATGTATGTTTGTTATCTCATACTCAATACACAGTGCCACTTTACTTTTTTGTTATATTTGTCAAATTGATGGATGTAAGGAAGAGAATATGGATTATTTTAAATTTAAATCATATTATTAATAAATTAAATCATTATATTTTATGAAGCTGTTGGCTTGGCTTTCTCCTTCTATTAAGGTATTTTATTCATGTCCAACTCTTCATGACCCTAGTTATGATTTTTTTGGCAAAGATCCTGGAGTATTATGCCATTTCTTTCTCCAGCTCATTTTTTCAGATGAGAAAACAGAAGTAAACAGCTTTAAGTGACTTGTCCAAGATCACACAGTTAACGTCTAAAGCCAGATTTTAATTCCCAAGATAAGTCTTCCAGACTTGTGTCCCTGCATTCTATCCATTGTCCCTTTTCTTCTTTTAACAATGCCTATTCAAATCTTTTGACTAATTATGTATAGAGGTTTCTATTAGAACCAGTCTACTTTTTATTTTGCGTAGAATTTCTTTTAACAGAAAAAAAAAACTTCTAAAATATTTCTTCTAATTTCATTTTCTGTCTGTTTTAGCTGCACTGTATTTGTGAAAAGGCTTTCAAAATTTTATTTAATCATACTTATCATTATATTGACTATGATCCTTTCAGTTCCATGTTTTGTCAAAAACTTTTCACCTTGCTGTGGCTGTGGAGGGGAACTTATTCTGTAGTATTCTTATTTGTATTTGATGTGGTGATTCATACTGAGGTAGTTTACCTTTTGGAGTCTTTTATGATATACATATTTAAAAGTTTTATTTAAAATATTTTTCCATGGTTACATGATTCATGATCTTCCCCCCACTTTTTCTTCCCCATCCCAAAGCCAACAAGCAGTTCCACTGGGTTATATATGTATCATTGATCAAAACTTTTTTCCATGTTATTCATATTTGCAGTACAGCAATTCTTTAACATGAAAACCCTAATCACATACCTATCATACTACATTGTTGTTTATATATTTTTCAAATGCACTTCTGATTCCATAGTTCTTTCTCTCACAAGAATGTGGATAGCATTCTTTTTCCTAAGTTCCTCTGGTTGTCCTGGGTCATTACATTACTACTGTTAGAAAAGTCCATTACATTCAATTTTGTCATAACTTATCAGTCTCTGTGTACAATGTTCTGCTCCTTTAGTTCTGCATCAATTCCTGGAGGTCATTCCAGTTCACATGGAATTCCTCCATTTCTTTATTCCTTTCAACACAATAATATTCCATATTAGATATATATTAGATATTTGTCAAAATATATTTTACTATTTTCTGTTCTCTCTGCTTCTTTTGGTGGATATTGAGTCTGCTTTCAAATTGTTGAAAATTTTAGCTTTTATCCAAAAATACCATATCCAAATTATTATGTTCTTGTGCTGCTTATTTTCTATCTTTTTAGCCAGTACAAAATTATTTTTGTGATTACTATTGTATACCACAATTCAAAATCTGGTACTACTGAGTCTCCTTCTTTCTCATTAAAAATACTTCCCATAAGATTGCTGATCTTTTTATTATCCAGATGAATTTTGATGTCTTTAGTCCTATAGAGTAAAGATTTTTTAGTCTGGTATACAACTGAATAAATAAATTTAGGTAGCACTGCCATTGTATTTTAATGAACCAAACCCAGACATAAAAAATTTATGTCTTTCTAATTATTTTAGTCTATTTATTTAAAGAATGTTTTGTAATTATACTCATATAATTCCTATAAATGTCATATTAGGGGAAATCTCAAATTTTCTATACATTTCATATTTACTTTGAATGGATTTGTTCATATATTTAGTTTCATATATTTAGTTTTACTGGTAATATAGAAGAAGCTTGGAGTTTTGGATTTATATTAAATCTTGTTGCTTTAATTATTTGAAATAATTATAATTAAATTTCAACTTCTCCCTAAGTATATCACCTTATTATATACAAAAAGATTAATTTTCTTTAAGCATCACCAATGTTTTCCCCCTATTTTCTCATATTATTATTATAACAAGTATTTATAGAATATCAAATTTTTAATGGACATAATAGATATCCTTACTTCGCCTCTGATTATATTAGAAAGGCCTCTAGCATTTTTCTTTCTCATAGTATGTTGATTCTTGGTTTCAGATAGATACCAAAGAAAGTTTCAGTTCATATCAAGGAAAGGTTTATATTCCTATTCTATTCAATATTTTAAGAAAATTGGTTGTTTAGTTTTGTCAAAAGCTTTTCTCAATCTAGTGGTATAATTATAAGATTTTATATTATTTGGAAGGTTTTTTCTTTCTATCTTTCCCCAAATATTGAACCAAATTCTATTCCTGATATGAATTTAACATATCATTTTCAATATGTTGTCACAGCATTTTCCCTAAAATGTTATTCAAATATTTGCACTGATATTCATTAAGTTTTCCTTTCCCTTTAAATGTTTCAAAGCATTGAGGGAATAAAGTAATCCATGAATTCAACTGATAAATTTAGAATGTGGAATCAGCTTTCTTCCAGATTTATCTTTTGTAAGGATGAATTCAGTGTGGTGGTTTTTTTTTTTGTTTGTTTGTTTTCTGCTGAAACTTCAGAGGCAAAGGGTGAGAGTAAATTTGTCAGGACAAGGCACTTACTTCAAGTCTTGTAGCATGTAAGATTGATTGGAATTATAGAAGTCACATCTAAATGAAAAAAGAAAATTCCAACAGAGACATAAGATCTTTTTTTGCTTAGGAAGAGTATTAGCATCAATTAAGTATCTGAAATATTTTTTTAGCTATGTGTGACATTCCAATTCTTATCCTCCATTCCAACTAACTGCTGGGTCCTTCTGCTATTCATACACAGATGACATAACTAAAAAGGAGTTTATTTTGTTTTAATAGTTTCCTAGAGAATTTAATATATTTGTTCAATGGAGCCATATTGAAGGGCATAAAGATGTGTTACACATTTGAAAGTGACTGTATCTGAAGACAAGGTTAGAAACAGAGGTTAAAGAATGAGTATTGGGGGGGAGGGCAAGCATATTTTTATAGCTTCTTTTTCTATTTGGCAAACAGATGGTTGGAGTCTTAGATGAGTGCCAGAAAGAAACAGCTGGCAAATCAAAAGATCCTGAAAGCAGTTAGGAGTGCTTATGAGCATTTAGAAGAAACAGCATCTTTGAAAATGGGCAAAAAGTTCAAGCCATACTTAAAATGCTTTGAAAAAATAGATACTTGGGATGAGGGGAAGATGCTGAAACCAGTTTAACTAGGGAGATGTTTGATTCTAGCCAAGTACTAATGATCAGGTGTATGCCTTCCCAACCCAACCCACAAAAAGATATAATCACACATAATAGCACTGCATAAATAGAGGCTTTTAAAAAGTAGTCATCAGAATAAGAGGGAAAGAATGCAAGGTTAAAGACATGTGATGTAATTCCCTTCACCTTGTATTATTTCATGTTCCTTTTAAAACCAAGTCTTCTCACCTTATTTTTATGTCCTGCCTTATAACACCACATATTGAATTTTAAGATAAGATATTTAGTGTGCTGAACCTTTATTTCTCTCTGAACAGGAAAATAATAAGATGAATGAAAACAATATGAATGCAAAGTCTCCCCAAATTCTGAATAATTTTGGATATAGTTATTCAATGTAGGAAGGAGCAGTAAGACTTGGACAGATTCAGAAGTGCATCACCCAGACTGATAGAATAATCTTGTAGGAAAGTCACTAAAGGATTAAGAATAATACTATTATTCCTATGTCTAATATTTTAAATTGCAAAAAATAAGGAGAAAAATCCCCTTAGAATCTCAACAGGAAGGCACTGATTTTAGGAAGTATTCAATTCACCAGATTTTCCCCTAAAGATTCAATTTGAGAAAGTTAACATTTTCCATAGAAGAGGTCAGCAAACTCATTAGCCTGAAGTGCCACTGATAAGCTACTGAATAGTCTGTCAAGTGATAGATGAAAATGAAAGAAAGAGTAGGGGGAAAACAATCATTAAAAAGTAAGAAAAATAAGACATTGAAGAAACAGAGATAGAGAGATACAAAGAGGTGAGACAGAGAAAGACATACAGGAGGAGACAGAAAGAGGCAGAGAGGGAGAGGAAATGAAGAAGAACAAGAAGAAAGAGCATGAGTCGAATGGTATAAGAACTCCAAGAATGTACTTAGTGTCTTTTTAGTTACAGCATTGCTATAGTTTACCCGTTTCTGATTTGGGGATAAATAATGAACTATATTCTGATTCTGATCTTTGCTGTAGCTGACTGAATCAACATTATGACCTTTAGGTATCTTTTCTGAAATCAAATAAATAGAACACATGATACACATTATCATATTATTGGTCAGTCAAAAGCAGCAGAATGTCAAACTATTTTTCCTTCTTAACTATAAAAAACACTGAAAGTAGAAGACAATAACATTTTCTCATCTATCAGGGTATTTTCATGGACATAAAAAGGGCACATGTTAGGATCTGCCAAGTTTGGGCATGGGTTCTGAAGGCAATTTCCTCCACAACTTTCCAAGGAAAACAATAGCCTTAAAAGAAGCCACTATATTGTAAGATAGGGAGGTGAGATTACACAGAACCAAGCATGGAAAATATTTTCTGATTCTGTCATGATGGTCAGCATTATACCATGAAAATAAGGATATTGTCACTTCATCTGGGCTATCTGATTTGATGTATAGTAACACTACTTGGTATTTTTAAAGCTCTTTTTTAATGCAATGCTTTATATTTATTTCTTATGAAATTTCAATCATGTTCATTTCAACCCATGTTTTTAGAAGAGCTTCAAAAGGAATTGATTGACTTGATCCTTTCCTTTTTGTATGATTTAATTCTTTTTTCTTCTTCCTAAAGGCTTCTAGTGAGAAAAGAAAAAATAACACTGTGAAGGAAGGATCTTTGAGTTTTGCCTAACTTAAGATTTTCTCTATTCAAGGCTAATGTTTTTATGTGAATTCAAATCTTAGTTCTTTAGGCATTGTTTGTTCTTTCATTTTAGGTGAGGAATATTGGAGAGGACTACAACTTTATCAACTTGGAGAGCTAAGGAAAGAAACTGCCAAAATCTTGGAGTTAATTCAAGCTGAGATTTTAAGCCAATATAGCATCCATTCTTCAAGAAGGTAGTAGCCACCTCTGGTACTCATATCAGCCACTGATGAGACTAATACTCATCCAACTGTAATGACACATAGTGTTCCGAAATTGGTGAGACCCATGCCATGTAGAAATTGATTTCATCTGAACTATCTCTTCCCAGCAACTGAGATTTTATGGAAGACAATTATTCTGTGATTCTATTTGAACTTTTTTTCATACTATTTCCTCAAAGTGGTATATCTTCTTACAATGATGTCACTTGATAAAAAGATGTTAATTGGTTGAGTGTATCTTGGATGTTAGTTGCAGATAATTAATGGTGAAGGCAATACATGAAAACTGGAATTTATGTTGATAAAATTAAAGTTATCCAAAGACCTACTGGAATCTTGGATCCTGTATGTGAGATGAAGACAGTCTTACTCTAGAATTGAAGGTAGAGTGTTTGATCCACATAAAATAAAAATATTTTAATAAGTTATGGAAATCAATTACTCATAGAAAATAAAAGAAAAATCTAAAAATTTCTGGGAAATGAACAAGCAATAAGAAAAGAACATGAGTATAAAAATATACTATAGTAGCAGAGAAGATCAATACATAAGTTCAAAAGATTACAATGTAAACAGAGATGCAAGTAAAGCCACAAAAAGGAAAAAAAGGAAAACTGGACCCAAGCCCAATAAAAATTCCTGAAAGAATTATTAAAAATTAAGAATGATAGAGGAAATTTTGGGAAAGAAAATAAGAGTGATGTAGGAAAATTATGAAAAGAGAATTAATAGTTTGGTAAATGAGGCACACACAAAAAATACAGAAGAAAAGACACCTTATAAACATAATTGGCCTAATAGTAAAAACTGCACAAAAATTCACTGAAGAAAAAAACCATTTTTAAAAGTCAATTAGGTCAAAAGGAAAAAGGAGGTATGAAAGCTCATTATAGGAAATAATTATTTAAAATACAAATAAATATATTATATATGAGAGAAATATATTTAAAATATAAATAATAAAATAAGTGAAAGATAACTATGAGAATTGAAGAAACAATAAAATGAAATCAAATGAATGAAAAAGAAAGAAAAAGTGCAAAATATCTCATCAGTAAAACAAATGACCTAGAAAATAGATCTAAGAGAGATAATTTAAGAATTATTGGACTAGCATGATTAAAAAAAAAGATCTCTACACTTTTCACAGAATCTACTTCAGCTGCCTTCAGTATTGTTGGAACAAATTGTTTTGACCCCTTTGCTAAGATGGTTTTATCAGAGTATGTCCACTTCTCATGCTATTGGTTCTTGGAGACACTTGAGAGAGTTGTGTGAAAGTTGGACATCAAAGGTAAATGAGTATC
>NC_058130.1:75862395-75995054 GCF_016433145.1 Gracilinanus agilis
CTCATATCAGCCACTGATGAGACTAATACTCATCCAACTGTAATGACACATAGTGTTCCGAAATTGGTGAGACCCATGCCATGTAGAAATTGATTTCATCTGAACTATCTCTTCCCAGCAACTGAGATTTTATGGAAGACAATTATTCTGTGATTCTATTTGAACTTTTTTTCATACTATTTCCTCAAAGTGGTATATCTTCTTACAATGATGTCACTTGATAAAAAGATGTTAATTGGTTGAGTGTATCTTGGATGTTAGTTGCAGATAATTAATGGTGAAGGCAATACATGAAAACTGGAATTTATGTTGATAAAATTAAAGTTATCCAAAGACCTACTGGAATCTTGGATCCTGTATGTGAGATGAAGACAGTCTTACTCTAGAATTGAAGGTAGAGTGTTTGATCCACATAAAATAAAAATATTTTAATAAGTTATGGAAATCAATTACTCATAGAAAATAAAAGAAAAATCTAAAAATTTCTGGGAAATGAACAAGCAATAAGAAAAGAACATGAGTATAAAAATATACTATAGTAGCAGAGAAGATCAATACATAAGTTCAAAAGATTACAATGTAAACAGAGATGCAAGTAAAGCCACAAAAAGGAAAAAAAGGAAAACTGGACCCAAGCCCAATAAAAATTCCTGAAAGAATTATTAAAAATTAAGAATGATAGAGGAAATTTTGGGAAAGAAAATAAGAGTGATGTAGGAAAATTATGAAAAGAGAATTAATAGTTTGGTAAATGAGGCACACACAAAAAATACAGAAGAAAAGACACCTTATAAACATAATTGGCCTAATAGTAAAAACTGCACAAAAATTCACTGAAGAAAAAAACCATTTTTAAAAGTCAATTAGGTCAAAAGGAAAAAGGAGGTATGAAAGCTCATTATAGGAAATAATTATTTAAAATACAAATAAATATATTATATATGAGAGAAATATATTTAAAATATAAATAATAAAATAAGTGAAAGATAACTATGAGAATTGAAGAAACAATAAAATGAAATCAAATGAATGAAAAAGAAAGAAAAAGTGCAAAATATCTCATCAGTAAAACAAATGACCTAGAAAATAGATCTAAGAGAGATAATTTAAGAATTATTGGACTAGCATGATTAAAAAAAAAGATCTCTACACTTTTCACAGAATCTACTTCAGCTGCCTTCAGTATTGTTGGAACAAATTGTTTTGACCCCTTTGCTAAGATGGTTTTATCAGCGTATGTCACTTCTCATGCTATTGGTTCTTGGAGACACTTGAGAGAGTTGTGTGAAAGTTGGACATCAAAGGTAAATGAGTATCCTTGAAATGAACTCAGTAATCCCCCCAAATAGAAAAGGTGTTAGTCCTCCCAGAACATCCCATATAAAACATTTAATATAATTTAGATAAAGAATATATGTTTAAGTGATTGTGTCCCCTCTAGATAGTTTGTCCTGTTTCTACAACTCATTTCCACATAAATTCCACACAGATAAAAGGGAATTGCAATATTTTCCTTTGGCTGGTACTTGCATGAGCTTTTGTGTAGTCTGTCATTGATAAGAGAACAAGATTTAAGCAAAGAACTAGAAATTCAATGATAAGATTTCTGGCATATTATTAATTTCACGCTCTTCCTAGCAACCTAGTTGTTTTATCACTCTCTTCCAGTGAACACTTATTTATTTCCTTCCTCATTCCTAGTGTTTGTTTCATAATTGTCTTTGAGCATTTCCAGGTACCAAACTCTCTGAGTGTTTTCTAATTTACATGCTCCCACCCATTCAGTTAGGCAACAACTTCAAACACCACAGCCCATTTCATAGCTGTAAAGTTTAAAGTAGCATTCATTTTTAGTATCCCTTGAACCTGGAACAGGATTTGGAACAAATTAGGAACTTAATAAGTCTGTTGTTTCAGTTGATTGAATCAGATAATATAATCTAGGATTATCCATAAGAATAAGCTGGGCCTGGGCTTTTTCTCTGTAGAGAAAGCATTTACACAAGATTTGATTTGAAAATAGTTTTGCTTCTAGATCTTATGTATATTGGTTACTAAAATATGAAGGAATGAATGTGTCTTATAAGAAAGCTCTTTAAAACCATAGACACACATATATAAATTCAAATTCAGGCCATTCTGATTCAAGATCCAGTTTTTAACCTAATTTATATCTTATTGATACATTTACATAGCATGTATAAGTCTATGCATGTTTATGTTTGTATATATGCAGGCATATGTACATATAGTCAAGTATATGTATTCTTGTCTATACATATTCACATTTACACATATATGTGCATATGTACATATATAAACATCATTTTCCCAGTGTGTTCTAATTTTTCTCTCCTTTAGTTTCAACATATATATATGTATGTAACTATATAATTACATATGTTTATATGTATTCATATATGTGTGGGTATATGTATATGCATATATGTGTTTGTGTATGTATGTATTCCTGCCTTCCCCCCAAGGGAAATGATGGATGGTACAGGTGGTAGTTAAACAAAACTGTCATATGATACCTTCTATCTTTTCTTCCTGTGAATTTGCTACTTCAATTATTCAATTAGTTGATAGACATTTATTAATTACTTTTTTTTTTAATCCTGGGACTCCATTCTAGGAGCATAGGGCCACAAGCAGTAGGCAATGGGTCGCTCAGGGTCACCCAGCTGGGAAGTATCTGAGCCCGGATTTGAACCTAGGACCTTTCGTCTCTAGGCCTGGCTCTCAATCCACTGAGCTAGCCCAGCTGCCCCTACTTTAGGTTGCAGTTTCCTTAGCAGATGTAGTTTTTTTACAGGGTGGGGTTGCTAGCCCCACACCCAACCCTCCTCCTTTTTCATCTGGGCTAGGGACTGTCCTTAGCCCAAGAGTGGTAAGGGTGGGCGATAGGGGTCAAGTGACTTGCCCAAGGTCACACAGCTGGAAGTGTCCGAGGCCGGACTTGAACCTAGGACCTCCAGTCTCTAGGCCTGGTTCTCAATCCACTGAGCCACCCAGCTGCCCCTACTAATTACTTAATATATGCTAAACCAAATACTAAGCTCTAGGGACACAATAGAAAGGGTAAAATTCTGTTCTAAGCCAAATCATATACTAACAATGCAAAAAAAAATTTGCATACAAGATATATATAATGTAAATGGAAGGTGAGTCATTTATTTAACTATTAATTTGCCAAAATTAAGTACATCATTTATTAAACTATTTGTTTACTCCCAATTCAGTGATTATTATAATTATATCTTTTAATTAGAGATGAATTAATGATACCCAAAAGCAGTGATATAATAAATTCAAGAAGCTAATAGGACAGGGCACTTGGTCATGCATCTGATGGTACCTTGACTATGAACCAAACCATATACTTGGTGGTTAAAAATATAATTACTATCCACAAAAGAGTTCAGCCAAGGGATATGCAGCAACCCTTCATCTGAAAGTCAAAAAGAAGAATGATGAGTTTGGTGTTCATACCAATGTGCTCTCTAATTTAGGGGATATGCCCCACAGATGTGAGGACTTTGAACAATGCCTACAGTGTTGATTAAATCTGAAAACAAGATGATAGTATCCAGATATAGCTATTTTAATCTAGTGTCTTCATCCTAAAGCCATATTAGCCATAATATAGGTCATGCCTAAATATAAATCACACTTCTGTTATTTAATTCCTTTCAACAAAAATTTACAGGTATGTATGCATTATATGTGGATATTTACATGAAAAATAAGGCCCAACATATTCTCCACTCAGATTGCAAGAAATTATAGCTAATATTTAAACCAATATTGTATTTTTCAAAGGACCTCAAAGATTTAAGATTAGAGATCAATGCTTAGGGAACATAGGAATATTGCTAATACTTAATATTAAATCTGCAATCACTGCAAATAGAAACTGTAATGTTCTACTAAGGATAAAAGTTTGACTGGTAACAGTGAGTCTAGCATTTGCATCTCTTATCTTGCAAGTGGAATATGGTGCATTTGTACTGGCAACAATTTACAGTTAGGTATTGAGCCAGTGACATAAAAATGATATTTGTGATTCTTCATTTAACATTATCCATGTACTTTGTCTTCTTTAACAATAGATAGTTGTCCACAAGACTTTCACTTTTGTAATGGGAATAAATGGGTTCTTTTTGCCTGAAAATGTTATAGCTCAGTGCTGACTATAATCATATATTTATCATGTACCTTATAGTCTAAATCAAAATCCCACCTGGCCCAACCTTGTCATTTCCCTCTACTAGTACAATGATAACTTCTTGCCCTCTTAAAAAACTTTTAGTGAAACATTTATCTATTAGATGAGACTTCACATCAATTCAGGCAAGTAGACACTGTGCTCATTCCCTACTCTATGCCTTTGCTCCATTCAAGAGAAATTTATTTATATTATAGGCCAGGTATGAAATGGGGCAATCAAGTTTAAAATATAGTAAATACTCATGAACAATATAATCTGGCTCTTTTCTTGCTCTTTTCAGCCTGGCTTCCAAACTCATCAGTCAACTGAAACTGCCCTTTCTAAAGTTCTCAGTTATCTCATAATCACCAAATCTAATAGCCTTTTTTCAGTTCTTATGGTTTTTTACCTTTCTGTATTGTAGCCTTTGAAACTATAAATCACACTCTTCTTAATAATCTCTTCTATCTAGATTTTTAGAGACATCACTTTTTCATGGTTATCTTCCATCCTGTTTGACCACTGTTTCTCTATCTACTTTGCTAGAGATCTTCATTCCAGAGATGCCTAATAACCTTGAGGAAAAACCCCACAAAGCTATGTCCTCAGCTATCTATTCCTCTTTCTAGATGCTTTTAACTGGTGATCTCAGTTCCCATGGATGCAATTAGCATTCCTATATTGATGATTCACAGAACTACTTGCCCAGCTCCAAGATCTCCGCTAACTTGCAGTATTACATCAACAAATGCCTGCTGAACATCTTAAGTTCAAGGTTTTCAAATATGAATTCATCCTCCTCCCTCCAAGCCTTTCCCTCTTCCTAATTTTCTTTTTAACATTGAGAGGAATCACTATTCCTTGAGTCACTCAGGTTCCCAAGCTAGGTGTAATGTTGGGCTCTTCATTCATACAAATATTCATTCTCCCTAATCATTCAATTCCAATCAGTTGCCAAGTTCTACTGATTTCACAAAAATTGCTTGTATTTCTCTTTCTCTCTTCTAATATTACCACCATCCTATTCTAGGTTCTTATTATATTATAATAGGCTTCTGGTTGACCTTCATGCTCAAGTCTCTCTACTCTAATACAAAGACTCCTAAGCTGTCAAATTGATCTTATTAAATCACAGGTTTAGCCATGTTAATCAACTATGAAATCTTCTGTTCACCATTAAACCCCTCTGTAACCTATCCCCTCCTACCTTTTTTTTTTTGCTCTTTATTACTCATTCTCATAATTAAGGATTTTTAAATAATTTATTCTAACATTCTCTTTTGTTATTTATTTGTTTCATTAAAATTCCCAGGTATCTCCCTCTTTTCCCTCCTTTCCTCATGCTAGAGAAGGGATCATTTGATGAAATGACATATGCATATATAAAACTATGTCTTACTTGTTTCTATTTATCATTTCTTTCTCTGGAGATGGCCATGCACAAGTTATTCTTCAAACAATATTTCTTTTGCTGTATATAATGTTCTTTTGGTTCTGCTCATTTTTCTCTTCATAATTTCACGTAGATCTTTCCATGGTTTTTTCCCTAAAATTAACCTGCTCATTATTTCTTATGACACAATTATGTGCCACAACTTGTTTAGTCATTCACAATTTATGGCCATCCCTTTGATTTCTATTTCTTTATCACCACAAAGAGAGCTTCTTTAAATATTGTAGTACTTTAGTTTGTTTTCCTTTTTCCTTTATCACTTTGGGAAATAAATCTAATAATGGTATTGCTAGGTAAAAGTTATACAGAGTTTTATAACACTTTTGGCATTTTCCAAACTGCTCTCCAATATGTTTCAATTGATTTTCAGTTCCACCACTAGTATATTTGCTTTCCCATTTTCTACCCCCCAATATTTGCATTTTATACTTATAATCAATCTGATAAGTTTGAGATGAAATATGAGTTGTTTTGATCTGAATTTCTCTTATGAAAAATTACTGAGAGCTTTTTTTCCAATAAAATTATATGATTCCAAAGACACAACTTTTTTCAGCCTCTCCATTACCAATCAAGGGCTAACAATATGATATGAATTATCTTTGTGAAATCATGTGAAATATGTTCCCATTTTATGCGTATTGCAAAAAAGGAAGACAAAATAAATTAAAAAATTATACTTCAGTTTACACTTGGATTTTATCAGTTCACTCTAGGAATAGATACTCATTGGGGGTATAGAAACCTATCTTACCCTATATAGAAGTAGTAGGGGAATAAGACAAGTAATAGGAAGAAGAAGGAAATGGGAGGTGATTAAAAACAAAACGCTGGTTAGGAGGAACAGAGTGAAAATAAAAGAAGAAAGATGAAAAGGGGAAAATAAGATGGAGATAAGTGATCATAACTGTGAATGTAAATGGAATGAACTCAAACATAAAACAGAAATGGATACTAGATTGGATTATAAAACAGAATCCTACTATATGTCGTTTACAAGAAAAACATTTGAAACAGGGAGATATATACAGAGTAAAGGTAAGGGGTTGGAGAAGAATTTATTGTACATCATCTAAAGTTAAAAAAAAGCAGGGTTAGCAATCATGATCTCAGACAAAACTAAAGCAAAAATTAATCTGATTAAAAGAGATAAAGAAGGTAATTACATCTTAATAAAAGGCAGTATAGACAATGAAGAAATATCAGTACTCAATATATATGTGCCAAATGGTATAGCCTCTAAATTTTTAAAGGAGAAATTAAATAATCTTCAGAAAGTAGAAGACATTAAAACTATACCTCAGCTTCCCCCTTTCAGATCTAGAAAAATCAAACAAAAAAGTAAACAAAAAAGAAGTAAAGAAAGTGCAAAAAATCTTTTAAAAAGTTAGAATTAATAGATCTCTGGAGAGAATTGAATGGCAATAGAAATAAAAACACCTTTTCAGCAGTACATGGTTCCTATGCAAAAACTGATTGTGTATGAGGGCATAATATCTTCAAAAACAAATATAGAAAAACAAAAATAATAAATGCATCATTTAAGATCATAATGCAATAAAAATTAAAATCAATAAAGCTCCATGGAAAGATAAATTTAAAAATTAATTAAAAATTAACTAGAGACTATATAATCTAATGTTAAAAAGGGTGGATCAAAAAACAAATTATAGAAACAATGAATGATTTTGTTAATGAGAATGACAATGAGAAGACAACATATTAAAATTTGTGGGATATTGCCAAAGAAGTCCCTAGGGGAAATTTTATGTCTCTAAATATTTATATCAATAAAATAGAGAAAATGCAGAACAATAAAGTGGACATGGAACTAAAATATTAGAAAAAGAAGAAATTTTAAAATCCTCATTTAAAGATTAAATTGGAAAAGCTATAAACTAAAGGAATTTTTAATTAAAATTGGAAGTAAGAGAATTAAACTAATAAATAAACTAGGAGTTGGTTTTATGAACAAAACAAAATAGACAGAGTGTTGATTAATTTGATTAAAAAAGGAAAGAACAAAATCAAATAATCAATATCTGAAATGAAAAGGGGTAAACTCACCACCAATGAAGAGGAAATTAAAGCAATCATTTGGAGTTATTTTGACTAATTATATGAGAATAAATCTGACAATCTAAGTGAAATAGATGAATATTTTAAAAAATACAAATTGCTCAGATTACCAAGAAAGGAAATAGAATCCTTATAATCCCATCTTAGAAAAAGGAATTGAACATGCCATTAATGAACTCCCTAGGAGGAAATCCCCAGGGCCAGATGGATTTACAAGTGCATTCTATCAAACATTTAAAGAATAATTAATCCCAATACTACATAAACTATTTGAGAAAATAGGCAGAAAAAGAATCCTACCAACTTATTTTTTTACAGAATTAATGTCGTACTGATACCTAAGCTGGGAGACCCAAAAACAGTGAAAGAAAGCTTTAGAAAAATCTACTTAATAAACATAAACGCAAAAATCTTAAATGAGAAACTACCAAAAAGACTACAGCAAAATATCACAAGGATTATTCACTGTGACCAGGTGGGATTTATACCAGGAGTGCAAGGTTGATTTAATATTAAGAAAAATATCAGCATAATTGACCACATCAATAACCAAATTAACATGATTATCTCAACAGATACAGAAAAAGCCTTCAACAAAACATAATACACATTCCTATTAAAAACATCAGAAAGCATAAGAATAAATGCCGTTCCTTAAAATTATGAGTATCATCAACCTAACACCTTCAGTTAGTATCATTTGCAATGGGGATAAATTAGAAACCTTCTTAATATGATCAAGGGTGAAGCAAGGATGCCCAATATCACCATGATTTTTAATTTATTTGGAATGCTAGCTTTAGAAATAAGGAAAGAATAAGAAATTGAAGGAATTAAAGTAGGCTATGAGGAAACTAAACTATCACTCTTTCCAAATGTTATAAATTTTATACTTAGAGAATTCTAGGGACTCAACTAAAAAACTAGTTGAAATAATTAATAATTTTAGTAAATTTGCAGGATATAAAATAAATCCACATAAATCATCAGCATTTCTAAATATTACCAACAAAGAGTTAAAAATAGAAATTCCATTCAAATCACTCTGAACAATTTAAATTATTTGGGAATCTACTTGCAAAAGCAAACATAGGAATTATATGAACACATTGACAAAATAATTTTAACTCAAATTAAGTCAGATTTGAACACTTGGAAAAACATTAATTCTTCTTGGGTGGCTCAAGCTAATATAATAAAAATGACAGTTCTCCCTAAATTAACTTATTCAGTGCCATACCAACCAAACTACCAAATAATTATTTTATTGAATAAGAAAAAAATTTTTAAAAATTCATGTAGAAAAAAATTTCAAGAACATCAAGGGAACTAATAAAAAAAGGTGAAGGAAGGAGTCCTAGCAGCACCATATCTTAAACTGTACTTTTAAGCAAAAATCATCAAAACAGTCTAGTACTTTCTAAGAAATAGAATGATAGATCAATGGAACATATTAGATAGACAATACACAGTGTTAAATGACCATAGTAACCTAGTGTTTGATAAACCCAAAGATCCCAGCTTTTGAAATAAGAATTCATTCTTTAACAAAAACTGCTGAGAAAATTGAAAAAAAATATGGCAGGACCTAGGTATAGACCAATATGTCACAACCTATACCAAGATAAGGTCAAAATGGATATATTATTTAGATATAAAGATAGATACCATAACTAAATTAGGGGAGCACAGAATATTTTATCTGGCAGACATTTGGTTAAGGGAAGACTTTATGATCAAAAAAGAGATAGAGAGTTTTCTAAGATGTAAAATGAATCATTTTGTTTATATTAAATTAAATAAAGCTTTTGTACAAACAAAACTAACATAACCAAGAATGGAAACAGCAAACTGGGAACATTTTTAATTGCAAATATCTCTGATAAAGTCTAAATTCTCAATTTTATAAAGAACTAAGTCAAATTTATAAGAATACAAGCCATTCCCAATTGACAAATGGTCAATGAATAGGAATAAGCAATGTTCTAATGAAGATATCAAAGTCATCAATAATAATATAACAAAATATTCTAGATTCCTCCTGATTAGTGAAATACAAATTAAAAAATGCTGAGGTACCACTTCACACTATATGATTGATCAATATGGCAGTAAAGGAAAGCTGTAAATGCTGGAGGGGATATGGCAAAATTGGGACACTAATACATTGTTGGTGGAGTTGTGAAATGATCCAGTCATTCTGGGAGTCAATTTAGAACAGTACCCAAATAGTTATAAAACTGTGCGTACAAATTGTGATAACATGATGGTAATGGAATACTCTTATGCTATAAAAATGATAAGCACTACAATTTCAGAAAAAACTAGAAGGATCTGCAGGAACTTGTGCAGAGTAGAATAAGCAGAACTGGGAAAACATGGTGCACAATAATAGCAATATTTTTTAAACTCTTACCTTCCATAATAGAATCAATACTTATGTATTGGTTCCAAATCAGAAGAGTGGTAAGGACTAGGCAATGGGAATTAAGTGACTTGCCTATAACTTCATGCCTACGAAGTGTCTGAGGCCACATATGAACCTGGGACCTCCCATAACTAGGCCTGGCTTTCAGTCCACTGAGCCACTCAGTTGCTGCTAAATTCTAAAATTTTAAAGGGACCTAAAAGACCATTTTGTCTTACCTACCCAGAAAGTGGTCATTTAGCTTTTACATGACTTCCATGAAGAGGGACTTCATTACACCCTATGTCAACTCATTCTATCTTTTACAATTATTAGGAAGTTGTTTGTTTTCTACATTAATGAAGTGTAAAAATGCTTCCATTCACCTGTCCACTTCTCCTTCTTTTTCTTCTGTAACCAAACAAATGTAATCCTTATTCTCCACCTGATATTCCTTTAGTTGAAAATAGTTATAATGACACTGCTCCTTCCATCATGAATTCTCTTCAAGCTAAATAGCATAAATTGATTTAAACAATATAGAGGATATTTGCCTTTAAAGGTCCTTAATTATTCTAGGTACCCTACTTTGGATGTTCTCCAGTTTATCAACACCTTTTTAATATGATGTGCCTAGATTTTAAGAAAATATTCCTACTATGCCCCCACTACAGCTGAGTATAGCATATCTTGAGTCTCCCTGTTTCTAAATACAATGCAACTCTGAAAAACTGGATCATTGCACCTGTTTATTTGCTTCTCTATAATGCCATTGACTCCTATTTTAATTTGAAGTCCATTCACTGTCCCAAGTCTTTTCAGATGGACTATTCATTCAGGTATTCTCTATTGTATACCTGTGAAGATGAATTTAATGCAAATATATGTTTATTTCTGCTAGATTTTGTTTTAATTAGATTCAGAATATCTTATCCTATTGAGGTCTTTGAGAACACTACATCACCATTCATTATACTAGATATCCTTCCTAGTTAATTCTTCTTCATAAAAATATGCAACCTATGATTTTTTTTGTCATGCATTAAAATGTCACAATAGGAGGAAAAACCACATTATGGGAGATCCCACATTTCTCAAACTACTTAAATGTCTCCCAAGTACATACATCTCAATTCATAATCAGTAATAGATTTTTTTTAAACCCTTGTACTTCTGTGTATTGTCTCATAGGTGGAAGATTGGTAAGGGTGGGCAATGGGGGTCAAGTGACTTGCCCAGGGTCACACAGCTAGGAAGTGGCTGAGGCCGGGTTTGAACCTAGGACCTCCTGTCTCTAGGCCTGACTCTCACTCCACTGAGCTACCCAGCTGCCCCAGTAATAGATTTTTTAAATAATTATTGTTTTGTGCCAAGCCGTCTCTTTTCTTCTTTCCCTCCTCATCTCATCTACCATGGAAAGATCTGCTTCTTGCCCTTCCAATGGACTTGTAAAACTACATTAAATATCCATGAAATTTGGACTTAAAGGAAACACCATCAGATATTTTCATTTATTTTCTTCGATGCTTCAGTTATATGTCCTATTTAGAGGCATTGTTTAGAGGTGGGAGGAAAAAAAAACATTGAAAGACAAATTTAAGTGCAAATTCTATTACTTTCTAGATGCAAAGTACTGAGCAAGGCACTTAGCAACCTGAATCTTAGTTTCCTCATTTTAAAAATTAAAGTAATGACACCTATTGATCATCATAGGGTCATTGTAAAGTTTAAGCAAAGCACAGCATTAATGAAATTCATTATTATTTTTGTAATTATAATGAATATAGACTGAGATTATAAGAAGTATTAATATTTTAATTAAGTACATGTTGGTAAAATAAAGAATGACCATGCACCTACTGAGCTCTAATTCAAAGTCCTCGCCATACCTTCTCCCCATAGACCATGCACCTTGCTCCTTCCATACCAAAGAGGGAGCTAGCAAGTACCAAAAAGCACAGGTAGCAAAAAAGACCGCCTCTAGTGACCTCAGGAGTCTTATATCATTCTCTTACATAATCAAACTTCCTGTCTACCTCCATTAAAAGAGAAATCATGGGAAATGTAGTTTCTGAGTCCCCTAAACATCCACAGGAAGTTTGTCATATATCTAAATATTTAAAACTCAAATAACTCTCAATGGAACCCCCAAAATTCCAAATAACACATTATGCAAACATAAACATTATGAAAACAAATAGGTCATCATCTTTGGCAGACCAAAGATTATCATGCTGAGACAGCTCTGATACAGATGATAGAATTCTGGTGTTGGGCTCTAATATGTGTTTCCAGTGTAATGCTAGGTAGGTCATTTAAACACCCAGTAATTTCAAATTCTAAACAATGTCTTCTTGCTTCTGTCCACTAAACCCTACTGTCCCAGGTTTTAAGAGACCAGAGATGAGATTTGCTTAGAAGAGAAAACTTCCACTACCAGCTGAGATCTTCACTTGGTCTTCAACCACTCTTTTTCCCCAAAGTTTTCTAGGGATACTGAAAGGTTAATTGACATGGACAGAGCCACACTGTTACTATATCTTAGAGGAGGAGCAGATAAACTATGGCTCGCCCCTTACAGGAAGTCTCTCCCAAACCCTCTGATAACAAAATTTTATTTATTATGTATTTAACTTGCTCTGTACATATTTGCATATATTTGAGCATATGTTATTTTTCTCATTTGAATGTTAAGTTATTTTGGGGTATGTCTTTTGTTTTATTGCCTCTTTTGTTATCTCCAGCATTTAACATAGTACCTGGCATATAGTAGGTGTTATAAAGAATTTGGTAATCTTCGCAGGTCTCAGGCAATTTGGGTAGTGAGGAAGGATAAAAGGGATATAGGTGACTTGGAAGGAGAATGAAGGAGATTGCTGAGTGTAGGGAAGGGATGAATGATGTGGTATATAGGAAAGTAGCTGCAGGAAGTCTCAGGTAGGTACTTCCTGCCAAGATAGATGCCTGTGGTTCCCTCAAGAAATAAAAGAAAATAATTCCTTCACTCTTCAGCCCTTGCCTTATTCTTCAATGCAATGATTCAACAGAGGCTTTGAGTAGGTAAAAAGGGGATTTAATAATGTCAGGGATAATCAGAAGGAGAGAGGGATTTAGGGTTTTGTAACAGCTGCTAGGGAGAAAGCTGATGATGGGGGAAGGGTCACAGGAGGGGGGTTAGACTGAGAGAGCCTGCTCTCCCAGTCAGGAAGATATGACTGCCTTAAAGTATTTATCAAATCACTAAATTGGGGTTAACTTTTTTTAGAATGCCCTACTTGACTACTGAATCTAAACCCACTATGTCCAATCACCAAGCCACCCTTCCTCCCAGGGCCCAAAGGGAAATTCAAGGAAATAGCAGGGATGTAATGGAGAGATCAAGAAGAGGTCCAGAGAAATTAGATAGGTCCAAATTTCCCAAGACAAAATAAGCACTGGCCAATACAGAAGCCAAAAATGCTAAAGCCAAGCCAAAAAGCTGAAGCCAACAGGCTAGGCCAAAGCCCCAAAACCAAAATCCCCCAGGCCAAGCAAGAGCCAGAGGCAAAAGCCCCATCTGTTGGACTTCAGCCCTATTTATAGCCTCAGGCTCCAACTGACTTTCTGAAGATTCTAAGACCTCCAACTGTCTTTCTGTGACAGTTTGAAATTGCAGAAGCAAAAGGCTTCTGCTAGCAATCTTGCATTACATAAGTACTTAATGTTTTTAATTTATAATTTATTTATAATCCATTATTATTTGATTGGTTGAGAAAATGATTATTGATCTGCATCAACCCGACCTGGCTTAATCCCATCAACAGGGCAAATAAGAGGACAGGGAAGCTCCAACAACACTCCCCCAATTGTACGTCATTTTTCACCTTCTTTGCCTCGTTTTCAAGCTGGTCAATTTTGACTCTCAAGACACCCTTTTTTTAGTTCATATCTTTCTTTTTTTCCAGTTGTCTTCAGCCTCTCTCTATTGATTTTTGAATTGTATTTTAAGTTCTTCGAAAGCCCGTGTCCAATTGGCTAGAGTTTCTGTGTTTTTGTTTGGGTTCCTTGATCTTCTTCTGCTTCATTTGCTTTTTGTTCACTTCCTGGAAAGAAGCTGTCGATTGTAGTTTCTTTTTGCTTTTTCTGTTGTTTACTCATATTTTTTTCCTCCTTCCCCCCCTGTAATTGGCTATAATCTTACTCCTCTGATTTATTTGCTTTATTTTCTGGATCTTTGGACTTTGGGCTATTTTGCCCTGAATGGGTTCTTTCTCTGCTCTGCTGAATGATTAGGTTAAGCAGATTGTTTTAATGAGCTCTGATGTAAGATCTTCTCCAGCTGGCAACAAAAGTTTGTAGCTACTTTTTTCTGAAGTCTAATGGGGAAGGGGTGTTGGAGCTTCCCTGCCCTCTGAAGACTTCTTATCTGCCCTATTGATGGGATTAAGCCAGGTCAGGATTGATCTGTAGAGCTTGATGTACCCTGAGACCAAAACCTTGAGAGAAGGAGGGGTAAGATGGAATATTTTAGTGGTGTCTAGGTTGCCCTCTCTGTGTTTCTCCTCCAGCCACCTCTCTGCCATCTTTGTTAATGCCCTGAGCCCAGCACAGCTGTGCCAGCAAGGTCCTCTCTCTTGGCTAGTTTGTTTGCCCTTCCAGGGATTCCAGGATCCACTGGAGACTCAGCACAGCACATAGAGGATGGGTCCTGGGATCATCCTTCTTCCTTACCCTCAAACCCAATAGTTCAAGGATTTAGTTTATATTTTTTGGGCATACATCTTGAGCTGAGTCCAGCAGGAAGATCCTCCAGCTCTGTCCTGTTGTTAGATTTGGTTTTCTTTCCCCTCAAAGTGCTTTGTTTTTTATCTTGGTGTGGAAATGGCATTGCCAAAGATAAAGGACACTTTGGTTTATTCACATTATTTTCATGATCTAGAAAATATTGGCACTAATTATTTTACAAAGGCATTGTGACAGTGGAACTGAGAGTTAGCTGGGTACTTAGAAGACTTGACATTGTGTTGGATCTGCTTCTTGAGTGAGTGGTTTTTAAATAAGACAGTTAGCCTCTCTCTGTGTCGGTTTCTTTTCTGTAAAATGGGATAAAATACTTATAAGTAATAATAATAGTAGTAGTAAAATTCTACTCTCAATTTCATAGGATGGTTTTAAGTGAAAATATTTTGAAAAATGTAAGATATCATAAAAACAAGATGTTAATTTTTCTTTAACTGGTATATTACAGAGGGAGAAGTGTGTCAAGTGAACTATAACATTCCAGGGGAAAATCTATATACAATTAGGTCAAAAGGAAGAATAAAAAGGCAGTTGACATTTTCATTCATGTGCATTTTTCCTCTGCCATTTATCTTCCAAAATGGGGTAACATTTGCCTTACATCAGCCCTCACATTAGACAAAGGGCACATCAACATTGAAATATAGAACCTTGGCACAATCACTGAAACTGCCCTGCCATGAGCCAGACTCCTGTGATGTTCCCTGAAGCAGAGAATATGAATTGGTTTCTGTCATTCCTGTGGTTGGGTTCCAGGGCAATTTCTTTTCCTTAACCTCTATGCTGTCATCTATCCATCCACAATCAACTTGGGACACGCAGCCTCTCTTGTAGGGACGTAGGCAGTTTATTGCCAAGCACAGTTTTTTATCTCTAAACAGGGCTATCTTTACAATATCAGAAGTGCCTTAACTGATAATATAGAATATACCCTTTTATGGATGCATCATTACAGTCACCCTGTTTTTCTTTCTAAGCTTATATCTACCAGTATGTACATCTCTTAATCTGCATATAAACATATAGATATCTACATGTACGTATAATATACACTAATGTGCAAATATAAACTGGATATAAGGGACATAGATATATAGACATATAGATATAAAAGTAAAGTTGTAGAAATATTTCCTAAAGAAAGAGAGATAGATTCAAGACAGCCTTGAATTAATTTGTACATATTGTCCTAATGAGCTCTTAAAGGGAAATTAAGTATTTTGGAGACATTCAATAACCTTTATCGGTCTCCTGTAGGTTAACCCAGTCTCTAAGCACTTAGCCTTTAGCACTAATGTACCAGTCTAGTAAGTAAAATCTCACATGTTTGATTTGTTTATGGACAGTGCATTTCTTAGCCAACATATTCATGACAGAGTGATAATTCATCATCATCTCATTATCAAATCTTCATGCCAGAATAATTATATCCAATTTCTCTGCCACCTCGGTGTCTAGCATCTGTATTGCTCTCTTAACATAAGGTATGTGCTTTTTACTGTGAGGATCCCACTGCTAGATCCAATGTGTCAACAGTGTCTGCAGGGAAGCCATGCATTCCATGAGAATGGAAATAAGTAGTAGGAAGAACATCAGAGTAACAGCCAAGTGGCCCTAGGTTTTAGCTCAGGTGCTGCCACTAGCCCCCTGTGGTCCAATTTACTAAGGCATTCTTGGCTTCAATTTCTTTACCTGTCAAATTATGAAGTTGAATGTGATGATCTATAAGGTTCCTATGCTTCTCTTTACTTGCACAGCACAGTGGAAACAGAACTGGATTTGGCAGCAGAGGATCTGAGTTTGAGTCCTGGCTCCTCCACTTATAGCCTGTGTGGTATTAAGCCAATCACACTGCCTCCTTGGCCACCAATATTATCATTTGTAAAAATTGAGTGGGTAGAATTCAGATAATAAAAAGGTAGCTAGCAAAAGACATACTGTATTACTTCATTGAAACAGGTATACTTTCAAAAGAATAAACACTTTACCAATACAAACTCTCAATTTAAAAGAGTTCATTACCTGAAATCTTTTGCATTGACCATATCTCATGCCTGGAATACACTCCCTCTCTATTGTTAACTCAAAGAGTTTATTTGTGTCAATCTTTTGCCTGAAGCCTTTCCATATCCTCTCATCATTAACTATCTTGTTTCCTGTCCGGGTCCAGCCAGACACTATTGTGGGGTTCCTGGAACAACCACCTGTAAAACCATAGGGGTAGGGAGGGGAGACCAAGCACGCAAGAAAGACAGAATTAGTCTAATGGTGTCAAGGCTCGTTTATTGCTGGCGCAGGACAGGGATATCTACGTTCGGGGTGAAGGGGGTTGGTGGTTGCAAAAGAGGAGGGAATGCGGAAAGGGAGCATCAGTTATGTAGAAAATCTCCTGTGGCTTTTGACTGTCTCCACCCAAGCATGGCTGGGCCTATGATCAATATCTTATCTTAGAAGAGTGAATGATTAATAGCTATTCTTAGAAGAGTGACTATTTTATCTTAAAGTCTTGGTCCCTAACAGTTTCCTAAACTACTTTATATATATTTGTATTTATCAACTTTATGGTATATAACTTTTTATATGTACTTATTGTCCTCTGCAATAGAATGGAAGTTCCTAGTTAGTAGGGAATATTTTCTTCTTTGTACTTATAATACTTTGTAGCTTCAGCACAGTACACAATCCTTATAACATGGGAGATGTATAATAAACAATATAAAATAAAAACTTATGAATTAAAAGAAATGTGCAATATCTTGGATTACTAAAGACTCAAAGCAGAAGGGCAGGGTGGGATAACTGTCTTCAATTATTTACAGGATTGTCTTGTGAAGAAAGGATTAAAATTTTCTTCTCTTTCATCCAAAGGTTGAACTAGGAACAACAGTAGAAGTTACAAAAAGATCATTTTAAGTTTCCTGTCAGGAATGTGATTTTTAAAATTAATATTCAAAAACTAAATATATTGTATAAATTTTTATTTATAATAAATAAAGAGACCTAGCTATTCAGCCTGCTAGCCTGAGCAAAAGCAAAAGAGAGAGGTAGAGATTCAGAACTTATAAAAATGTGGACAAAGGGAAAAGCATTTTAGGTAATATAGAAAGGAAATTTGGGTACTATAGTTTTTAGGGGTTCAAGATTTTTCTAACTATACAGGAAAAAACTTATTAACAATTATACATATACTTGCATATATACATGTAAGTACATGTGTAATTATTTGTGTGTTTGTTTTCAAAAGTGGAATGTGCGGTCTAAAGACAAAATAGGTTATCCTCTTTCGAGATCTACAAACATAAATTGATCAGACCATAATTAGATATGCTGTAATAAGGAATTCCTTTGATGTGTGGGTCAGAATAAATGGTTCCTAAGTTCCCTTACAGCTCTTAAATTCTTTAATTAAATGTCTTCTGAAGTCTCTTAAACTTTTAAATTTATAATACAATACAATAACTTGGTTATGAACCAAACTAGTTGTCAATTAAAGAGGTGAAACATTCATTTTCTTCACATAAGCCAAGAACATAAGAGTACCAAAGTTACAAACAAGATGGGGAAAGAATATTTTGGATGTATTAGAAATGACATATACTTGGAATCAGGGCACCTGAATTCAGATCCTACCTCTGTCACTTACCTACTATATGACTTTGAGAGAGTCACTTGGCCATCATCTGTAAATTAATAATATTTATTATACTAAATCCCTAGGCAGCATTATATGGCAAGGCAATGAAGAGATAATTCTCTTTCCATGGCATATAATTTATTTTTTCATGAATCAATACACTCATGTATTTTTTTCAAAAAATTCTATGGAACATAGCATAGATGCAATTCAATTTTCAAACTTTATTCAGGGTACACAAATCTCTATTTCTATCATTCCTTTTCTCCTGATGGCAGGATCACAATATTTGTAAACCTGAAGGGAGTTTAGATGTCAACTAATCCAAACTATGCCCCCAAAGTAATCCTCAATATATCCTACATCTGATGAGTAATCATCTAGATCAATGATGGTGAACCTATGGCATGGGTGCCAAAGATGGCACACAAAGTGCTCTCTGTGGGCATGTGACTACCCTCCCCCACCCTAGATTTGATACTAGAAAGGCAGAGGGACTCAGATGGAATTGCTTCCTTCCCCCTCTCCACTGTGACTAAGGACATTTTTCTCATATCACCCTCCCCTCCATCTAGCAGCCCAAAGGGAACAATTTCTCCCTCCCCTGAGTGGGATAAGGTGGGGGGAGGACTCACTCAACACTTGATGGCATCTGGGGGGACCATGGCACTCAATCTGGAGGGGTGGGATAGGGGCAGAATACAGCACTCCTTCTCTAAAAGATTTGCCATCATTGATCCATGCTCTGTCTGAGGATTCCTAAGTTTGTAGAAACAACTATCTCCTATAACAGCTTTTTCCACTTTGGGCACCTCTAATTAATAGTAATATTTTCCTGATATCCATATTAAGTTGTCCATTTTGCTACTTTAAAAGTTGTTCTGTAGATCCCCTCTTTCTGTTTTATCTCTCATACCTGTGTCCTAAGATAAAACTTGTATGCAATAATAGACACCTTTGTCTTTGTAGCTGCTTGCCTCCTAAAAAAGCAAATTTAATAAATCAAACTACCAAATAATTATTTTATAGAACTAGGAAAATAATAAAATATATCTGGAAGGACAAACTGTCAAGAATATCAAGGGAACTAATAAAAATATGTGAAAGAAGTTGGCCTAACTGAACCAGATCTCAAACTGTATGATAAACCAATAATCATCAAAACAATCTGGTACAGGCTATCAAATAAAATGATAGATCAATGGAATAGATTAGATGCACAATATACAAGGGTAAATGACATTAGTAACCTAGTGTTTGATTGATACAAAGACCCTCGGTTTTGGGATAAGAACATACCTTTTAACAAAAGTTTCTGGGAAAAATTGGAAAACAATATAGCAGAAAATTAGTTATAAACCAATATCTCACAAGATACCAAGATATGGTCAAAATGGGTATATGATTTAGATATAAAGAGTGATATTATAAGTAAATTAGTGCTAGTCCCCCTTCCTTCACATTTTTTTCATTATTTCCCATGATATTCTTGATCTTTTGTTATTCCAAATGAAATTTGTTATAGTTTTTCCTAATTCAGTAAAGAATTAATTTGGTAATTTGATAGGTATGGCACTAAATAGGTATTAAACTATACTATAAAGCAGCAGTCATTAAACCAATATGGTACTGGCTAAGAGATAGAAGGGAGGATCAGTGGAATAGTCTTGGGGTTAATGACATCAACAAGACAGTGTATGATAAACCCAAAGAGCCCAACTTTTGGGACATGAATCCACTATTTGACAAAAACTGCTGGGAAATTTGGAAAACAAATTTGGGAAAGATTAGGATTAGATCAACATCTCACACCCTACACCAAGATAAATTCAGAATGGGTGAATGCNATTGCTGATGGAGTTGTGAACTGATCCAACCATTCTGGCTGGCCATTTGGAACTATGCTATAAAAGGGCTATAAAAGAATGCCTGCCCTTTGATCCAGCCATACCATTGTTGGGTTTGTACCCCCAAAGAGATCATAGATAAACAGACTTCTACAAAAATATTTATAGCCATGCTTTTTGTGGTGGCAAAGAACTGGAAAATGAGGGTATGTCCTTCAATTGGGGAATGGCTGAACAAACTATGGTATATGCTGGTGATGGAATACTATTGTGCTCAAAGGAATAATAAACTAGAGGAGTTCCAGGTGAATTGGAAAGACCTCCAGGAACCGATGCAGAGTGAAAGGAGCAGAGCCAGAAGAACACTGTACACAGAGACTGACATGCTATGGTAAAATTGAATGTAATGGACTTCTGTACCAGCAGAAAGCAATGACACAGGACAGCTCTAAGGGATTTATGGAAAAGAACCCTACCCACATTCAGAGGAAGGACTACAGGAGAGGAAACATATAAGAAAAACAACTACTTGAACACATGGGCTGAGGAGGACATGATTGGGGATGTAGACTCGAAACTACCACACCAGTGCAACTAACAATGATTTGGAAATAGGTCTTGAACAAGGGCACATGTTAATACCAGTGTAAATGTGCATAGGCTATGGATGGGGGGAAAGCAGGGTGGGGTGAAGGGGAAAGTAGGAGCTTGAATCATGTAACCATGTTAAAAATGAATATTAATAAATGATTAAAAATTTTAAAAATTAAGTAAATTAGTGGAAGAAAGAATAGCTTACCTAGCAGATCCATGGAGAAGGGAAGAATTTATGACCAAACACATAGAGAGAATGATAAAATAAAATGAATAATTATGATTATATTAAATTAAAAAGCTTTTGTACAAACAAAACCAATGTAACCAAGATTAGAAGGGAAATAAATTTGGGAAATTTTTTACAACAAATTTATCTGATAAAGGTCTACTTTCTTAAGTCTATGGAGAAGTAAGTCAAATTTATAAGAATTATAAGTTAAGTTTTGCAAGGATTTGCAAGAAGCCATGCCTGTGGGCACAGTTTGCAGTTGGACATTTGGAATCTTGGGAGATTCCTGATGCCATCCTGGAGCATGAGACCAATTGTCGATTGGCCTGTGCTCTAAATAAGGGAGGCAGAGACTAGACCCAGGGACTCATTTTGGAGCCAGGGATCCAGGGTGGAGTGAGAAGAATGTGGGTTTAGATTACTTACTTAGATAGGTTTATCTCTCTTGGATGAAGAATAACAACATATCATTGACAAACCCAACAATCTCTTAGGAAACAAAATTTGTTTCAACCAACTAATTATTCATTGTCTGGCCCAGGGCTTGTCAGTCCTGGGTCAGCAGTCAAGCATCTATTCATCAATTTATCTTCAATCAAGCTACCATCTAATTTATCTATAGTCAATCAGTGCCCCCCAAATCAGGCCAGATCAACCAGCAGCCTGCCTGTGCCAGTGGGCCTGGTTAGTTCAGTTATCAACATTCTGAAGCTGTTAGATATAATACTTAGAGCTGAAATCAAACTTCATTTAGGGATTCCTAATAACCCTTTTCCCTTCTATCAATTTCCCTTTTTGTTTTGATTAACACCAGTAAAAGATATATTTATAAAAGTTAATCCAGCTACTGACTTTTTGTTGGTTGACCTGGCAACAGATCAGCCTCAAGGAAGTTCTAGGGCAAGTTGAAGGGTCAGAGGAGGATCCAGCCTTACAACCTGAAGTTAAGCTTAACTACCATCAGTAATAACTTTAGTCAGATGCATTATTGAATTATCATTGATATTCTGATTTTATTGATTTACTTATCATTAATTGAACATCAATTGGTGCCTGGAGGTAGGCTTCCTGAAGAAATACACTGTTATTGGTTGAGGGGATTCTACAGGAAGTTTAGTTGTGTTATCTGATTTCCTAAGGAAGGTTTAAAGCTCCATTGTCTTCTGGGGCTTTCTGCTTTACCTTTCTTAACTATTACATCTTTTCAATCAATTCCCTTGATGACCTTAACAGAATACATACAAGTCATTCCCCAATTCACACATGGTCAAATTATATAAACAAGTATTTTCAGATGAAGAAACAAAACCTAATAGTAATATGAAAAAGATGTTATCAATCACTCTTGATTAGAAAATGCAAATTAAAGCCATTCTGTGGTACCACTTTATATCTATGTAATTGACAAATATGACAATAAAGGAAAGTGCTAAATTTTGTAGATGTGGCAAAATTGGGACACTAATGCATTGTTGATGGGGTTGTAAACTGATCCAATCTTTCTGGAGTGTAATTTGGAAATATGCCCAAAGGACCATAAAATTGAGAATATCCTTTGATCCTATAAGACCACTACTGAAACTGTATCCCAAAGATATCATAAAAAAGGATAAAGGGCTTACTTGTACAAAAACATCTAAAGCAGCTCTTTCTTTGATGGTGAAAAACTAGAAATGGCTGAACAAATCATGATAGATTTTGGTGATTGGATACTATTGTGCTATAAGATATGATAAGCAGGATGATTTCAGAAAAACCTGAAAAGATCTGATTGAACTGATGTAGACTGAAATAAGAAGACTGGGAGAACATTGTACACAGTAAAAGCAATATTGTAAGAGGATCAGCTGTGAAAACTTGGCTACTCATAAGGACTTATGATGGAGAATGATATCCTCTCCTAGAAAAAGAACTGTTGAAGTAGGATCAATGTGGATCACAGCATACTATTTTTCATATCAGTATTTTTATAGTTTTATTTTAAGATTTTGGTTTTGATTGAATGTGATCCTACAACAATGACCAATATGGAAGTGTATTTTGCATGCACATGAGTGGCCCAAATTTAAAAAAAAATAAATTTATTTTAATATGATTCTTATATAATCATGCATTAAAAGTTTGAATTGAGGCAGATGAGTAGTACAGTGGATAGATCACTGGGCCTGGAGTCAGGAAGACCTGAGTTGTAATCCTGACTCAAAGATTTAGATGTATAACTCTACATGTCAATTAACTTATATCTGCCTTAGTTCTCTTATCAATAGAATGTAGATATTAATAGAACTTAACTCCTAGGGTTGTTATGAGGGTATAATTCTATAGTATTTATAAAGAATTTGCACATAGTAAATCATTGTAAATGCCATTATTAGTAGCATTATAATCATCATCATAATTATTATTAAAAGAAGGATCTTTGAGATCATTCATCCAAGATGAAATATAAAACTTGACTTCCTTCTATAGCAATGGTTCTTGACCTTTTTTGTGTCATAGACACTATTTGTAATATGATGAAATACATTAATTCCTTCTCAAAATAATGCTTTAAATGCATAAAAATAAAATTCACAAATTACAAAGTAATCATTATATTTAAAAATATATTTTCCCCAATCAAAGCTTAAAGACACTTTGAAATCTACCCACGATCAGTGAATCTCAGATTAAGTATCCCTGATCTAAGTAACTGCTTTATATGGTCATCCAATCTATGCTTAACCAGAGATACTTATAATTGTTTCTTTGGTCACATAAGGTTTTATTTTACTTCTCTCTATTACTTGTGCTTTGCATCTACAAAACTCAGAAACAGTTCACATCTAGCATTAAGCCTCCAGGGATCAATCAAAAGAACAATGAGTTCAAGGTCAGGACACTTTCTTTCTAGTCCTAATTATGCAACTACCTCATGTGTGACTTTGGGAACTCTCTAAGATTCCAATGTTTCATCTATAAAATCAGAGGATCTGACTACATGATCTCTAAGGTCCCTTGCAACTCTAATGGTCTAAAATTATATAGCTCTATTCGCTTAACATTTATAACAGCTAATATGATCTTTTTCTGGAGGCAGGTTGCATTTTCCACATCACTCAAAAAGTGTTCTCACTCTCTCACTTCTCCCCTATCCAGATGATTCATTCCATCTCTCTATCTCTCTTCTGTCTCTCTGTCTCTCTCTGTCTTTGTCTCTGTTTCTTTTTCTCCATTTCTCCGTCCTCCCCAACTCCCTAATTCCTCTTCTTCACCCTCTCTCCTTTCCTATCTTGTCATAATAAAAAAAATTCATTTCTTATTATTACTATTTTTCTACCTAATGAGTTTTTCTCCTAGAAGACCCAAGTCATTTTGAGAACAGAACACACTAATAATTGTAAATTGTAAAAGTCACAGCGGTTGCTTGAATAATCAAGTAGAAAGTATTTTCTAGTTTAAAATTATGTATGGAATAATAAATGTATAGACATGCCAAGAATAGATTTCCATGCCTTGATTACAATAACTGAAAATGTATACCAAGGAGAAAGTTATTAATATAAGGCAGTAGATTAGTTAACATTTCCAATGAAAAGTGTTGTGGACTACTTTTCCTATAGCTTAAATAAATGTGTCAATGCATATATCAATAATATTCATATACATTACATAACATACAATCCATCCAATAATAATATACCTCCATTTCCAATTTTATCAATTAGATAATTTGTATAAGTATTATAGGATTTAAATGCCAAAGAATAAGAAGATAATACCTGAGATAACACATACAAGAATTATTCTCTTGAATGACATAGATGCAGAACTAAATTGTAGTGCACTGTGATTTATACTTCAAATATCTTTGGAGGGTTGTGAAGCAAACATTTTATTACCATCTTTAATATAGTGATTTTGTTATTCTTTCTTCATATAAATATGTGTAGTTAGTAGGATTGATTTCTGCCAGTGTTTATTTGACTTTCTTCTTTCCTCTTCTTCTTCTTCCTCCTCCTCTTCTTGTCATTTAGGATAAGTAGAGGGGATGGTGTGATATAACTAAAGGCGTACTGAGGAAGCTTCTGAATGAAACAATTGTCTCTATATTCACTTGTGTGGTGCAAAAGGTGCAAATCAACCCTGCAAAGCCTTAATGCAGAATTTCTGACAGTTGAAAAGGGTTTAGAACCCTGACTAGAGACAGTTGATCCTGGAGGCTTCGTCAGAGCAGTTGATCCTGGAGGCTTGGAGGATCAACTGAGCTCCATCTTTGGGCTGAAAACCTGGTCTTGATTCTGCAGTTTTTCTCTTAAGATATGTAGCTTAGCTAATTCCTCTGGATCTCCCTGATCTTCCCTGTCCCAATCATCATTTCCCTTCCTGAATTTCTGTGAGTTTTTGGGTAGGAAGGATTTGGGTAGTAGCATTCAAACTTTGTAGACTTAGTTTCCCCTTAGTCAAGTAGGGCTTACCCTTGATACAAATTATCTCCTGAATCATTGTATGCAACTTTCCTAACCTAAAAGGCAACAAAATCTCCAGGGACTGAGAGAAGCAGGTCCTTTCTCAGTCACACATTCCTGTGTCCCTTCCCCACCTAAAGCTTATCCCTAGGCAGTTGTTAAGAGATATCTTGTATCCCTCTGTCTTCTACAATCAACCCTGAAACTCAATAAACCCTGTTGTCATTTAATCAAACCTTTGGCTACATCATTGATTGAATGATAATAAAGGGATAAAGAGAGTGAAAGGAATAGTTTCTCTCTGGGTCCTGAGGGGAGTTGGAGGCATCCATCTTGGAGGAAGTGGTGATCTCTATACTTCCTCTGGACTCTTCCTTTGTGATCCTGAGAAACTGACTAGAAAACCCTCTAGTCAGTTTCAAGTTATTTCTGGCTGGCCCTAACCTTTTGTCTGTAGAAGTGCCTTCCTACCTGAAGGGTTCAATCTGTTTCCCTTCAGTGTCTCTGTCTCAAACCTGTTTGCCCAGTCTGTGTCTCCCTGCTGCAGCTGCCTGCCCAATTACCTCATCCTCTCCCTTTGCAGCTCTTTATACTTCAGTGTTTTATATTTCCAAAACTCAGTCATTCCCTTATACCTCCTACCACCTCAACTTACTACCTCCACTACTGCACCCTCCTTTCCTACCTACTGACTTAGGGATCTACAAACTCCATCCACTTGCCTTATCCCCTATTACAACTACCTCATCACCCCACCTGCTTTAGTCCCTTATTACCTCTAGCCTTTATCCCCTATTACAACCATACTTGTTTAATCCCCTTATTACAACTTGGCAAACATAGTAAAAAAAACCTTCAAATCTTCTGAAACACTATATAAAACAATATAGAATTAGACAAATAAATGAATGATTCAGGAGAAGCTTCAATATTACATGCTATCGGGCTTTAAAATTGTATCATATTGTGTACAATGTAAGGAGATGAGAGGTTATTTTTCATAATATTGTTCAGGGAGAATCTACAATTTAGAGAATGAACTTTCCCTTTCATTACTGTGAGTGGAATGAACAAGTAAGAAATTTTCTTAGGGAAGGGGGTAAATTATTAACTGCAACTGTTGGGAAGGAACTTGTAGATCATTCTCATCTATCCATTCACTAAGGGTATACATAACTTGACCAAAGTTATGTAAAAAGTGGTAGAAGTGGGATTTTAACAAAAGAGTTATAATTCCAGTTTTCTGATCTTCCATACTGCTTGTGGAGAGTGAAGAGGTACATACATCCAAAATCTAAGTGCTTATGGGAGGAGGGGAGTGAAATTAACCAAATGATCATATAAAGTAATTTTAAATACGAATTTTGACAGGTTTGTGCCAAAAATGTGGAATACAATTTTTTTCTTAGATGTTTACCATGGAAAGCATAGTTCATACATCAACTACTTTGTAGGTTCAGCCAAATGAACTATCTTAATTTTGCTGATAAGGAAATTGAATATCAGGGACATAAAATGACTTATCTTTGGATAAACAATTAGTGTGTCCCAGAGATGGAACCAATGGACCAGTTTTCTTTGAACCTACATCCAGCATTCTGTTTATAATCCATGTGGTGAATAGAATAGTTATAATATCATGTAAAGTACCTCATAAAATAGTTGATATTTCTACTGTGTTTTTAAGGTTTACTAAGTATACTATCTAATGTGAGTTTTCACAATTTTGAAGTAGGAAAATAGTTATTATTATCTCTAATTGGCAGAAAAAGGAACTTAGGCTCTAGGGTGACACAACATCTTCATAATTTGGATCATTTGAAACTATTTAGTAAGTATTGGGGGTAGGAAATAAATAAGAGATCTTTCTTGACTCTGAATATAATTCTTTCCAGAAGAATACCTTATAACAATTATTCATTTCCAGCTTAGGTGATTATGAAATATTTAAGAAAGTCATGAGTTTTTTACTTGCTCCTTGAAGCATGGGGGAAGCTTTTCATAGACAGAAAGAGAGAAGCATACCAGGAGTAGGGATAACAAATTAAATCAAGAACATAATCTTACAAAGACATTACTTATTTTGGTCCATAAGTCCTTAAAGAAACAATTAAGTTGTAGGTTGTTCTTCAAATCATTATACAATGAGAAGATTTTTTAAAAACATTTCTTATCTCTGCCCTTTGAATAGTATCCTTTATGATAAGATTATTTATTTTATGAATAGGCAGATATTTCTCCAAACTGCCCTTCTAATCTTATAAGACCATTTATTTTTTTTAAAAAGTGAGGCATGTGTATACTATTCTAGATTTTTCCCTCTTTTTCCTTTTTCTTATTTTTCCTGTAAGATATATAGGTTGAACTATCAACTACAACAAAAGCAATATGCTGAATCCAAGATGGATGTGTTGAGAGAATAGAATTATGGAGAGTGAAATAAAGCTAAAAGAGAATACATAGTACCCCCAAATTCCATTACATCCATGTTAGCTTCAGGCTGGTGATAAGACTATGATACAGAAGTTGTACTAAGTGGATATTATCCAGGAATATCCTAAGGCTTAACAGATTTTACACAGTTACCTTTTACAATTCTAATTTGTATTCTTCAAGTCCTGTCAGAACCTGTGCTGATCCAAACTTTACCCTCTTATCTTTTATTTCATTTCTTTACCCTCTGGCTCCCACAGTTTGATAAGAATGCTCACATTGTATACTTGTTTATTTTGTACAGGTTCATGATCTTAGCACTTTATCACAGGATGGAAACATATGAATGGATCATTATATTCTTGAGTCTAGGGGCACTCAAAGCCAGTTACTCTGCAGGAGCCATAAAACATCTGCCTATTTATTCCAATGCAGCAAGTCTGACCACAGCAAATCAGTGGAGGTTATGAATTGAGCATCTTTTCCAAACAATTCCAAACTAAGATGATTTTCTTTTAAAACAATGGATTCTGGCCCCATGAAGAGAGACCCATGATTCAGGAAAAGTTTCCTCTTTTTTATACTTTACTATGTTGTCAGGATGATTAGGAACTTTACATTAAGGGCAAAGTAGATGGCATTAAAGGTTTCCTTTTCTACAATTGTCTTATGGCACTTTCCATTTTTTTTTTAATTTGCAGGAGTTTTTAAGTATATGTTTAGGTCACTCTTATGATTTCCCCTCAAAATGCCTTCATTGAGTTTTGAAAATAAAGCCCCAGACATTTTTCATCTAATTCTTTCTCACTGTTGTATTTGCCAAATGCTAGAAAGTTGAAAATATAATTGAGAAATTCTGAAGGTGGGGTAAGCATTTTAATTTTCTCCATATCCTAGTCCTTAAAAATATTTTTAAACTTTTAATAGAGGCTTTTCCATTAAAGTAAAAAAGAAGAACCCAGAACTATCACCAGGAATTCTTATAACTGGGGCAAACTCATTTGCCAGCCTGGGAGAAGGGTGCAGTGGTGTACTCAGATAGTCCATTCTGTATTCAGATACTTTAAAATGTTATCTTAGCAGCAAATTGTATCTGTGCTCTTTCAGAACAGCATAGTATTTTTACCTTTCTATCATTTCCATAAAGTTTCAAATGCTCCAAGAGACAATTGGAGGCCATTTCTCAGAGAATCTGGTCTGAGTTCAGATTCTCCAAGGTATAGTTTATCTCCTGGAAAATCTAAACCAAAAGTCTACTTCCAAAACCCCTAACCTCTGAGAAAAGAGATGGTGTGGAAAAAAAGAGCAAAAGATCAAGAGAGACATAACTTTGCTCACCTTGACCTATTTATGATTCTGAAAAAGTGCAATAGTAACCACTGATGGCCATGACACTAATTTTTAGAAGTATACCCTTATCTTTAAAAAGTCCATAGTAAATAGGATTTTAACTAACAAAGAAATACATGATTCCAAAAGCCAGTGCCTAATACATCTAGAATAAAGAACAAAGAAACATTTCAGAATCAAAGTATCAGCCAGTAAACTGCCACCCATGTAGATTAAACTAAACAACTGCTAAATGTGAACGATAGGGGAAAGAACCAAAACAGCAGAGAAGGTATACAGACAGATCTGGTCTCTACCAAATTATATTTCAAAAAACTATAAAAATGCCTCAAAACAAATTCTGGAGAAGTATAAGTCATAAAAATGTAGTGAAATAATTCTTAAGCCAAAGACAGATTCAAATGCCAGCACAAAAGATATATTGCATTGAGGTGGAAGTAGAGCACCAAACAGCATGCCAAAGCAAGCCCCACATCAAGAACGGGATGAATTAGTAGCAAAGACTTTCATTGTTCTCAATCACAGATGATGAGAATGGGCTGATCACTCCTCAGAAGGAGACTAAGAGGTACCCTTTTCTGACTCTGGGTGCAAGACTCTTGTCCCATTGCCCATAATCAAATAAAGATTCCAGTCCTGGGTAGTGTTATTTTAAGGTGAGGAAGAGCATTAGCATACAAAGGAGAGCAGGGGACTGTGGTCATAGTTCCAAAGTGGAAAAGAGTGCTTTTCAATACTGACAGATCATAGTACAGCCAAGTAGAGTATTAAACACATCTCTCTTTACATCATAATATTGTGAAAAAATTAAAACAGAGAGATTCCTAGTAATATCTCTGAAGGTAGCTGCAAAAATCAACTGAAGCATAGCAGTGCTTCCTTCTCTCCAGTTATAGAACCCAAATTTAAGTCTTGGTTTTTTTAAATTAATTAATTGAGAACATTTTTCCATGGTTACATGACTCATATTCTTTCCCTCCCTTTCCCCCTCCCCAATTATGAGGATAGTTTTCGTAATATTAAACAATCCTTGCATTCCTGGTATAAATTCCTCCTAGTCATAGGAGATAATCTTCATGATAGCTTGCTGTAGTCTTTTTGCTTGTATTTTATTTAAGATTTTTGAATCTATTTTCATTAAGGATATTGGTCAGTATTTTTATTTCTCTGTTCTTAGTGTGCTTGGCTTTGGAATCAGAACCATGTTTGTGTCATTAAAGGAATAGGGGTAAAACTCTTTCTTTGCTTATTTTGTTAAAAAGTTTGTATAGTATTGGGATTAGTTGTTCTTTAAATGTTTGATAGAATTCACTTGTGAATCCATATGGCCCTGGAGATTTTTTCTTAGAAGTTCCTTGATAGCTTGGTCATTTTTTTCTGAGATGGTATTTTTTAAGTATGCTATTTCCTCTTTTATTAATCTAGGCAGTTTATATTTTTTGTAAATATTCTCTGCCTCATCTGACTATTCTTCCCCTCTGAACCAATTCCAATTAGCATAATGTTTAAGTATTACCTGTCATGAACTTCTTCCTTCTTTCCATTGTTTTGGTTTTCTCCCCTCCAATCATGCCCTTCATTATGAAATATATATTTACCTAATTTTATTTCTTTTCCCATTTCTCTTAGTATTATTCTCTTTTTTATCCCTAGGTTTTTTATATTGTTTTGTCATATTGCCCTATATAATTTACAACTATATCCTCTAAGTATACTTCTTCCAGGTAATCTGATGGCAATAACAATTTTTAAGAGTTACCAATATCTTTTCATATAGGATTATCAGTTATTTGACCTTAATTCATCCCTTAATTTTTTTCTTTATTAATTACCTTTTTGTGATTCTCTTGAGTTCTGTATTTAGTCATGAAATTTTCTGTTTGAGTATGATCTTTTCCTCAGGAATGCTTGGAAATCTTCTATTTTCTAAAATGAACATACATTATCTTAAAAGAATATAATCAATTTTGCTGGATAGTTGATTCTTGGTTATAGATCCAGTTTCCTTGCTTTCCAGAATATCCATGCTTTCCCATTCTTCAATGTGGGTGCAGCCAGGTTCTGTGTAATCCTGACTGAGGCTCTATGATATATGAATTGTTTCTTTTTTTAGCACTTTGTAGTAACTTTTCCTTGATCTGGAAGTTCTTGAATTGGCTGTACCATTACTGGACTTGTTAATTGGTGATTCAATTACAGGAGGTACTATGTCAATCCTTTCAATCTCTACTTTACCCTTTTATTTAAGAATATCAGGGCAGAGTTCTGGAATAATTTCCTTTAGAATGATGTCCAGGTTTTTTCTTTTATTGTGATTTTCCAATAGTCCAATAATTCTTAAATTATCTCTCCTGGATCTATTTTCCAAGTCTGTTGTTTTGTCAATGAAGTGTTTCATATGTTCCTCAATTTTTTTTTATTCTTTTAATTTTGCTTTATAGATTCTTGTTGCCTTGTGAATTCATTCACTTCTAATTATCCAATTCTAATTTTTAAAGACTGAATTTCATCCCTAACTTTTTGATCCTCCTTTTCTTTTTTCTCTTTTTTCCATTGTAGGTTATTATTTTTATCTTTTACTTTTTTGCCTCATTTATGAGCTGGTCAATTTTGGCTTTTAAGACACTATTTTCTTGTTTTTGTTCAGGTGCCTCTGTTTCCACACAGCCTATTTTGCTTTTTAGTTCTTTCCCCAATTTTCTTCAACCTCTCTTAATATTTTAAATTGTTTTTTGAGTTCTTCCTGACCCTGAGTCCAATTCACTGGAATTTCTGAGGTTTTACTTGTCTTTCTGTATTTCATTTGTTCTTTGTTCATTACCTGAATAGAAGCTTTTGATTGCAATTTCTTTTTTGTTTTTCTATGGTTTACTAATTTTTTTCTTTCTTTCCCCCTCCTTACTGACTATATTCTTGCTCCTCTATTTATTTGCTGGACCTGGGAGTTTGGCTTTTCTGCCCTGAAGAGGCTTCTTCTTTGATACACTGATTAATTGGATTAGGTTGATCAAGCTGACCTGTTATATTAATGTGCCCTGAGGCCAAATGTTCTCCAGCTATTGGCAGAGCCTGAAGGTGAAGGTGAAAGTGTGGAGACTGAAGTTAGTTACCTTTGGTCCTCCTTTCTCTTCCCCTCTGCCTGCAGCCTCCCTGCCAGCCTGCTGGTCAGAGCCCTGATCTTCCTGTTGTGATAACAAGGTACTCTTTCACAGTTTCACCCTGGGATCCCAGTCAGCCTGAGTCCTACAATGGGTCTCAGTGTAGTAGATGAGGAAGGTATGTTGGACCTTTCCCTTATACCTGATAATTCCACTTTATCTGAGTACTTTTTCAGGTTGAAGTTGAATTGAGTAGAAGAGACCTGTCTCTCTGACGTCTTGTTGAGTTTGGCTTTGTGTCTATTTTGTACACTTACTCTTCTGGTTGTTTACTAGCTCTGAGAGTTTGAGCTTTTCTGCCTTCTACAGGCTTCTTCTCTTCACTATTTGTAAACTAGACTAATCCAGTTGAGCTGGTTTGCAGAACTGAATGTGCCCTGAGGCCAAAACTTCCAGAGACAGACATCTTACTTGGAGATGTGGTGGCTGGAGGCTTCAACAGCCAGCCCTCTTCTCTGTTTTTCTCTTCTACCTGCCCCCTTGCCAACTATGGTCAGAGCCCTGAGCTTCCCATAGTTGTGCTAGCAGGGTACTCTGTCCTCATTGGAACCCTCCCTGAGATCCCACCAAAACCCTGAGTTTTAGCACAGTAGGTGGGGGAGAGGAACTTGGACCTTCCTTCTTTCTTTTCCTTATACCTGAGAATTCAACCTTCTCTGTGTACCTTTTAAGTTTAATTGAGCATGACGGTCCCACAACACTGCCTTCTTTTTGGATTTGGTTTTCCATCCCCCTTGAAGCACTTTGTTTTTGATGGGTGTTTAAGGGTTTTCTCAGAGAAATCAGTTTTTGCTGCTTCTAAGCCACCATCTTGACTCTGCCCCCTTGTTTTAATTAAAAGAAAATGTTTGGAAAAAGAGCAAGCAATCAAAAAAGGAACTTAACATAGTAAGTTATTTTGGTGACACGAAGACCAAAACACAAACTCAGAAAAATAAAGTCAATACTCTATATTCAAAGCCTCTCAGGAAAACAGAAATTGCTCTGAACTCTAAAAGAATTTAATGGAGAAGCTAAAAAAGTATTTGGAAATGAAATAAAAGAGGTAAAATAAATTGAAAAAAATGAGAAAATAAATGAAAATGATTCAGAAAAATCATGAAAAATGAATTAACAGCTTTGAAAATGAGACACAAAAAAAAAACAAAGGAAAAATACATCAAAAATAGAATACATCAATTGGAAAAAGAAGCACAAAAATTGAATGAAGAGAAGGACTCTATAATGAGCACTATTGGCCAAATTGGAAAAAAAAAGACTTACAAAAATGCATTGAAGGAAACTTCTTAAAATGGAGAATTGGCTATATGGATACAAAAGTTCACTGAGGAAAATAACTCTTTACAAAATAGAATTGTTCAAATGGAAAAGGAGGTAGAAAAGCTCGCTCAATAAAATCATGTCTTAAAAATTAGAATTGGGCAAGTGGGAGCTAATAATTCTCTGAGACATCAAGAAATAATCAAATAAAATCAAAATAATGAAAAGTTAGGGAAAACATGAAACATCTCTTTAGAAAAAAACAACTCTCTTAAAAATAAATCCAGAAAAAATAATCTAAAAATTATTGGACTACCTGAAAGTCATGATCAAAAAAAGAGTTTAAACAAACTTTAAAAATATTATCAAGGAAAACTGCCCTGATACTCTACAATCAGAGGATAAAATAGCAATTTAAAAAATCCACTGATCACCTCCTGAAAGAGATCTCAGAATAGTTTTAAGGTACATTATAACCAAATTCCAGAACTCCCAGGTGAAGGAGGAGATATTGCTAGCAGCCAAAAAAAATTCAAATATCAGAAAGCCACATTCAGAATAATACAAGATTTAGTATGTTCTATATTAAAGAATCAGAGGTTCTAGAATATGATATTCCAGAAGGCAAAAGAGCTAGGTCTTCAACAAGGAATCATTTACCAAGCAAAACTGAGCATAATCCTTTAGGGGAAAAGTGGCTATTCAATGAAATTGAAGACTTCAAATATTCCAGATGAAAAGATTGGAATTAAATTTTGTGTCTCAAATATGAGATTCAAAAGAGATATAAAAAAGTAAATAGGATGTGAGCAGCTGAGTGGCTCAGTAGATTGGGAGCCAGGCCAAAAGACAGAAGATTCTAGGTTCAAATCTTACCTCAAACACTTTCTAGCTGTATGACCCTGGGCAAGTCACTTAATCCCCATTGCCTAGCCTTTACCACTTTTCTGCCTTGGAACCAATACATAGTATTGATTCTAAGATGGAAGGTAAAGGTTTATAAAAAAATGGTAAACAGGAAATGGAAATCAAAATATATTTCAATAGTTTTTAAACTGTTGACCTATATGGGAAGATAATTCTTTTAACTCCTAAAAATGTTACCATTTTCAGGGCAGTTATAAGGAGTATATGTAGACAGAGGACTAGGGTTTCAGTTGAATATGATGGGATGATATCTAAAAAAATAAAGGAATGAGAAAGAGGAATGAATTTGGAGAAGCGACAAGGGGAAAATAGAATGGTGTAAAATATCTCACATAAAAGAAACATGAAAGAGCTATAACAGTAGAAAGAAAGGTGGAGGAGGTCTGGGAGGGATATACATGAACCTAAGTCTCATTGGAGTTGGATCAATAAGGGAAAAACATATACAAATAATTTGTGATAGAAATTCATCTCACCCTAAAGGAAAATAGGAAGGAAAGGGGATAAGAGAAGAGAGGGTTGATATAAATGTTAAATTAGGTCATGTGATGACTAACAACTAAACAAAGAGAAACAGGATAGAGAGTAATACACAGTAATCATGATGGTACAAACAAATTTTACAAGTCTCTGTAATAAAGGCGTTCCTTATTTCTCAAATTCATGGAGAAATGTCAAACGAATGAAAATATAAGTCATTCCCTAATTGATAAATGGTTAAAAGATATGAATAGGTAATCCTCAGACAAAGTAATTAAAACTTTCTATAGCCATGGAAAATATTCTAAATAACTATTAATTTAAAAATGCAAATTAAAACAACTCTGAATTACCACTCCACACCTATTAGATTGGATTCTATGACAATAAAAGTAAATGACAAATCTGAGAGAGGATGTGGGAAAATTGAGACACTAATGCACTGTTGCTGAGTTGTAAACTGATTCAATCATTCTGAAGATAAATTTGGACCTATGCCCAAAGGGCTGTAAAAACAGTATATACCCTTTGACCCAGCAATACCATTATTGTTTGTATCTCAAAGAGATAAATAAAAAAGCGAAGGACTATATACAAAAATATTTAAGGCAGGTTTTTGTGGGAGTAAGGAATTGGAAAGTGAGGGGATATCTATCAATTGGGGAATGACTGAGTAAGTTATATTATATGATTGTAATGGAATACTCTTGTGCTGTAAGAAATGCAGAGGAGGAGCTCAGAAAAACATGGAAAGATTTAAAGGAACTACAGCAGAGTGAAATATGCAGAAACTAGAAAATACTGTACAGAGTGACAGGAAAACTGCACAATGGACAACTACAAATAACTATTCTCAGTAAGGAAAAAAAATAATTCAAAAAACTATCGAGGCCTTTGGTTAGACTAAAAATCAGTCATATTCTTGCAGAGAAAGAACTTATAACGTCTGAATCCAAATCAAAGAAAATTTTCTTTGTCATTTTTTTTAAATTTTTTTGTTCAACTTTCCTTCCACATTAGGATTAATACATGAAATGTTTTATATGATTTCACTTGTAAAACCTATATGAGATTACTTACCATCTCACTGGGGCAGGGAGGAGGAAGGGAGTGGATTTGAGACTCAAAATTATTTTAAGGTATTAAAAACTGTTTTTTTTTCATGTAATTGGTGGAAAATAAAGTTAAATAAAAATTTATAATAGGGAAGGAATTGTGCTAAGAAATGAGTATATATGTGTATGTATGTATGTTTGCTCACCAAAAAAACCCCAACACAGATTCATATAAAGAGGCTAACAATTTAACAGGTAGTGGTATAGATATGTACAAAATTAATGATAATAATGACAAATCTAGCAAAGTGCCCCAAATGAAAATAAGTTACTATGGGTATTCTGTGTATATCCATAGACACAATTGTTTGATATGGTTGCTAAAAACAAATATACAGATATTATCCTTTTTGTTAAACCAAAACATTGGAAAGCCTTTATAAATTTTAATCAACTTTTTCACATTCTCAATGAATGGCATTAAGATAGATCTTGATTTAAATGTGTGGTTCAGTCTTTCATATCAGTGGCTAAGGAAGTTTTTCAAATCAATTAATCTTGAAAAATTGCTTTAAGAATCCAATAATATGAAGTATAAAAGTAGATTTGGCAAAAATATGCTTTGACACTGAAGTAAGGACTACTTTTCATAGACCATCTACAAAATTTCAACACATCTTTGATCTCACTAAAGAGGGACAACTTCCAAGAGCACAGATGGTGATCCATTCACATTTTCTTGTCCCTTTCCAGTCTTATGAGTATCATTTCTTAAATCTTCCAGGAAGCATCCCAATTTGGTGGAGAGAGGCCTTTCTTTACATCTAATAGAGGTTACATATCAAAAGAGCACAAAGGTTTGTTTTTTAATCGCTTTTACCTTGAAAAAATGATCTCTACCTTTACTAGATCTGAATTTCTCTGATGATACCCTTTATACAACTTCTAGTGCAGAATTCATAATTGGTAATATGTTGCTACTTATTCACTTCTATCATGTGGCTCCCTATTTCCCCTTGGGTGACCTGATACTTTAATGATTTAAAAATCATGATTTGCAGTTTTATGGCATCACTAGCTGAATACTGAAATTCAAATGATCAGCCTTTTCAGGAAAAAAACTTGAATTCTTTAAATTATGTATTACCCCTACTTTATTAAAATCTGCACAAGAGAATCTCCTAGATATTTTATAAGTTGGAAAATTCTTTGTTAGCCAAATTAAAAAAAATTCCTCTATCTTGGTAACATTCCAAAAATATCTCCCTGCCTTATTGGGCAGATTATTGAATTTCTTCAGTACTCAGGTTTATCTTTAGGAATATTAACCTTTGGTGTATTATCATATACATATCCTTTCAGAGTCTGTTGAAGCATATAAGCTTATTGGTCAAGATAGTGAAATCCCCAGAACAATACTGAACTAAGCTGATGACATTTCTCTTCAAACTGTCTTAGTCAGTTGTATTCTTCACTATTGATTTAATAGTTCAAAAAATGCATGATCTCACCAAAGTACATATGGCCGCTGCAATGCAATCAACAACTGATCATTCCCTTTTTCTTTTCAGATTTCACATCTGCTCCCTTAATTCCTTCATAGGACATCCACTCCACATGAGCAGAGCTTTCCTATAGATCTTTCAACATTGCATGGCTCCCAACAAAATATAAAGCCTGAGGAATACAAGTCAATCAATAAAGACTAGACCAAACCAAAGTGCAGAGCATTTATCATAATTGATCCTCTAATATACTAGCAGATAGAAAATTGACTCTGTGTATATGGGATAATAATGTATTTCTGCTTTACGTACTTGTTCAAGTCACTCTAATTATTTCATTAGATACTTTTTCTCTGAATAGTTATGTCATCTGGCTAATGAGTAAAAGCAAATGTATAGGTTGGGGCTCACAAGATAAGAGTGAAGAACTGTACTCACAAAGTACCTGAAATACCAGGTAGTATACATCTACCAAAGTAGCATGCCATCTTGCACTAATTTATTTTAGATTTCCTTAGGATTTTAGGAAGATAATAAATTGCCCAATATTTTGTGATTTACAATAGTTATCAATAGAATTTTAGGCAAAATGCAATAATTAAATTAATTTCAAATATAAAAATCATGATCCATTACATCAGTGATATAGAAATAAATATTTATTTGCTATACTTCTGTATTCTGTGGAATTAGTATAGAAAAGTAACTGAAGAGATAATATTATAATAAAGTCATGAGAAAGAATTCATATATCAACTTCATTTCATGCTCAGTTTTAGCTTCAAAGTTACGATTATAAACGTATTTATAAATCCACAACTTTTGATGAGTATGGGAATATGTGCAATTATTGGTTGGTACTCATATTGTTGTGAATTAGCTGATGAAAGGAAAAGCATCTAAACTTTCTTATCATTTGTTCATTAGAATACCTTGGAAAACATATCAATGCAATTTTCTCATCACTAAAAGGAAATAGAACTGAGCTAAATGATTTCTAAAGTTCCTTTCTACTATAAATCTAAGTTATGATGAATTTGTGCAGGGAGTTAAAGAGTAAACTTTCAAGAGATCCAAACACATTTTGTGCATGTATTTATTTTACTTGTTGCAAAAATGAAGAATGGAAATGAGAAATCCAGATATTCAATCCTGATCTAGCTATCCTTTTCACCTTTACAAAAATAAAAGACAAAAATTCCAAAAACATTATAATCAGGAAGCTTTCCATCTTCATGTTCCAGTGTTTGCTAGTGCAGTTAATTAGAGGAAAGATGGTTATTTAATGCAATTTTTCATGTGAAAACAATGAGACCACTGGAGAATTTTTCACAAATAAGATCCAGCAGCTGTAGATCATGTTGGGAAAATGCTATTTTACCCTGTGCTTGCAGATGGTTTGAAATTATAGCCTTCCATTTTATCATTTGAAATCATGATAAAAGGAAGAATGTGGGAGTTATTTAGTATCAGAGCTTGTCTTTAAAGCCCTGGCATGTCATCTGTAAATGAAGAATTTAGATTTTGGAGCATATAAAATGTAAATTGTAAAATCAATGAATCAGACGATAAGTTACTTACTTATATTCAAGTAGTCATTCTCCATTGGAGATAAAACTTTGTGAATAGATGTAAAACTAGAATTGATTAAGAGAGACCATTGCACTAGAAAAAGTTCTAGCTCTGACTGTAGTAAATGTCAGCTGTGTAACCTTGGGCAAGTCATTTACCTTCACTGGGCTTCATTTTTCTTATTTACTGATGAGAATGTTGGACTAAATAATCTCTAATGTCTCTGAATTCAAAGTCTATGATTTAGTGTGAATGAAAAAAAGGAGATCTATAGAATAAAATATCAGTGTTAGAAGGAACTTCTGAGTTCTTTTTAAACTAATCCTTTTCTAAAATCCAAAATCCTGCATAAAATATCATCCTTCTCTCTGCTGCCACTCAGTGGCTATATAGGCTCAATCTGCCAACATCCAATTTCAAAAAATTCAGGACTCCTTGAAACATTTCATTGCATCAATGGACACCTCTACTTGTCAGAAGGTTTTCCTTATATGAGATGAAATTTACCTTCTCTTCATTTTTACTTTCTGGTTCCAATTCTATACTCTATGGTCTACCTAAATAAATTTAATCCCTTTTCTACCTGGCCACCCTTTAATTATTTAAAGTCATAAATCATCTATCCCCCCACCATCTTATTGTTTACAGATCATATATCATGAGTTCTGTCAATTAGTTCTCGTATATCAACCAATCCAGCTTTGAGTTCCATACTTGATTCTGTTCTTCGAACATATTATAAATGTTAATATTCCTTCTAGAATATGGCATTTAGATTTAATCTTATCTTAGCTTTTGTTTTATCTGAATACAGTAAAAATAATGGTAAAGCAGGGATGTCAAATATTTCACACTAGACAATATATTTCTTTCTTATATAAATGTCTCATACTATTTATGTCAGCATTTTTATCTCAGTGTATAATATTCTTTTAGTATTGAATCTGTGAAAATTAATATTGAGTTTTTATTAAGTTTTGTATTTTTATGTGAAATTATTTTTCATTTTGACCCCACCCCAGGTCAGGCAAAAACAGGCTACCACCCCCAGACTATCAGAATGGGTTGGGTTCTTCTGTCTTTTGTTAAGATGTTAAAAGGATTGAAGCTATGGAGAATGTTGACCCATTTTGAAAATTAAGTTGGCCTAGAGGAAAGAGTTTGCTAGCATCTTCCTCGTACAGACAAAAACTTGCCTCCTCTGTTATGAAATAATGAAGGAGGAGTTGAAGTCTCTAAGTTCACCTTTTTGAAATATTCACCAATGAGGACTGACAGGGTTGATTCACAGATCAAACTGTCAGACAAACGAAAAAGAGGAGACAGTTTCCTGTTTAAGTAAAAGATGAGCTGACTCGACCACTTTTTCATGAAGGAGGTTGGTGAAAAGGTTCCATTCTTTGTTAATGGGAATTGCATGCCTCCATTAATAAACAATGTTATTCTCAGAGAAATGTTTTCATTTTCTAGAAGGTTAAAATCTAAATGCCATACATATGTTATTCATTAGTGTACCAACCCACACACATAGTTAGAGAGTATTAAATAAAAGAAATTATAATATTGTAACTTTCTAAAGTTTCATGACAAATTTAACATAGTGACAAAACATTAAACAAGATTATCCAACTAAAATGATGCAATTTCAACTATTATTACTCTGCATGGAGAAGGAAATGTATAGAAGATTCTTATTTAGTGGGGTTAAACTAAAAGGTTGAGTATCTAAGAAGGAAGAAACCCAGTCTATAAAAATACCCTTCAGTAAGAAAGTGATAGATATTCAGGCCACTCATGTGAGCTGGGAATCATCAAACACAAGCCTTCCTAAGAGAAGAACTACTAGTCCTTCCCATTTGCCCTGACAGTGTATCCAATCAACTCAAAACCATTAGAAACTATAATCTGACTTTCTGATGCACCATAAAAATATGCGAGCCTTGTATCAGCCTGGCAATTATATTTTTAGGTCTTCTGTACCTTTCAATTAAGCCTGGAGTTAAATTATTTTCATTCACTGATTTATCTATATATTTATTTTATATTAATTTTAAATAAATCTAAATTTTTCCCTTCTACTACTACCAATTGAGAAGGCAACCAAAATAATATCAAGTATACATATGAAATCATGAAAAACATAATTTCATATTATTCATATTACAAAAAATTAAAATATGAAAGATAAAGAAAATGACAAATGTATGCTTATCTCTTTTAAATAGGACCATTTTTATTTATGTTTTGCCTATTATAATGATTGCTACCTCTATTTACTTTACTTGAGCTGAAATACAATAGATTCATCTCCAGACCATTATATTTATTATATGTGTGTGTCTCTATCTTAAATGTATTTCTTATGAACAATATATGTTGTTCCTGGTTGAATTCTAGTTCCTAATCCATCCTTCTATCTACTTTTTATTATGCATGAATACATTCTATTCTTATCAGTTATGATTACTTCGTATTTCCTTCAACTTATTTTCTTCTATATATCTTCCTCTCTCCTTTGCTGTTTTTTACCCTAATCAACTATAAGAATCGGTTTTGCTTCTGACTGGTGCTTCTCTTAATCTACCTTCCCTTTCATTACTCCTCCCTTTCTCTTATGCCCTTCTCTTCCCATTTTCCTATTGGGTCAGATATTTTATATCCAGTTGATTATGTATAATTATACTTCTCTCTTTGAACCAATTCAGGTGAGAATGAGTTTCAAATATAGTCAACCCATTCACACATTTTCCCCTCCACTCTAAAAGCTTCCTTGTGTGCATTGTTTATGTGAATTATTTTTTCTCAATCATCCTCTTTTTTCTCCCTTCTCCCAGTGCATGTCTCATTTATCCATTTCTTTGATCCATTGCAATATAATCAACTCTAGAAGGAAAGGTCTTCTTTAGAAACAGAGGACTTCTTTGTATGTAGAGTTCTTATTGCCTTAATAACAATAAAATAAAAAGGAAATGTATCTTCCTAAATAAACATAAACAGTTTAAATTATGAGTCTCTTATGATTTCTTCATATTTAAATTGTATGCTTTTCTTGAGTCTTATATTTGAAATTCAGCTTTTATTCATTTCTGATCTATTCCTGGGGAATATTTGAAAGTGATCTATTTCATTTAAATCCCTTTATTTCCCCTGATAGATTATACTTGGTTTTTTTTCCTAGGGAATGGGGGTTTGGGAGAATTATTCTTGGCTGTAATACTAGGTTCTTTGTCTTTTGGAATATAATTTTCTATGACTTCCTATTCTTTAACATGGAAATCTTTTATGATTCTGGCTGTGGTTTCATTGGATTTAATTTTTTCTACCTATTTAAAATATTTTCTCTTTGGCCTGAAAGCTCTGGTATTTGACTATAACATTCCTGAGAGTTTTCATTTTGAGATCTCTTTCAGGTATTGAATGGCATATTGTTTCCATTTCTATTTTATTCTCTGGTTCTAGGAAATTTGGGCAGTTTCACTGGTATTTTCTTAAAATATGCTTTCTTTAAGCAAGCTTTCAGGTAGTCTGTTAATTCTAAAAATATCTCTTCCCAATTTCCACATCAGTTTTTGCAATGAGAGATTTCATATTTTCCTTCATAATTCTACTATTTTGACTTAATTTGATTGTTTATTGCTGTTTCATGAGTTATTAATTTCCACTTGCCAAATTCTAGTTTTTAAGAAATTATCTTCATCATTGAGTTTTGTACACCCATTTCCATTTGGCTAATTCTGTTTTTAAAACATTGTTTTCTTCAGTATTTTTTCTGCCTCTTTTACCAAGCTATAATTTTTCTCTTAATAATTTTTATGTATTAATTTCCTATTTTACTCAATCATTCTTACTGAATTTTAAAATAACATTCCAAGAATTTTTGTTGTTTTTATGTCATCCATGTTTTTTTTTTGAGACTTTGCTTATAACTTCTTACCTCATTGTGTTCTGAGTTTGTGTCTTGATCTACCTTGTTGACATGGTAGATTTTTATGATCAAGTTTTTTGTTGATCATTTTTCCAGCTTATTTCTTAACTTTGAATTTTTGTTAATGTTAGACTCTTTTGCTAGGGTGGGATTGAAGGTGCTGCATCCAAAGTTTCAGGGATTTTTTTGTTGTTGTTTTCAGATTTAGTGCTGGGTGTTTGGAAGTTTTCAGTGCTTTTAAGGTGGTATGATCTGGGTAGAGGTGTCATCACTATTGTCTTGGTTTGTGATCTGGTTCTTAACAAGAAAGGGCTCTGATCTCTTACAGCAAAAAACAATATTGTTCCTCAGGTACCCTGCTCTCTTAGGACCAAAAATGATACTGTTCCTTATGGACATTATCCCCTTCTGATTGTTCATGCTTCTGTTCACTTAGAAATTTTCACCAAGAAGTGGGTATAAGCAAAAAAGTTGACAAACAACAATCTGACCATAACTTAGTGCTAATACAGAGGTCTTTTGTAATCTTTCTGTAATTAATTGTCAAATACTCTTACTATCTACTATCTAGCCTGAGAGCTTCCAAAATTTCTGTTGTTGCTCGTACTGACTCCAAGTCCCACATTAATTTTTTTGACACATAATCTCTGTGCAAACCCCCATCAAAATGTAACTGACCTTTACTTCCAAATTCCTGACTTGTCTTGGGCACATTTTTTTCTATGTAGCTCCAAAAATAAACTTGAGGCATTGTGTTAAACCTGTTGAGGAGGAATGCTGGGAGAACTCAGCATTTTCCTCTTTTCTTCCCTCTTGGCTCACCAGTCCACTTGTATAGTGAAAATATTTAATATTTATTATCTCCTCAATGAGAGAGTAAGTTCCTTGAGAGCAGTGAATATCAGCATAAACTAAATGCTTAAAAATGTTTTTTTATTCCTTCAATTTTAAATTAAATGGGAAAATTATCAGTTCATTATCTTTCAAATTTCATTCTTGTGTCTTAGGTGCTTCTGAATGTTAAATAAAGCTATGTTTTACCATTTCAAATCGTATTGGAGCTAGGTTAGCATGCAAAGAAGGTCCACAAGATAGCTAGAGATTAGGAAAAAAGATGAAATGAATTGTATACATCTCTAACTTTACATATTTAACAAAGCAGTTTCTCAATTCTGAGGTGCTACCTCACACCTAGCAGACTGGCTAAAATGACAACAAAGGAAAGTAATAAATGTTGGAGGGGATGTAGCAAAATTGGGACATTAATGCCTTGCTGGTGGAGTTGTGAATTGATCCAACCATTCTGGATGGCAATTTGGAGCTATGACCAAAGGGCTTTAAAAGACAGCCTGCCCTTTGATCCAGCCATGCCACTGCTGGGTTTATACCCCAAAGAGATAATAAGGAAAAAAGACTTGTACAAGAATATTTATAGCTGCTCTCTTTGTGGGGGCAAAAAATTTGGAAAATAAGAGGATGTCCTTGGATTGGGGAATGGCTTAAGAAATTGAGGTATCTGTTGGTGATGGAATACTATTGTGCTGAAGGGAATAATGGACTGGAGGAATTCCATGTGAACTGGAATGACTGCCAGGAATTGATGCAGAGTGAAAGGAGCAGAACCAGGAGAACCTTATACACAGAGATAGATACACTGTGGCACAATTGAATGTAATGGACTTCTCTACTAGTAGCAACACAATGATCCAGGACAATTCTGAAGGACTTATGAGAAAGAACACTATTCACATCCAGAGAAAGAACTGTGAGAACAGAAACAGAGAAGAAAAAACAACTGATTGATCACATGGGTCAATGGGGATATAATTGGGGATGTAGACTAAACAGTCACCCTAGTGCAAATATCAATAATATAGAAATAGGTCTTGATCAGTGACACATGTAAAACCCAGTGGAGTCACATATCGCCTATGGGAGAGGGTTGAGAGGAAGGGAGGCAAAAACATGCATCAGGTAACCATGGAAAATTTTTCTTAATAAAATTAAATTGAAAAAATTAAAAGAAATATATAAAGTCTATGACCTTGGGTCTTGTCTTATACAAAAATAAAGGACAAGGGGGCAGCTGGGTAGCTCAGTGGATTGAGAGTCAGGCCTAGAGACAGGAGGTCCTAGGTTCAAATCTGGCCTCAGCCACTTCCCAGCTCTGTGACCCTGGGCAAGTCACTTGACCCCCATTGCCCACCCTTACCACTCTTCCACCTATGAGACAATACACCGAAAGTTAAGGGTTTAAAAAAAAATAAAAAAAATAAAGGACAAGAGGGTCTTCTATCAGTCTTGAAATAATATATTATATTTACATTTCTACTATACCCATGAGACAGCTTTCTGTTTGTGTCCACCCAGTACTATTCTCTGACACAGATGAAAAAAACTCTCGTTGTACAATTAACATTCAATTTCTAATTGGCGAATAGAGGAAAGCAGGGATTTGAGAAGTGACCAGTTTGACTGTGGTCTCGGCTGCAGATTAGACTCAGATCCTAAAGCCACTAGGACAAATCCCAGGAATAGTGAAGAGTGAAGAGGGGAGTTGTGAAAGTGACTCCAGCTATCCAAGTTTGGGGCCAATAAAAGGGTTAATTTTTTTGCTGATCCTAAAATCATTCAAACCCAGACTGTTACAAAAAGAATTTAGTAAAAGTAAAGACACACAGACATACACACAGAGTGTCTGAGTCATGATAATATTCAAAAGCTAAAAACCAACTGTCTCTAGAGATTGGCAATGCTCTTCTTATAATAATGGAGGACTGTTGTGCCTCAACAAATATCCTGGAAAGGCTTTAAAGCTGGCACTGGAAACAGACTGAGTATGCTTTCTGAGAACTAGCTAAATTGAATACAGATTGGCTTATCACTGACAAGCTGGGCACACAGTGATAAATTCTTTTGATATGATAGCCAATGAAACAAATGAATATGAAGAATGAATAGAAACAGAAAATTACATATGAAATGATATATCATGAATAAAACTAAACAAATACCTACATATATAATGACTACAAAATGTAAATGAATAGAAAATATAAAATATACATCAAATCTAAAGGTATGATTGGTTTTGAATTATTAAACATAAAGTATATATCCTTTCTATAAACAAAAGATAAATACCAAGGTGGAAAAAATAAGTGTTTTTCTTTCTAACCATTTTATAGGTTGTTTTGTTTTGTTTTGTTTTGATATGATTAATAATAATCTAATTGTTGGATATATATCTAAACAAAATATATCCTTTTTTAAAAATTAAGAAATGCTTATATTTTTCAATAACCAGTTATGCAACTGAATTGATGGGATATATATTCTTTAGCTATTGGAAATAAAAATAAGCAAATATGAAATAAATTTCAAATTAAATTGAATTTCAAATTNTATAGATACAAGAAAAAATCTTTTTGAAAAAATATAACACAAAAATGTTTTAAAATATGTAAAAGCATATGAAGAACTTGATCTTTCCATATGGCAAACAGAATCTAAAATTAAATGCTAACATTCTGTAATAATAAAATACTGACATCTTTTCCTTTAAGATAAAAGATCAAGCAAAGAGATTGATTTAATTAAATTTGAAATTTAATTCATATTTGCTTATTTTATTTCCAATGAAGTATATATATATATATATATATATATATACATATATATATATATATCCCATCAATTCAGTTGCATAACTGGTTATTGAAAAATATAAGCATGTCTTAATTTTTAAAAAAGTATATATTTTGTTTAGATATATATCCAATCTCTTTGATTGATCACTATCACCATCAATATTTCACATAATTCTGGAAATTCTAATGTATTCCAGCTTGAAATTCCATCATGTCATGGGATATAATCCATTTAATATATTGCTAAAATGTCTTTGCTAATATTTTATTCACAATGCATAGATAGTTTTGTATTGGTCTGTAGATTTTTTCCAGCCAGCACTCTTCCCCTGGTTTGCAATTGAGGATGAAAATATGTTCTAAGAGTGAGTCTGCATGTTACTTCCTTTATCTGTTTTCAATAATAATTTATGTAAAAGATTAATATTTCTTTCAATATTTGTCAATTTGATTTTAAGTGATATGGCTTAGGATATTTTCCTAGAGATCACTCCCTCTTCTTTGAGAAGTTTATTTATAGTTTATTCAAGAAGAATTAGACCTAGCCATATGCAAAATGTAAAGTTTATCAATAAGATATAACATTGTTCATGCAACAGTCAGTCAAGGAAGTAGTGATTATACATTTCTTGGGTATTATATATATATAACTATGTTATATGTATCAAGTCTTTCTCTCTGGAGATGGACATATATAAGTTATTCTTCAAACAACATTTCTATTCCTGAATAAAATATTGTCTTGGTTCTGGTTGTTTCATTCTTCATACTTTCATGTTGGTCTTTGCATGCTTTTCCAAAATTAACTTCCTAGAATTTTAATAAAAAAAAAAATTTCTGTGAAAATTCAAAATCTCCCTGAAAAAGTTGTGGGTTATCACAAGAACTCAGATAAAATTACTGCAATAAACCTAATGTATAAATATAACCTAAATATAGAGTTTATATCATAATTAAACTATGAAAGCAAAGAAAGAAAAGCCTTTCACAACATACCTAGGGGAACATTCTTGATTAAATAAAAGGACTGATTATAAAAGATAAATTGATTTCAGTTAAGTGAAATGAAAAACTTTGCCTAGCAAAATTGATGCAGTTAGAAATATGAGATATGTTATATGAAGTGAATTTATATTAAAAAATATCAGATCAAGAGTTATTCTTCTATTTTTAAAAATGGTGAAATGAAATAAACATATGGTTTTCAAACTACATATGGTTTTCGAACTACAAAAAAAGTCAAAATACTAAAAACTCTGTTGATATATACTCCAAATCACCAATACAAAGATAAATATAAGTTTTAAAACTACTTATTTTTCTATTTTTTATTAATTAGATAGGCAAATGTGACAAATGAGAAAAACAGTAATTATTCAAGGGCATGTAGGAAAACAAGCACACTGACATTCTATTGATGGAGCTGTAATTCATCTAACCATTCTGAAAAATAATTTGGTACTTTACTCAAAAGTAATTGTTTTGACTCTGTTGACACTGTTACTAGGTATATACCCTAAAGAGGAAAAATGGAATAAAAGTACCTATTGATGCCATGTTTATGTAGTATTGTTGTTTGTTTGTTTTTTCCTGTGATAAAGAACTGAAAACAATGTAGACGTATAAATTGTGGAAGAGTTAAAAACACATGGATGGAGCATAATATTATCAAAGTATGAGAAACATGATGATTCAGAGGTATATGGGAAAACTTTTTTAAGAACTGAGCCAAATAAACAGAACAAGAATACTTTGAAGGATGACCACAATACGGTGATGGAAAACAATAAGACTCCAGAACTGCATCATACAGAGGCCACATTTGACTTAAGTGGAAAGCTTTTCAAACATTTTTATGATATATTTAGAGAGAAATTATATACAAATATGCATATTTGTAGTAATATCCAATGTGTTGATTTGTTTTGCTTTGCTATAATTAAAGGTTTGAGGAGAAGCCTGCTAAATCTTGGGGTATGGGGAGAGGGGATTGATGGGCAGTGATAGTAATGTAAAAGAAGAAGAATAGAAATAAAGAACTGATGAGTTTTAAAAATGCCCTGAGGAAATTCAGAAAGAGGATATATATAAGCAAGACAATTTTGCTATTATCAAATAAAATTTAATATATATATATATGTATATATGTATACATAGTTTTTAAAAAACTGAGATCCTACTTTCACATTTAAATTTATTTTTATTCTTTGTTTATTGAAATACATTGATATATTATTATGTTCATGTAATTAGAACACTATAGCAGGAAATCTATTGGAGAAAAAATTCCTAGATAAATGCTGTAATGAGAATCCACACACATTTGTTCGAAACTAGTACCTTATATACTTATAGATATGGCTATCTATCTATCTATATCTATATCTATATCTATATCTATATCTATATCTATATCTATCTATAGATAGATAGATAGATAATCTATCTAATGCATGAAAACTTGAATGAAAAGGAAATTTACTGAGGAAACCAACAACTAGCTGGAGAGCTTTCAGTAGTCTGCTGAGTTTTATATTTATTTTTATCAGTTCAATCATATAGCTCAACTTCTCTAACACTACAAGCTCAATATTCTGTAATAAGTAGTTTTCTTTTTCTGAGCTTTGAAATTTTCTACAAAGAAAACTTGCTAATCGCTATTTTAACCCATGACTAAAAATAAAGTAAAATTAATACTTTGGGTCATTTTGTACTAAAATAAAAATTAACACAAAAGATTTATGTTTTATTCATAACATTAAATGCACAGTATATGAGTTAAAACACTAATCAGCCAAAAGTAGCCATTAATTACACTGTCCCTTATTAACAGAATACTACATAAAACAAGAAATTAATACTTGAGAGACAAATTGGTGCCTTAAAATACAAATTTCAAGTGAAGTTAAAACTAGCAGTGCTCTGCAATCTTATGATAACAAAAGTGTATCTAATTTTGTACCATCTAAAGATAAGCTTTAAAGAACAGAAATAAGGAAAGCAAGCCAGATCACATTACATTACATACATTTGACACATGTCCTATCAGTGAAATTTTCCATCTCTATGGGGAAATGAAATGATAGTCTATCTAGGTTTTATAGTGTATGAAAGAGGAAATAAGGAATGGGGTAAAGTTTTCTCATAATATAAAGTGGTTATCTTAGCTGAGCCTTTTTACTATATGTACTATCATATTTCTTCTTCAAGTAAAATGTGTACATTTGGAAAATTTCAGTAAGATTTGATACCTATGCATTTAAAGTTATAAAGCACATTGAGTTATAAACACAATGCAATAAATTTGAGTTGTAACTTATGACATTAACTAATAGCACTAAAAATAATTTTTCCAGTTTCTTGCATGCATCGAAGGGGGGGATGGTGGACAACTTTCTCTTTCTCATACTACCTTTGAAGTATGCAAGTTTGATTAAGGAAGAAATAAAGCATAGCAATATTGAAAGGTCTATGGTCTGTTGTCAGAGACATAATAGTCCTTCTCAGGTAACATAAAATTCAACTCAAGGAGAAAAGCTGTGCAGATCCACTGGAAAACATGTAAGAAAAGAAAACGCTTGACAATAGGATGGTTATAGGGTGTGTTTTTTCTTTTGGCCACTCCTTTCAATAGAAACGAGATAGTTTCTTGGAAGAAAAAATCCATACTGAAAGTAGACAGAAATAAAATTATGGTATGAACTGTTATGTACCATGGCATAGTATGCATCTCCTATTAAAATTTGATATACAGTTAATTATTTTTATTTTTTGATGTTTTTTTTTTTGTTACAAACCATTACAGATTACTCTGGCTTCATGAGATAATTCTTAAAATATTAAACACAACTAATAATACTGTGACCTTATCTGAAAATATATGCTACATTTTACATCTATAAAACACATCTCATTTTCTATTTTTATTTTTTGAGACTTTAAATTCCTGTCCTCTTTCCATTTACTCAATTGAGAAAAGAAGAAAAAAATCCTTCTAACAAATATGCATAGGTGAGCAAAATTGATTTCCTCATTGGCTATATAAAAAATTCTTCAGCCCAAATGCATCACCTTTCATGAGTAGATTAATACTTTTTTATCATTAGTCCTTAACACTGGATAGTTATTGTATGGATCATAGTTCTTAAAACTTTGAAAGTTGTTTTTTGTATTTAGAGCTATTCTGCTAATATTCTTCTTTTTTTAAAAAAACTTTACCTTCTGTCTTAGAATCAATACTTTGTATTGGCCCCAAGGCAGAAGAGTGGTAATGGCTAAGCAATGGGGATCAAGTGACTTGCCCAGGTTCACACAGCTAGGAAATATCTGAGGCCAGATTTGAAGCTAGGACTTCCCATCTCTAGGCCTGGCTCTCAATCCACTGAACCACCTAGGTGCCCCCTGGTAATATTATTCTTAACAAGCTTATCAAAAATATCAACATTATTATTTTTTATAATTTACAATTAACAAATAGTTGACACTTTTAGTAATAAAAGCTAATATTTGTAAAAGGGTTTAAAGTTTGAATTTTCTTACATATTCTTACATATACATAAAACATTTATTTATATTTCCATAGTATAATTAATTAATTTTTGCATATATCCACATATATGTATTTATATATGCAGCTAGAGAAAGATATAGAGTCTCACAATAACTTCAAAAACTGGGTACTACAGGTATGATAATCCCAGTTTTGCAAATGAAGAAACAGAATCAGAGAGAAAGTGACCTTAACAAAACCAGATAGTGAGTGAAAGGTAGAATTTGAAATTAGTTTACTCCCAATTCTAGGTAAAACACTATCCTGTCTCTTTAAAATAATTTTTGTTCTGTAGATAATAAACATATGATAAGGGGCAACATAGGTTTCAATCAGAATCATCCTACTTACCTGATTATTATTCTACCCCTATGTAAAGATTGATGTTTCTCACTTGGGATATTCTACGAAAAGCCCAGTGCTACGCCCACATAAATTTATTCCTATTCATATTGAGAAATGAAGTCAACCCCAAATTCTAGAGTCCAAAATTAAATCAGTTTGATTGTCATGCTGAGTAAACAATATTGGCACTATAGCCTTTTTTTATGTGGTCAAGATCATTTGACTCATAATTTGCTTATCTATCCCCTTCATTCTAGTCTCTGAAGAATAGGTGGACTTTCTTATTGCGACAGAAAATTCTATGTGTACATTTAACCCAATACCCATCCATCTTTTCTAGAAGATTGTGTATCTTTGACCATAAAAATCCCAACTTTTTTTCGTCTTCAATCTCTATCAATTGATTTCTTTTTTGATTGCTACATACAAAAAAAAAATCTCACCACAAGATTCATCAGTTATTATCTTTAGTTTTACCTATATGTAGCAAAATTTTCCAAAAAAGCTATTTATTATTCAGTGTTTCTCTTCTCTTCTGTTTTTTTTTCTAAACACCGTGCAATCTGGACTCTGATGTGATCATTCAACAGAAACTGACCTCCCTAAAATTGTCAAAGCTCTCTTAAAATCAGAACCTTTTGAAAGTGCCAGAAGTGGATTCAAGATTACAAAATAGTAGTAGAGGTCTTCTGAATCTCTTTCCAACCAATCATTACAAAGAGTCTCAAAAGGATGGAAATCAAAACCAGATGAGTAAAGGGGATCTCCCACTGGTTAAAGCTGGGCAGTGAGTGGGGATTCCCATTCTATAAGAGAGAGAAACTGCACTAATAAAAAAAAAAAACTGATCACCCTTTCCCCCACACTCTAACTGCACCAGAGTAAGAGGGAGGGCCAGGGCAATTTCTAAATTATCAGTAGTTGAATGAAAGCACCACTTGAGCTCAGTGCAAGGCCTTGGTAGCAAGTTTTGAGACTGAAGAGCAGGGAGCTTGGGCAACATAGTGCCGAGCTTGGACAGAAATGCCAGTTAAAGCAGCAAGGCCTGAAAAGATAGCTTAAGGGCAAAATGCTTTAAAGTGCTCACTGCATAAAAAACAAAATGAATCTATCTACCTGCCCTCACTCAGGGTTCTGACAGGAAAGGGAAGATACTATCAAAGCAAACCCATTTGATACAAAAGCTAAGAAAGTAATGACCACTATCATACAGGAACCCCAATCCCCTAGTGGTAAAAGGAATAAGCAACTATGAAAAAAAGCTATTGGCCCTGGATAATTTCTATGGAGGAAAAGGACAAAATACAGAAGCAATAGCAGAGAGTGAAGAGCAAACAAACACATCCAAACTCCCTGCCCCCCGAGAAAAAATAGAAATTGGTCATGAGCTCCTGAGGAACTCAAAAAGGAGTTCAAGAACCAAGTAAGAAAGATAGAAGAAAAATGGAAAGAAACGTGGGAAAAAGAAATGAATGTAATACAAAAAAATAAAAAGACAGCTTAAAAAACAAAGTTGTCCATATGGAAAAATAGGCAGAGAAATCAAATGAAGTATTAAGTAAATTGGAGTTCAGAACTAACCTGCTAGAAGTCATGAAAAGCAGGTTATGCCAAATTGAAAAGGAAAGTAAAAATATCATACCTGAAATTAGTGTTTAAAAAGTATAATATGGCAAGTAGAAGCTAATGATCTCAGGAAACAGCAAGAATAAAACAAAATCAAAAGAATTAAAAAATATAAGGAAACATGAAATATCACATTGAAAAGACAAGCAACCTGGAGAACAGATCCAGGAGAGACAATTTGAGAAAAAACAATGGTCTACCTGCAAGCCTAGAGGAAAAGCAAAAAAACAAACAAACAAATAAAAAAAAACCTTGAAATAATATTATAAGAATTTATCCAAGAAAATGGCCCTGATATTCTTTTTTAAATTAGCTAATTAATTCAGAATATTTTCTATGGCTACATTATTCATATTCATTCTCTCTCTCCTTCCCTCCCCCATCCCTGAGCTGATGAGCAATTCCACAGGGTAATACATGTATCATTGTTCAAAATCTATTTCCATATTATTAATATTTGCAATAGAATGATCATTTATAGTCAAAATCTCTAGTCATATATCCTTTGAAACATGTGATCAATCATATGTTTTTCTTCTGCATTTCTACTCCCACAGTTCTTTCTCTGGATGTAAATAGCACTCTTTCTCATAAGTCCTTCAAACTTGTCCTGGATCATTGCATTGCTAATAGTAAAGAAATACTTTACATTTGATTGCAATATAATGTATGTTTCTGTGAACCATGGTCTCCTGTTTCTACTCCTTTGGCTCTGAATCAATTCCTGGATGTCTTTCCAGTTCACATGTAATTCCTTCAGTTCATCATTCCTTTCAGCACAATAATACTCCATAACCATCAGATACAATAATTTGTTCAGCCATTCCCCAAACAATGGACACCCCATTATTTTCCTATTTTTTGCCACTACAAGGAACATGGGTACAAATATTTTGTATGTGAATTTCTCCTTATTACCTCTTTGGGGTACAAACCTAGCAGTGGTATTGCTGGAACAAAGGGCTGGAAGTCTTTTGAAGCCCATTGGGTATATGTGGGAATCCAATAAGAGAAATAGTCTCAAATAGATAAAATTCTGAGACTCCTTTTTTGACTCCTTTTCTGATCCACACCGTTCCTTAATGAAAAGCTTTAAGCTCCTAACAAACCAACATTTAAGAGGTTAACATTCTCTCCTTTGGTCAAAAATACAACTGTTTTTGTTTCAAAAGTATTTTAGACATTCAAGGTCATAAATGCCTCCAGGAGGGGCATTTTGTCCCTGAGAAAACATTCCCAGTCACAGCTTTCTCATAAGGACCCAGCTGAAGTTCAACCTTAGTCTTGTTCTTTTTGGAAGCTACTGAGAGTCTTTGTCTTTTGATATGACATAATTTGTGTTTCTGTGCAAATGCGAAGTTTTGGGGGGGTTCTTTTGTGTGAAATGAGTCTTGAGGTATATATAATAAACTCTATGCTGCAAGAGACATAGCAGCTGCAGCATCATGAGCTGAAAGAAAGACCTGTCTACTTCTTTCTTATCAGCTAAACCTTCATTATCATCACTATCAAATTATCTGGAGTTGAAAAAAAGATCTCAGGGAGGTATAGTTCCAAATTGCCCTCCAGAATGGTTGGAATCAATTCACAAATCTTCCAGCAGTGCATTAGTATTCCAATTTTGCCACAATCTCTCCAACATTTTTATTTTCCTTTACTGTCATATTGGCCAATCTGCTAGGTATGAGGTGGTTCCTCAGAGTTATTCTAATTTACATTTCTCTAATTATGAGAGATTTAGAAGAATTTTCATGTGTTTATTCATAGTTTTGATTTCTTTATCTGAAAACTTCCTATTCATGTCCCTTGAGGATTTATCAATTGGGAAATCTGCCCACATATTCTTGAACAATAGGGCAAAATAAACATAGAAAGAATCCATAGATCACCCCCTACATTCAATCTCCTAAAGACAACATGCCAGGAAGAGTATAGATGAATTCAAAATGTTCTAGGCTAAAGAGAAAATACTACAATTGGTCAGAAAGACACTATTCAGATATTAAGAACTTTCAGTCAGGATAACACAGGATCTGACAGCCCCTACACTAAAGGACCACAAGGCTAGGAATGTGATAATCAGAAAGGCAAGAGAATTAGGTGTACGACCAAGAATCACCTACCCATCAAATCTGACAATATACTTTCAGGGAAAAGTATGGTGTTGTGTGCAGATGCAAAGCATGGACAGGAATAAGATTCTTCTGGTGAGTTTTTGTTATGGCTGAAACCCCAATAATGTTTCTTTCTTAAATTTATATTCCTCTCAGGTCAATTAGAGGAGATATATAGAAATTATTTATCTAACTGTTGAGGACAGAGGAGATCTTAAACTGGCAGCCAACAGGATTCAACTAAATATACAGACTGAATTGTAAGTATATTCAAATAATTATCAGGCACAGATTTGAAGGTAAAAAGTTATATTAGAAATTAACAAGGAAAATTATAGAAATCAATGAAGGGTTTAGGATAAAGGAAAGGTGACCCTGAACTGTTAAATTGATGCCCCTTCCCCCTCCTCACTGGAGGGATGAAGCATTTAACTAAAACTGGCTCTCTTGCTATTGATAAATATTTTACTCTCTAATGGCTAAGTAATTATATAATTATATTAATGAAGAATAGTAATGACAAATGGGCTAACCCTATGAGTAGAAATCACTAGCTTATACTACAATGGTTTCTCAGGAGAAACCCCAAGTCAGGAGAATCAAGCAGAGTGTCTGCTTACATCCAATCCCACCAATTAACTGACTTCAACCCTTCTCAACTGCTCCTCACCCAAAGTTCTCCAGGGGGGTCCCCTGGAATTCTGGGTGAGGCTCTCCCTGTACCTTTGCAGGGATTCCATGCTTTGCATCTGCACACAACAATGGGCACTTAATAAAATAGAAGATTTCCAAGCGTTCCTAAAGAAAAGACCAGAACTAAATGGAAACTCTGATATACAAATACAAAATTCAAATTTTAAGGGCTTTAGTAAGGTCAAATTGATTATATTCCTATATGGAAAAATGATATCTGTATCTCTTAAAATTTTTTTCATTATCATAATAGATAGAAGAAATATTCATAGACAGAGTTTGTATTATGTTGAAAATCATAGGGGGATTTATAGACTTGAAAGAGAAATATGAGGAGAATAAGAAGGAAGGGGTGAGAAGTAAAGTAAAATAAGGGTGGGGAAAAGAGGGAGTGATTAAAATCAAAACACTAGTGTGGAAGGAAATAGTGAAAGAAGAAAGGCCAAGATAAAAAGAGGAAATTAAAATGATGGGGAATACATAGGTGGTAATTATAACTCTGAATGTTAATGGGAAGAACACACCGACAGAAATGAATCAGATAGAAGAGTGGATTAAAAAACCAAAATCCTATCATACCTTGTCTACAAGAAACACATGTGATGCAGGTAGACACACACAGGTTAAAGGTAAGTGGTTGAAGCAGAATTTATTGGGAATCAACTGTGAAAAAGAAGGCAGGAATCACCATGTTATTTAACAAAGCCAAAGGAAAAAATATATGATTAAAAGAGATAAGGAAGATGATTATATCATGAAAAAGACAGGATAGACAAGGAAGAAATAAGCAGTACTCAACATGTATGCACCAAATGCTATAGCATCTAGATTTTTAAATGAGAAACTATTGAAGCTAAAGGAAGAAATAGATAGTAAAACTATAATACTGGGTGACCTGAACCTTCCTCAAGCAGACCAAGATAAATCAGACCAAAAAATAAATAAGAAAGAAGTAAGAAATGTGAATGAAATCTTAGCAAAATTAGACTTAATAGGTAAATGGAGAAAATTAAATAGGGATAAAAAGGAATACACCTTCTTTTCAGCAGTACATGGTACATTCACAAAGATTGATGATGTACTAAGGCATAAAAACATTGCAAACAAATGCAGAAAAGCAGAAATTATAAATACAACTTTTTAAGATCATTATGAAAATAATATAATTAGTAAGGGTATATGGAGAGGCAAATCAAAAATTAATTAGAAAATAAATAATCTGATTTTCCAAAACTGATTTGTTAAAGAAAAAATCATAGAAAAATGATTTCATTGAAGAGAATGACAATGAGTAAATAATATATCAAAATTTTTGGATTCAGCAAAAGCAGTACTTGGGAAAATTTATATCCCTGAGTGCCTATATTAACAAAAAAGAGAAAGAAGAGATTAATGAACTGGGCATGCAACTGAAAAAAGAAAAACTAAGAAAAAAATAAAAACTCTCAGATTAAGACCTAATTACAAATCCTAAAAATCAAAGGAGGAATTAATAAAATTGAAAGTAAAAAACTATTGAACTAACAAATAAGACTATGAGCTTGTATTAAAAAACCAAATAAAAATGATAAAGTATTGGTTGATCTAATTAAGAAGAAGAAAGAAGAGAACCAAATTAACAGTATTATGAATGAAAAGGATGATCTTTCCTTTAATTAAGAGGAAATTAAGGCAATTATTAAGACCTATTTCACTCAAGTATATGACGATAAATATGGCCATCTAGTTGAAATGGATGAGTATTTATAAAAATATAAATTGCCTAGATTAACAGAAGAGGAAATAGAATACTTGATCTCAAAAAAGAAATTGACTCAGTCATCAAGGTCCCTAAGAAACAATCACCAGGGCTAGATGGATTAACAAGTGAATTCTATCAAATATTTAAAGATCAATTAATCCAAATACTCTGTAAACTATTTAACAAAATAGGCAAAGAATGAGTCTTACCAAATTCATTCTATGATACAAATATGGTACTGATTCCCAAGTCAGGAAGACCAAAAACAAAGAAGGAATTTTATAGAACAATATCCTTAGTGAATATAGATGCAAAAATATTAAATAAAATGCTAGCTAAAAGGCTACAGCATGTTTTCACATGGATTATTCAGTAGGATCAGGTGGGATTTATAGATAAATGCAAGGATGGTTTAATATTATGAAAACCTTCCACATAATAGACCATATCAACAACCAAACTAATAGAAATCACATGATTATCACATTTTGTGCAGAAAAAAGCCTTTGATAAAATACAAAACCAATTCCTATTGAAAACACTAGAAAATATAGTAATAAAATGCTCTTTCCTCAAAATAATAAACAGCATTCATTTAAAATCATCAGCAAGTATCATCTGCAATGGGAATAAGTTAGATACTTTCCCAATAAGATCAGGATTGAAGTAGGGATGCCCATTATCACCACTGCTATGTAATATTGTGCCAGAAATTCTAGCTGTAGCAATTAGAGAAGAAAAAAAAAATGATGGGATCAAAATAGGCAATGATGAAACTAAATATCACTTTTTGTAGGCAACATGATGGTATATCTAAAGAATCTAAGAATATGAACTAAAAAGCTAGTAGAAATAATCAATAACTTTAGAAAAGTTGCAGGATACAAAATAAACCCAAATAAATGATTGGCATTTCTTTATGTTTCCAACAAAACCCAGCAGCAAGATTTAGAAAGAGAAACTCCATTTAAAATCACTCTATACAAGACAAAATATATGGGAATCTATTTGCCAAGACAAATTCAGGAATTATATAAACATAACTACAAATAATCTTTAGACAAAACTAGATCTAAACAAATAGAAAACATCAATTGCTCATGGATAGGACAAGCTAATATAATAAAAATGACTATATGGTACTGGCTTACAGATAGATGGGTGGATCAATGGAATAGACTTGGCATAAATGACAGTAGCAAGAAAGTGTTCAATAAACCCAAAGATCCAAGCTTACAAAAACTGCTGGTGGAATTGGAAAACTGTATGGGAGATATTAGGTATAGTTCAATATTTCATTATTGAACTCAGAGTGGGTAAATGGCTTAAATTTAAAGATGGAAATCATAAACAAATTGGGTGTTCATAGAATAATATACCTGTCAGATCTCTGGGAAAGGAAGAAATTTAAGATCAAGCAGGAGATAGAGAACACTACAAAATGTAAAATAAATAATGTTGATTACATTAAATTAAAAAGTTTCTGTACAAACAAAATCAATGCAAACAAAATTGGGAAACAACACATTGGAATAAATTTTATTACAAAAACCTCTGACAAAAGACTCATTTCTCAAATTTATAAGCAGCTAAGACAATTGTACAAAATATCAAGCCATTTCCCAAATGACAAATTGTCAAGGCACATGAATAGACAGTTTTTCTATGAAAAAATCAAAACTATCAATAAACACATAAAATGTGTTCTAAATCTCTCATAATTAGAGAAATACAAATAAAAACATTGCTGAGGTACCACCTCACATCTAACAGACCAGCCAATATGACAGTAAAGGAAAGTAATAAATGTTGCAGGGGTTGTGGCACTGTGGAAGATACACTAATGAATTGCTGGTGTAGTTGTGAATTAATCTAGCCATTCTGGAAGCCCTATGGAATTATGAATAAAGGGCTTTAAAATAATGCATACCCTTTGATCCAGCAGTACCACTATAAGGTTTGTATCCCAAAGAGACAATAAGGAAAAAATATGTGTACAAAAATATTCATGTTGTGGTGGCAAAAAACTGGAAAAAGAAGGGTAGTCCCTCGATTGGGGAATGGCTCCACTAATTGTTGTATATGATGATGATGGAATATTATTGTGCTGTAAGGATTGATGATCTGTCATAATTACATTTGAACTTGGTGAACCTCAATGAATTGATGCAGAGTGAAATGAGGAGAACCAGGAGAACTTTTTATGCAGAAAGTAAAGCACTGTGGAACAATCCAATGTAATGGACTTTGCTACTAGTAGCAATGCAACAAACTAGGACACTCCTGAAGGACTTATTTGAAAGAATGCTAACCACATTGTGAGAAAGAACTATGGGAGTAGAAATGCAAAAGCAAAACATGGCATTACTTATCATATATACACATATACACAAATGCATGTATATGATTTGGGATTTCAGCTTAAAAATCACTATATGCCAAAATGAATAATATGGAAATAAGTATCAAGTGTTAACATTTGTACATTTGTGGAATTGCTTGTTAACTTTGAGAGGGATGAGGGAAGGTGGAAAGGAAGGGGGGAGGGAAAAAAATGAATCATGTAAACATGGAAAATAATTTTTTTTTAGATCAGAAACTTTTCCCAGTTCTCTTCAGTTGTTGTGCCGTATTTGAAACTATTGGTCATTTCTTTCTTTGTATATCTTCTCCTCTCTACTTTTTTGTGTGACAATATTTTTTCTTTATTCATGTTCTACTGTTATAACCATTGATCTCTATCTCTTCTGTTGGATCTTCATAATAATCATTCTTACTAAATGTGGACATAACCTGATGTCCTAAGTAAATTCATGAGAGTTATAGTTATAAATATAAACTATAGCTACAACATCTATAAAGATGATTCCAAGATCTTTTTATTCAGTCCTGGTAGCTCTTCTAAACTGTGGTCAAGAATCATCAATTGCCTTTTATACATTTTGAATTGTGAATGCCATAAGCATCTCAAACTCAAGTAAAAAAAAACAGACACTCTCCTCATCCTCCAGCCCTCATATCTTCTGAATTTCTTTATTAATCTCAAAGACACTGCTCTAATCCTAGTCACCCAGATTTTCAATCTCTGAATCATCCTTGATTACTGCTTCTCATTCACCATACATAATCAATACATTGTGTTATAAAGAAGTAGGTAATCTTGGTTAAAGGAGGGATAAAAGGTGATGAGGTGATTTGGAAGGGGAATGAAGGAGATAGCTGAGTATATGGAAGGGATGGATGGTATATAAGAAGGTAGGGGAATAACAGGGAGTATGCAAGGGGAAAGCTTAAACAGACTTATTCACTGAGGCTAGAGACAGAGGATAATGGGGGAGATAGGCTGAACCCTTCAGGTAGGGGAGGTGCCTCTAAGGTACCAAAGGAATTTGGGCCAGACAGAAATGTTTAGATTGAGGCTGGGGTTTCTCTTGTTAGTTTCTAAAGTCCCTTGAGGGAGTAGACAAAAGGGCACCTCCCTGCCAGTGAAACTGATGGCTACAGGAAGTCTTGGGTAGATACTTCCTCCCAAGATGGATGCCTGTGGTTCCCTCAAGAATTAAAAGAAAATAATTCCTTCCTTCTTCAGCCCTTGCCTTAATCTTTGATACAATGATTCACCAGAGGCTTTGAGTAGGTAACAAAGGTAATTGATTAATGTCAGGTTAATCAGAGGGAAAGAGGTCTTAGGTTTTCTAACTGCTGCTAGGTAGAAGGCTGGATGGTGGGGGATGGGTCTCAGGAGAGGGTTAGATTGAGAAAATCCAGCTCTCCCAGTCAGGAAGGTTTGACTGCCTTTGAAGTAAAGTATTTATCAAATCACTAAATTAAGGGTAACTTGTTTTAGGATGCCCTACTTGCCTGAAGAAACTAAACCCACAATGTCCAATCACCAAGGTACCCTTCCTCTCAGGGCCCAAAGTGAAATTCAGGGAAATAGCAGGGATGTAATGGAGAGATCAGGGAGAGGTCCAGAGAAATCAGATAGGTCCAAATTTCCCCAAAACAAAATAAGCACAGGCCAATGCGAAAGTCAAAAGTCCAAAGCCAAGCTGAAAAGCCAAAGCCAACAGGCTAAGCCAGAGCCCCCAAATCAAAAGCCCCCAGGCAAAGCAAAAGCCAGAAGGCAAAAGCCCCATCAGTTGGAACTTCAGCCCATTTATAACCTCAGGCTCCAACTGACTTTATGAAGATTCTAAAACCTCTAACTGCCAGGCTGTGACAGTTTGAAATTGCAGAAGCAAAAGGCTTCTGCTAGCAATCTTGCATTACAATTGCCAAATCTTGTCATTTCTAACTTCCTAACATCTTTTTTATACATACCTTTCTTTTTTTTCAAACCATTCCCTTCCCTAAATCAATCATCACTTCTCACTCAGACTATTGTAATAACCTTCTAGCCTCTTTCTCTAACTGGTTTCTTTTCCATTTCATCCCAAAGTAAAATAGAAAGAGCTTTTACCAAAGTGTAAGACTGATCATGCCACCTTCCTTACTCAGTGAGTCACAATGGTTCCTTCTTGCCTCAAAGATAAAATAAAATCTTTTTGTATTGCACTTAAAGTTGTTCATAACCAGATCCTTTCTTATATTTCCAGTTTTCTTACATTTTACTCAGCTTCATGGACTCTACTATGTGTACACAATGGCCTACTTTCTCTTCTTTCTATAATGCTCTTCTTCCCCTCTTCTGTATAATAGCTTCCTTAGCTTCCTTCAAAACTCAGTAAAAATTTCATCTTCTACAGACCTTTCGTAATCCCTTGTAACACCTAAGTGCCTTTCTATCTCCAATTAACTTCAATCTACTACATTAGATTGTATATGTGCCTCATTATTTACATGTTGCTTCCTCCATTATAATGGAGTTCATTATATATAAGCTCATTGAGGCCAAAGACCATATGTGTGTGTGTGTGCTGTGTGTGTGTTCGGGGGGTTGGAGAGGGTGCCTTTTTTGAATTCCCAGTACTTATCATAGGACCAGGCACATAGAAAATGTTTAATAAATCTTTATTGACTTGACTTGATGGTATATGTGATCTCAAATGGTTGAACTTCAAATACACCAAAGTATAATGTGTATTTGTCCTACTATAGCACACTGTTTTGTTTTTCAGGAAAGGGGAAACAATCTCTGAAATATTATTATAAATGAAGGAGGATAGAAGATCCACTTCCTAAAATTCAGGTTATATGTGACTTTTTAATAAACATTTGAAAATTATATGACAGTATACCCTAATGTTTTTAATAAAAGAAGTTAAAGTACTTCCTGAAATTTTTATAACAAATCATTTTAATCTCTAACTTATTCTTTTGGCTAAAAGAATAAAATGACTTAAAGAATATTTTACGTCTTAATTTTTGAACTCCCATAATGTTCCCTCATTTGAGAATATGGTCTTATATTTCCTTGGTAATAATCCATTATGCCCTTTACACTGAATCTATACAAGATCTGTTACAATTTTATTTCTTTTAAATACATATACACACATATATGTGTTTAAATATCATTTTCTTGTAGCCTTTACTTCTTACTTTACAGTCATGTCACCACCCCCCCTCAAAACCTCCATCATTCCTTTCTTTATAACAACCGCAAAAATATCAATTCAGAGAAACCAACCAAAAAACAACCACATCAGATTTATATGCATTCTCTTTCCAATAATAAGAATGCATGTTTCCTTACCTGTTTTCCAAAGATTTCCAAGATTATTCATTACCTGCCTTCACAGTTCCATTGCTTTGGTTTATTTTATAAAGCAAGATGAGCTATTGATAGATTTTATGTTTGTTTTATGAAAAATTTGAAAGGAAAGAATGTCTGAATAAGGTGGCTAGGAAAATGGAGAACAAGAAAAATACCTGTTTACTTTGAGTTTGGTCATCAAAACAATTGCTTTTCTGTAAGTATATATACCTAATACATATTCCTACTCGTCATTTGGATTTTCATTCCTAAGACAGCACTTAGTGGATGGTGCAAGTGAAGATGATAATTTCCTCTTTTTACATACTTTGAGTCCCAATCCTTTTATGCCCTATGGGTAAGAAATATCAAATTTTAAAGGTTATGTTTTGTATTTAGGAGATTATATTTGAATGCTGAATTTTTATCTGAGCTGGGAGCTAACAATACATATAAAAATAGCACATTGGACTTATTCTGAATTTAGAAAAAGCACATAATTGTGCTTCCATTTTCTGCTGGTATTATTCAAATTCATCGCTTTGAAGAGACAAAAGCACCACATTTCAGTTGAAGTTTTCCAGTGCTGAAAATCCAAAGAATCAGGCTTAAAGAATGACTATCAGTTATATATTCAGAACAAGAAATACAACCATCAAGTCAATGCATAAATCATTCTTCCTAAGAGTATTTTAGAAAATCTTCATTGTTATCTCCTGTGTGGTTTATTCATAATTCTAGACCACAGGCTTACACACTTCCATGGTGCTCAATCATCCTTCAAATTGTCCCCACTTATATAAACATGCAACTGAGTTCTACGGGGTTTTTAACTTTAAGTATACTATGGCCATAAATATACTTAAAAAGGAATGCTGTTGTTGAACCATACTCTAATAGTATTGCCTGCACTTACCTTTTTGATGCATTCTTCCTGAGCTTCCATGCTACATCTGTCATGGGTCTCCTAATTCTCTGCCCAATTTTGCTTCATTTCCTTGCCAGGAGTATTATTCCTAGTTTTGAGTGTGTTCCAAGGCTCTCTCCTGGGCTTTCTTCTCTTTTCTTTTTTAGTATTAGCATTCAAGTATTTGTTAACTGAAGGGCAAACAGTTTGTGGATTTAATAAGGAAGACTTCCCTGAAAAATCTTGATGAGCTCACCAAAATGTTAGTCCTTTTCCCGGACTTTTGAAGGTATTTCCACATGAAAGGTAGATATGCCAATTGGTACCTTATTGAGAGGACTTCCAATCAATCATTAAATACTTATTGAGTACAACCTTGTCACCAAGCATTTTGCAATGTGAACAAAAGATGTCTTCCAATTAAATCTCAGGAATTGGTTTGGAACTGCCATTTGTCACTTTTGGCTGAATGTATTTCACTAATAGGATTCTAAACATGAATTCATTGGCTCAGAATATTGGGGAAGGATAAACTCTAATGGAAAGAGCAACTCTTTTTTGTGTCACAAGATTTAACTGACAGCATGTTTCAGCTCTTCTTTTACTCTCTCCCAATCTTCCTAGGTTCCAGAGTAATCCTAAAAACAAAGTAGGTTGACAACTAGGGGCTATTAATACTGTTAACTACTACCTTGTGTCAATTAGTAAACAAGTGGTTACTTGTTTACAATTGGTAAAAAAGGGACCTATACTTTATACTAACTAGTACCATGGGCTAGGCACTTCATAAATACTTGATACTTGACTAATTGACATTTGGACTTCATCAATATGACAGTAAGGGGAGTAGTACTGCCAGTAAGTCAAGAAACATTTATTAAATTTTATTTACTTGGCCATATGCTGAATACAGGGGATGCAAAGGCAAAATGAAATAGCACCTGCTTTTTAGCTTACATTTTAACCAGGACGACAATATAATACATATAATACACACTATACAAAACATGTATGTATGCATGAATGTGTGTATATATATGTATGTTTACATGCATATATTGTGTGTATGTAACAAAATAGTAATGGGAGGAGGGATACTTATAGCTTGAGAGATCTGGAAATTTTCATAATGATACTGAGACAAGTCTTGAAGGAAAATAGGGATTCCCAGAGGTAGAGAGGAAGAGGGATTAATTCTAATGAGGGAACAGTGAGTCACAGTGCAGAGGCACTGAGATGAAAAATGAAGTGTTGCTTGTATAGAAAGACAATTAGACCCATGTGTGTAGATCAAAACAATTCAAGGAGGGTAGTGATATGTAAAAAGACTGGAAAGTGAGGAAAGTACCAAATTGTGAAGAGCAGCTTGTAGATGCCCAACTGATAGCCCTAGAGGAGTTGAAGTCCTCAAAGGGTTTCTGTGGGTTGACAGAGAAACATCACTGACCTATATTAGGGTATACTGCTTAAACACCCTAAATTGTGTTCACCTTCTAGGAATAGTTAAAACACAGAATGACACAATGTTGAGTCATTGGACACTGGACACTGGAGAATTGTGGGGTATCTGTGGGAGCCTATGGGAAATAAGCAAGCATCAAAATGATAAGGGGTTGTTATATTGGAACTCAGTGGAGTTCCATTTCTAGTGGGATATAAGACTCCGGGTGGCTCTAGGTATAGAAGATTTTAGTCATGTGAAAAAGCACATTTTCTTTGATTTTTTTTTTCATTTAGGTGGGAGGAAAGAAACTAAATGCTTTTTAAACCTAAAATTAAATGTTGCATAAAAAGAAATATACATTTATATTTATATGTATATCTATATATAGATATAGATAGATATGACTCATAGGTGAAGGGAAAATTGTGCTGTTTCTTTATGTGATACTGTGAATTCTTTGTGTGTTTCCTCTATTATTATAATATCTTGAACGTCCTTTATTTTCTTCTTCTTCTTCTTCATTTTGCTTTTTCCATTGTATGAAATAAAATTTGGCCTGTACCTTTTGTTCCCCTGAATGCCTCTCTGGGATCTATAGGACACATTTACCTTCATCTATAGAGATGAATTATGGATATATTTAGACTTTTTTCTAGAATTTACTCTAGATAGAGATGATAAAAGTGAACTATATATAAATGCTTTCTAAGTAGCATTCAGAATTGAACATGCATGTCCATGTAAACCTAGAGCTTGGGATCTCAGAAGCAGATTATTTGCACAGTATTAAAGTCCATTTTAGGGCTTAGATCAGTGGTTCCCAAACTTTTTTGGCCTACTGCCCCCTTTCCAGAAAAAATATTACTTATTGCCCCCTGGAAATTATCAAACTATTTATTGAACTCAAAATAGAATGTAATACAAAAAAAGTGTGGCCATCACTGCCCCACTGGATCGCTTCAACACCCACCAGGGGGCAGTAGCGCCCACTTTGGGGATCACTGGTTTAGATGATGAAAATTTCTATAGGATTTCCATCAGCGAGTCACTGAACCTATCAGAATGAAGAGAATTGGTCAATAAATAATGATATGCCTGTAATTTTGGCACAAGTTGTATATGTTAGAGGTAGGTATCCCCTCTGAAGAACTTCTGTAACAAAAGCATCCCACGGTGCCTTATGTGCTGCTTTTTCCAAGCTGAAAGGAAAAAAAAATAGAGAATCACTGTATTAATTAACTAGCAAAAGGAATGCAATACATAATTTATCAAATAAATGGTCCTGTAGCTAAGTCACCAGTATGTTGGTCTTATGAAATAGCTGATGGTTCAAGAGGTAGAGGGTTGATCCTGGAGTTAAGAATATTGACTGATTGAGTTCAAATATAACTTCAGACACTTACTAGCTGAATGACTCTCGGCAAGTCAATTATCTTTTCTTTGTTTCAGTTTCCTTAACTGTAAAATGGTGGTATTATTTAACTTACATTATAGAGTTATTGTGAGGATCAAATGAGATTAAATTTGTAAAACAGTTTAACCCAATTACTATCTAAACAGTAGATGATATATAAATGCTTGGGGCAGCTAGGTGGTGTAGTGAATGGAGCACTAAGACTAGAGTCAGGAAGATCTGAGTTCAAAGCTAGCCTCAGACACTTGGTAACTATGTAACCCTGGACAAGTCACTTAATCCTTATTTGCTTCAGTTCCTCAGATGTAAAATGTAGACATACTGGAGAAAGAAATGGCAAACCACTCCAGTATCTTTGCCAAGAAAAACCCATGGGCAAAGTATGTGGGATTATGTACAACTGGACATAACTGCATAACAATGAACAACATGCAAATGCTTATTTCTTCTCTCTTTTTACTCTCCTTCCTCTCAGATTCTGACAAATGCACACATTTGTGAACCATCTCTCTCCCCTCCCCCCAAAAAAACAAAACACCAAAGCTATGGGGATTCCAATAGCCATAAGGAGGAAATCCTTATTCAACAGGCTCTGAATTATAGCATAGAAACTGAAATACTAAATATATATTGTATTATTCAACCAGGAAAAATATTTTAAAAGTTTTCAAGCTCATTCTTAACTATATCTACTTATAGATACAGACAACAAAAATTCATATCTTCCGGATTAAGAGGCCAACTAACTGCTACAAAATATTGTCTCTAAGATGCATTCAAGTTATGCTTCTGACTCATACTGGCTGTACAAGCATGAACAAATTACTTAATCTCTTTATGCCAGGTAGCCCTCCAACATAGTAAGTAGTAGACAGGTTGCTTTGCTCAGTGGAGGGAATTTCCACAATGATGAAATCATACATAAAGACCATTGATGTCCTTTTCTATTCCTAGCCTTAGAAAACTGCCTAGGATACTCATAGGAAATTAATTGCTTATTGTGATAGTCAGTAAGTGTCAGAAATAAAACTTAAATATATGTGTGATAAATTATAGCACAGAATGAATGGAGTTGGTCTGAGAGTTACCACAAATTGATTGACTACATAATCCTGATGAAATGATTGAAAGTTTAATATAATAAATATATATATTCACACACACGCATAAACACAAACATTGTGAGTGCTGAGCTTCTAGTTCTCTAGCTGACTTCTGTAATTCAAACAGAAGTCACTAAGGATAATTACTACCTCTGTGCCCAGTTGGATTGAAAGAACCCATTTGTAGTTCCTTTTAACACTCCTGGAATGAAAACTATTTTCTGATTTGCTATTATTTGAAGAGCTTAGTAGGATATCCCTGCTCCACAGGATTTCGCCTTACCTAATGTTTCTGTCCTAAGAATACATCTCCTCTAATTTCCCCAATCTCCTTTTAGTACCACCCAAGCTGACCTAACTGTTTCTGTGGTTTCTTTCTTGTTCTCAACTAAACCAAATTCTATAATCAAGAGCTCTAGTTCAGGGGAGGCTTGGACATATTTCTTCTGCTCTTTACACATGAACATGACTCATTTCATCTGCTCAGAAACATCACTTAATAATGATGGCCTTTTGTCCATAGATAGGAAAATTAATCATCATAATGCTTCAGCACAAGAGACTATTGGACAAAACACACATACATGATTAATTGTGCATAATGTTTCCAAACTAGTCACATCTCTTTCAGCAAACAATAGATATGTTCCTGGAAAACTGTGTATAGATAATTTTTGTATAAATATAATAATATAAACACAATGTTCACTATTTAAAGAAATCATCCTGCAATCCAAATGATAACAATGCAAACATGCATAATGCTTTACGTTTGTCCTCATGATACATTTTTTACAAAATTTAAATCATTCCAGAATGCATCTTTTTTTAACTTAGCTTTTTCTCCTCTATCAGAGAAAAAAGACTATTATACTGTCTGAAAATAGCATATACTTATTTTGAGGCTATAACATAAAGCTGGCTTGGGGAGGCTGCCTCAGATAAGGAACTGTCAGAGGATAGCTTCAGAGATAGGGATAATTGTGAATATCCAAGATATAACTGGTGAAGGGGCTTGTAGGAAGCAGGTGCATGTCATCCCAAATGGGACTCCTGGGGGCTATCTATTGTGCCCTCTCACATAAGGCTGCTCTTATTTAGGAGACCAAGAGAAATAATGAGCAGGAACTCTGTAACCTTCCCATGACCAATCTACTATCAGCCTTCATGAATCTATGCTATGAGTTTCATAAAAGCACCAGTAAAGGAATTGAGATGACATACTTAAAGTCAGTGCTACATATGACTTTCCTCTTCATACTACAAAACAGATAAGCATCTACAAAGAAAAACTGGAGTAAAGGATGTCACTAGTAGTATTGAAAAGAAGATGCACTGGTTGTGTAGCAAGATAGAGGGATAACTTTGGAATGGTTTGGATAATCCTCACAAATCCTCAGGCTAAAAAGAGAAAGTAAAGCTGATCCAGCATTTTGGCTAGACTCTATATCAGTGATTCCCAAAGTGGGTGCCACTGCCCCCTGGTAGGTGCTGCAGTGACGGGGGGTGGGGAGGAGGGGGGTGATGGCCACAGGTGCATTTAATCTTTCCTATTAATTGCTATTAAAATTTTTAAAAATTAATTTCCAAGGGCACTAAGTAATATTTTTTTCTGGAAAGGGGATGGTAGGCCAAAAAAGTTTAGGAACCACTGCTCTATATGATTACTCTAGGCTGGAAATTGGCAAGAAGTTCACAGGATAGGCAGGCATGGACAAACAGAAATCTACATCACTGGAAAGACCTTAAAAAGATCACATATTTAAGTTGCAGAATTTCTTTCAATACCTCATGCTTCATAAATAACCTTCTCTCTTTGCAAAGGACATAATTAAGCAAAACCTATCAACTGGTCATGTCCGACATCATATACCTTATCTCTACTAACAGTTCACTACATGGCAAGCAATACTTTCTCATATGCCTTAATTTAATCAATATTTAAGGGTAGAATCAAACTGGATAATAACTCTGGATTCAAATATTGTTACCAGGGACAGTTCACTTAACATGTCTGTGTACCAAACTATTCTCTAGGACTGAAAATAACTAATGAACTGCTAATCTGCAGCTGTTGATAAATTCACCTTAGAATTCATTGATGGGAGAAGCCCCCTTCACAATAAGAACAACAACAACAACAGCTTTTTTTAGCAATTGACCAATAACAAAATCTGTGTACTTGTATTCTGGTTATTATTTTAGAAGGGCATAAAGTTGTACTGTGTATTTTTAAGATATTCTATGCTCAATATGCCTTTAATACTATATTTCAGAGCTATCACACTCAGCCTTCAGGACTTGAACCACCTAAAAACCTCTCCAGCAATGGTAGAACTGGATTAAAATACGGAAGTATTTAACAAAATAAGTAATACACACATATGTTCATTTCTGGCTTTACATACATACATAAATACATATATATATACATATATGCACATATATATCACAAAGGGATCCATTTCTATTTGAGTTTGGCATCACTTCTATTAGCATGGTATTGTGCAATGACATGGGATCTTGAGAGACCTGAGTTTATGTACCAACTTTTATAATAAATAGCTAGGTAACATCTAGAAAGTCATTTAATCACTGTATGCTCAGCTGAACTCTCCAATCTGTAAAATAAAAAAATGACCCAATGAAACCTCATTCACTGCTAGGTCAAACATTTTTTAATCTGGTGGTACACTTGAGATGAAGACATTGAATCTGCTCTCTTGATAAAAGAGCTCTATTGTTCGGGATGTTAGTTTGATTCATCCTCAGATCCTTAAAGGCCATCCTATAATCTACAAAGAACTTGAGAAACAATGGGCATCTATAGATGCATATCATATTTTAATGGCATCATACCTCTTCCCTTTTCTGGCAACCTGTACACATTTTAGTTCATGCCATGTGTAATGAGGAAACTAAGACATTAGCCCCCAGGCTCTCAGGCTCTGTCTAAAGACCTGAGAGTTCCATAATGGAATGAGGCTGGGATTTTGAAAAAAAGGAGTTAGTTTTGACCAAGCTAGAGGGAAGGAGGTTTTTTGGCTGTGTGGTCCTGCTTTGCCAAATATCCAAGGAGCTGCCAGTGTGGGATATCACTAAGAAGAAGTCACTCCAACAATAATTGTGGCCTAGGTTGAGGAAAGGTCTAGATTATTTGTTGGTGGACAGCAGATCTATCTAACTTATTCCCTAGAGTCTGCTTTGGATTAACTTGCTGCATATTGGATTTATTCCTGCTTCCTGTGGCATCTATGATCATCTTGGAGCATCACTGAACCAGTGCAGTGAGAAGCCCCTCCTATTCTAGTTAGGGTTTAGCTTAGCTTAGATCTTAATTAGTTAAATCATTAGGGTTATTCCTTAATATAGAAGCCCCTTTCTCCCACATCCCTCATTTAATACCAATAAACCCAGTTTGATAGTACTTCCTGCCTCCTCTTAGCTATAAAGAACCCACTTCATTGGTTTTCCCTGGTTGGTAGATTGACAGTTATTTGACCAACTATCATTCCCAAACCTCACATCCCCATTTGTTTTACCTGTGTTTATCTGTCTGTCCTTCCGTTGTGAGGTGTGAGAGTGTCCCCAGTTTGTCTGGCATCTAATTTTCCCCAATCCCCAGTATTATCTTTTCACATATCATTTAAGATGTGTGGGCACTGAGTTATTCATACATTCCAGCCAGCCATAAATAGTTCAAAATGATTTTCTTTCTTAGGATTCCTTATTCTATTAAAGTGATATTTCAGCTTCAAATCAGATGTTCATCCTCCAAATGGAAAAAAAAGACTGGATTTAAATGTATCATGTATGCTTTACCTGATAACACAATGAGACAAAGGAAAGTAGGCACTGGACATACAGTATAAAAATACTATTTATCCTTAAGTTAGATGATTTTATATTTTTTTGCTTTAGTTTTTTATTCAAAGTTATTTTTTGTATACTTCCAGTAAAAGAAACAAAAATGCATAAAGGGGAAATTATATTCTCTAAGAATGTCTAGGCATTTTTCATGAATATTCATATATTTTCCTGATTCCAATGGGTTCAATGTTTATCTCTGGGCTGATCATTCTCAGGTTTATACTTCTAGCAGTAACTTGAACTTGTCTCTTATCACTAATTACCTTTAGGATATCTCAAACTAAATGTCTTAGAGATATCTCAAACCCAACATGTCTAAAATAACACTCATCATCTATCTTCCGAAACCCTGCTTTATTTCCAACTTTCTTATTTATTTTGCAGATATCATTGCCTTCTTATTCACCCAGGCTGTAAATATTAGCATTTTCTTTAAATTCTCACTCAGACATCTCATGTACCCAAGCTACTGTCAAGTCTTGGTGTCTCTATCTTCGCAATACCTCTTGTAAATGTTCACTTCTCAACATTCATAGAGTCTTTGCATTGGTGCAAGCTCTCTTCATCTCATATTGATCTATTTCAATAGATTTTGGATGCGCCACCTTGCCTCAAGTCTCCTTCCAACTCCAACCCATCTTTTACTCAGTTAGCAAAACAATTTTCCTAAAGCTCAGGTCTGATCACATCACCCTCATACTCAGTAAACTCCAATGACCCTCTGATAACTCCAGAAATAGATGTGAAATCTAGTTTAGCTTTTAACCCTTTTTCACAACCTCATCTCTGCCCATCTTTCTAATCGTTTTATTCCCTACCATCCTCCACATGGTCTAAAATCCAGCACTACTTGCCTCCTTGCTATTCCTTGCATGCCTCCATTTTCTCAATACACCTTTTTACTAGGTCTCCTGAAGGGATAGAATATTCTCCTTTCCATCCCCAAGCTCCTGGCTTACTTCAAGAATCAATTCAAACCCATCCCTCAGCAAGAAGACTTAAAAATCCCATGCCCACTGTACTTCTGGTGTTCTCCCTCTGAAATTACCTTCCCTTTACACTGAATATACATTGTTATCATGAACTTTCCATTCAATTATGAGCTTCTCAGAAACAGGTATCATGTATTTATGCCCTTCTTTTTTCCCTAAAGCAAAGCCTGGCACAAGTCAGTGTTTAATAATTTTTGTTGACTGCCTCACTGTTTACACATACTTCATTCTACAACTGATATTTGACAATTGTATATGAAGACAAAGAGATTAATTTCAATATCAAAACTCTGAAAGCAATACATGGTTTCTGCCTGCCTCATTCTGCATTAATTCATAGATACATTTCCAAGTTTCTCTCAATTCATCATATCCTCATTCCTTAAGACACAATAAAATTCAATTCCATTTATATATCCAAATCTGTTTAGCTTGACCCAATCAATGGTCACATATTTTATTTCTGGAATTTTTGCTACCTCAAAGAGAACAGTGGGGAAATTATGGAAATATTTCAGGCAGGAGGTTACAAGGACATGAACTAGAGTGAATGTCATGTATATGTATATGGAGAAAAGATAATGGACTTACAGAGATGGAATCAACAATATTTTAGAAGTGTGACAATCAAAATTCTTGAGAGATTTCTAGGTATTAAATTAAATTTTACTTTTTCAATTACATGTAGAAAAATTTTTTTGATAATTCTTTTCTCTCATTTTGTGACTCAGATTTTTTCCCTCAGATATACTTTCCTCCTTTGCACAAGACTGTAAATAGTTTGATAAAAGTTATATAAGTACTTCCATGCAATATATTTCTAAATTTCCCATGTCATAACTGGAGACATAAATAATATAATAAAAATATCATGAAGGAAATAAAGTGAAAGATGGTGTGTTTTGATATGCGATTAGATTCTAACTCATCCTCTTCATCATTTCTTATGGACATAAGTCTTTTTTTTTTTTTTTTTTTTTTTTACAATCACACACAATATCTTGTTTACTCATTCCCCCAACTGATGGATACTCCCTCAGTTTCTAATATGTTGCTACTACCGAGAGAGATGCTAATTTTTTTAATACAAATAGGTTCTTTAACCTTATTTCTGATCTCTTTGCTATACAGATCCAGTAGTTGCATTGCTGAGTCAAAAGATGAGCAGCTTTATGGCCCTACAGGCCTGATTCAATATGGCTTTCTAGAATGGTTATATCACCTCACAGTTACACCCACATTATATTAATGTCTCAATTTTATCATATTCCCTCCAGTATTTATCATTTTCCTTTTTGGTCATTCAAAAATCATTCTAAAAGTATGATATGGTATCTCAGAGTTGTTTAATTTGCATTTTAATAATTTAAAGTTAATTTAATCAATTAAAGTTAATAGGAGTATTTCTTCATATGAATATTCTTTAATTTCTTTATCTGAGGACTGTTTGTTCATATCATTTTAATTTTTAATTTCTTCATCTGAGGACTGTCTGTTCATATCATTTTACTATTTATTAATTTGGGAATGCTACATATTCTTATTAATTTGGTTCAGTTCCCTATTTATTTGAGAAATGAGACCCTTGTCAGAGACATTTGCAATAAAATGTTTTCCAATTTGTTGTTTTTCTTTGTGGCATTTATACAAAACACTTTTTAATGTAAAAAATAAAATTATCCATTTCTTATTTTGCAGTGTTCTTTGTCTTGTTTGATTGTTAATACTTTCCATATCCATAAGTTTAGCTGGTAAACTTTTCCATGTTCTCATTATTTATTTATGGCATCCCTCTTCATTTCTTGATCAAGTATCTATTTTGACTTTATTTTGATGTATGTTGGTTTTTGTCTAGTTTCTATCATAGTTTTCTAGTTTTAGTAGTAGTTTTGTCAAATAGTGAATTCTTCTCACAGTATCTTAGATCTTTGTGTTCACCAAATACCATATTAATCTTATTCATTGTTCCTATTAATTTTTGATTGATTCTCTGGGCTTCTATATGTATAAAATCATAAGATCTCCAAATAATGACAGTTTATTTCTTCATTGCTTGTTCTAAATCTTTCAATTTCTTTTTCTACTCTCCCGTCTTATCCAAATGGATATGTCCTTCCAGCTTTCATTTGTTTTGAGGTGTTTTTTTTTTCAATTTTTTGTACAGTTGGACTATGGGTGAGCTGGGCATCCTTACTCTGCTATTTTCTAATCACCATGCATCTACCAGGTAATAAATTAAATTATTAATAGAATTGTCAACATAAATTATTTATTTCAATGATTTTCTTGGTATCCTTAAGCAACTTCAGTCCAATATAGACTAGATCACAAATCTACTCTATAATAATCTCTAGAAAATAATCCTCCAGTCTTTTTAAAAATTATTTTAATAGCAATTTCCACATGTTTTCTGAAGTTATATGATTCATGTTGTCTCCCTCCTTTCTTTTCTTCCCCCTCTCAGAATCATTTTGATTAGCATTTCTCTAATCAAATGGGATTAAGAATATTTTTGTATGAACACTGATAGTTTTGAATTCTTCATCTGCCTCTAGTCTTGTTTTGAAGACCTACATCAAGGGTCAACTCACTCCAACTTGAGAATTTTGTGGTCACTTCACTTTTGTGATGGTAATTATTAACTAATATCATATCATATCCTGTCTTGGGGAGTATAGAGGAATAAGAGAAAGGGAGAGAACACAGATCACAAAATGACATAAAAGAATGAAAAAAAATTGCATCAACATGTAACCTAGAAAAAAATTAATCAAATGGAAACTGTTATCAAGAAATGTGGCTAATCTTTATTCTTTGGTTAAAGGAGAGGATAAAGGTGAGGAGGTGATAGGAGGAAGAAAAATAGATGGGGTATTCAGGAGAGGCAGCTTAAAACAGGCTAGAGGCTGAGGCTAGAGACAGAGGATACTGGGGGAGTAAGCTGAAACCTGCAAGGCAGCAAAATTATCCCTATGGACACAAAGAAGTTGGGCCAGTCAGAAGTGTTTAAATCTGCTTTGAGGGCTTTCTCTTGTTAGTTTCTAAAGTCCCTTGAGGGAGGAGTCGAAGGGCTCCTCCTTGCCAGTCAAACTGATGGCAGGAGGAAGTCTAGGGTAAGGACTTCCTGCCAAAATGAATGCCCACAGTTCCCTCAAGAAATAAAGAGAAAATAATTCCTTCCCTCTTCAACCCTTGCTTAAGTTTTCGACACAATGATTCACCAGAGGGTTTGAGTAGGTAACAAAGGGGGTTTTATTGATATTAGGGTTGATTAGAAAGGAGAAAGGGGTTTAGGGTTTTGTATTAGCCTCTAGGGAGAAACTGAAGCTGGGGGAAGGGTCAGGAGAGGGTTAGACTGAGGGAGAGCCTTCTCTCCCAGTCTGAAAATTTGGCTGCCTAAAAGTAAAGTATATGCTAGATCAATAAAATAAGGGATAGGTTGATTTAAAGGTGTCCTACTTGCCTACAGAAAACTAAACCCACAAAGTCTAATCACTCAAAGCAAAACCACTCTTCCTCCCAGAGCCAAAAGGGAAAATCAGGTAAGATAATAGGGGTATAATATGGAGAAGGTCAGGGAAAGGTCCAGAGAAATCAGCTAGGTTCAAATTGCCAGAGACAAAAAGCACAGGCCAAAGCAAAGCCAAGAGCCAAAAGCAGAGCCTCAGTTAGACCTTCCACTCTTTTCAAGCCTCAGGTTCCAATTGCCTTTTGTGTCAAGATTCTAAGGCTTCTAATTACCAGCAAGTTTACAGTTGAGTCTTGCAAGAGCAAAAGCTCCTGTTGCATCTTTGCATTACAAAACTGATCACAAGGCCAGAATATTTAATTTTTCATCATCAGACAAGGAACTGTGGAGGAGCTGAGAGAATGATATACTACCTTTTCATTGTCTACTAAGCAATTGGAGGTATCTTGGGAGATCAAAGAACATACTGAATAATGGGCTTCCAAAAATTGTATTTGATAATCCACAAGGCTGGATTTATTATTAAGAAATTTACCCTTTTACCTTAATTGAATATCCTGCAAATTCTCCCCATTTCATGTCTCTGCAACTGGGCAAAACAAATTGGATTCTTCTGAGATATCAGCTAACACAGATCAGAAAAAAGAGCAAAATGACAAATGTTAGATGGAAACAAAAACACTTGTCTTTTTTTTAATTATAAAGTGATTCAACCATTTTGGAGAACAAGTAGGAATTTTGTCCAAAGAATTATAACATGGTGCATACCTTTTGACCAAGCAATTTCACTATTAGGTATATTTCCTAAGTTGATCAAGGGGAAAGGAAAAGAACTTATATGTAATAAAAATTTATACAACCTCTCTTTGGGGTGGTAAAGAACTGGAAATTGAGGGGATGTCCAATCAATCAGGGAATGACTGAAATTCTTTCATATGATTGTGATGGAATACTACTGTGCCATAAGAAACAATTAGCAGGTTAATTTTTTTTAAAGCATAGGAAGACCTACATGAAAGTGTTGTGAGGAAGATTAATAAATGAGTATTTAGGAGACTTAGCAGGAAGGGCTGAAGGATTCTAAATGGAATGGGGAAGCAGGAAGTGTGGTTGTTCTCTCTGAGACAGACTCCATGGTGGTTGGGGACCAGTTGTTTAACTGACTCCTCAGAGACATCAGAGGAAGTGGAGTTTGCACCCTAATTTCCTGGGATGCAGAAGGAAGACTGTCATCTGCTTGTGGGAGATTTTTGGTACAGAATAGTAACTCAACCTGATTTGCTGGTTAACTTGTGGTTAGCTCCCAGATCTACCCACTTGAAGGTGTACTGGTTGTGGTCCTGGAAGAGCTGCAACATCAAGAAAGTGAGACAGGACTCTGCAGTAAGGATATCCCACTTTCCTTCCTGATCTCCATTGTGCCCTGCTCTGCTATAGATTTAGCTTAGTGTAGATAAAACCATTCCCTCTCCCTGAGGCTTGCCCATAGACTGATAGAATAGAAACCCCTCCCTTCTTTAGACTATAGTTTTCTTTAATTAAACTTGTTTATAAGCCCTCTTGTCATTTACTTTCTGGTTTCACAGACTCCCTGTCTAGGTAGAGCAGGGTGACAGTTAAGGCCTGTCACTTCTGTCAACTGTCATTTCCCCAAACAGCTAACCCCAGTTTCCCTGGCTTTTTTGGTCCCAGATTATTTTCCATTCCTTTCTCCTACTCACCCTTCTGAACCAAGATAAATATTTAAGTTAACTCCCCCTGTTTTCCCCACAAGAAAAGAGAAATAAGAACAAAGAGAATATCATATATGGCAGCAAAAATATTATTTAATGGTACCTTGTGTATGTTTAACTACAGAGAAAAACTGATATGATAGAAACATAGCAAGACATGGTTTTATATATGTATATATCATTTTGTTACATTTTTTCTAGTCTGGGAAGGGGGGAAACTGGTAGATACCTGGGGATTTTAATGTAAAAAAATATTTTTTGAGAGAGAGAGAAGAGAAAGGGTAATAGTTACACTGTACACTTACCTACTCTGGTTTCATCTAAAATATTGTCTTCACTTCTAGGTATCATATAACAGGAATGGCATTAATAACATGGAAAACATCCAAGAAATGAATGATTAAGATAACAAAAATTTCAAGATTATATCTCAATGAAGAAAAGACTAGAAGACATGCCAAACAAAATTCAGGTGAGGTATTATGAGACTGCAGAAAAAGCAATAGGGGGGAATTACTTTCAAATATTGTATTTGAAAGATTTTAAGATTTTTGGGCAGCTTCAGACAACTGAAATGGGGGAAACTGGCAAGAGATTTTTAAAAAGGATACAATTTTAATAATTATCTTTACAAAAGTGAAATGAGCTCAAAATTCTCCAATTATAGCAAGTTGTGCTGTAAGAAATGCTGAATGTGATAAACATGGAGAAACATGAAAGATCTTTATGAATAGACACTGAGTCTTAAGTATGCAGAATCAAGAAAATAAAAATATGGAGAAGTCTAAAACAAGGTAAATAGAAAGAATAACCACAAACCCCTAATAAGTGAATACAAAAAAACTGAATATAACAAAAGTATTAGGATTAAGCATGACTAGAGTGCAGATATGTGAGGATAGCTTCATTTTACCCTTTTCATGGATGTGAGATGTCTAAAACTATTGCATATTGTATATGGGTTATTTTTGTTTTTTACTTTTTCAGTATATTAATCATTTATGTTGACTTATTCCTCTTTCTTTTATTTTTTTTTGGTCCTTTAACAACTGCAAATTATTTTCTGGAAAGGATCTCTGGGACAAGTAAGGGGAGCAATTGTGCAAAAACTTATTATGTTGTAAAAAATACATCAATTAAAAACTTATAAAATAAAAAAAGAAATTGTTCTAAATGTCATGTCAATCTCTTATGTGTTAATGTGTAATCCGCCAGCCAAACAAAGATACTTTGAATGTGAAGTGCAAATTATGCAAAAATAACAATAAATTAATAGTAGCACAAGATTTCAGTTTTGGTTATGGCAGGATAACTAAGAATTTTTTTTTTCTAATTGGGTTTTCCTTCAAGTAACCTACCACTTTGCTATCATACTTAATGAAACATTGAAGACATCAATATTGATACTGATTTATTTTTTATTTTAAATATACTTTGAGAGGTTATAGATCATATATTAGATCATAGGAATACAAATAACTTCTGGATGGGACTTTGAAGATCATCTAGTCAAATTTGCCTTCTCACGATATAAAAGGAAAGTAAGAATTTATAGTAAAGCCTAACATGAAATAATATATAATTCATACTAACTTGTCTTCCCATGATGAAACAGGAATTACTCTTTTCAAACAGAATTATTTGATAAAAACTCATTTACTATTTTATTCCAATGTTCTTCAAATTAATTATATTCTAATGTATTTTACATGAGAAAAGTATGATGGTATTGCTTAAAGTCTGAATTTCCTTAAAATATCTTTGCAGAATCTAAAATTATACCTATTTTGCCAAGATATTTGAGATCATTTGCATAATTCTGGGTAACATATCCCTGAAGATATTTTAAATCAGAAAGGGTTATTCAGATTTCTTCCTTTTCTTGAAGATATGCTTTCTTAAAGTATATATGTATGTACACATAAGAACATATATTTTCTTCATGCATATTGATAGATGGTGGATAGATAGATAGATATACTCATTCTGGAAAGAGAGAAATACAGGGCATTAAATTGTTTGAAAATTATCTAAAATTACCTTTTCTTTCATCTAAGTCATAGTCCCTCAATGATAGTTACCTAGTGGGTAATTTCTCTTAGATATGCTTATACCACCTCAAATTCAATATGTAGAAAGCTGAAAAAATTATCCCCCTTACTTTTCCCTATAACTGAAAGGAATTAATGTTGAATTGTATTATTTATTAATAATATATCTTGTGAAACCATTCATTTTCTCAAGCCCCAACTTTTAAGGTCAGGCAGAGACAGTTCTATTCTCATGCTATAGTAATTTACCCCCAAATCCTCAGGCATCTAACTGGACTGGAGCATCTGTCTTTTACTTAAAGTAAGGTGTATACCTCTGTTCCTTTTTATCTATAAGCAAGAAAAAATTACCTAAGACATTTGAAAGTATAAGCCCCCTTTTTCCTTGCTAAACATTTCATCCAGATTTAGAATCTACAATAGAGGAATAATCCATTGAAAACTTGATTGAGACAATGTATACTTTTCTAGTCAAACGTTACTAGAGGAAACTTTCATATACTCACCAACATTCTATTTCTTAAAATATAAGAAAAAAGAATATTGGCCACATTTATCTAATTCAGCAAAATCAGAGGGATCCATTCATTTGAAAATTAGTCTTTACCTGCCTAATATGGCAGCAAAAGAAAGTGATAAATGTTGGAGGGGATGTGGCAAAATTGGGACACTAATACACTGCTGGAGGAGTTCTGAATGGTCCAGCTATTCTGGAGGGCAATTTGGAATGATGCCCAAAAGGTTTTGAAAGAATACTTGTCCTTTGACCCAGCCATACAACTGTTGGGTTTGTATCCCAAAGAGATAATAAGGAAAAATACATGTGCAAAAATATTTATAGCCATGGTCTTTGTGGTAGAAAAAAATTAGAAAATGAGGGGGTGTCCATCAATTGGGGAATGGCTGAATAAATTGTAGTATCTGATAGTGATGTAATATTATGGTGACAAAAGAAATAATGAACTAGAGGAATTCCACATGAACTGGGAAGACCTCCAGGAATTGATGCAGAGGGAAAGGAATAGAACCAGAACATTGTACACAGAGACTGATACACTGTGGCACAATCAAATGTAATGGACTTTTATACTAGCAACAGTGCAATGATCTGGATAGTCCAGAGGAATTTATGAGAAAAAACACTATCCACATCCAGAGAAAGAACTATAGAAACAGAAAAGCAGAAGAAAAACATATGATCAATCATGTACTTCAAATAGATATGATTAGGGTTTTGATGTTAAAAGATCACTCTACTGCAAATATGAATAACATGGAAATAGGTTTTGAACAATAATACAATGATACGTGTGTGTATGACCAAGTAGAACTGCTTGTCACTTTTGGGAAGGGAGAGGAAAAAACAGGGAGCAAGGGGGGATCATATGCCATATAACCGTAAAAATATTCTAGGGGCAGCTGGGTAGCTCAGTGGATTGAGAGTCAGGCCTAGAGATGGGAGGTCGTAGGTTCAAATCTGGCCCCAGACACTTCCTAGCTGTGTGATTCTGGTCAAGCCACTTGACCCCCATTGCCCACCCTTACCATTCTTCCACCTATGAGCCAATACACAGAAGTTAAAGGTTTAAAAAAATATTCTAAATTTAAAAAAATAAAAAAGTCATCTTTTCCCTGTGACGAAGTAATGGGAGAGGAGCAGAGATCTCTAAGTCATTTCCACTTTTAAAATATCTAGGGCTTTCAGAAAGTAGCAGTATATTCTTAGCATCACAGAATTTAAAAGGCAAAAGTATACCAGAGGACATATATTCTAAGGCTTAATGGAATAGGAATGTCCTCTACAACATATCAAAAAAAAATTGCTTGATATCTGCTTGAAAACTTTTGATGAGTTGGAATCCACTTTTTTGAGGTTGCCCTTCAACACTTTATAGCTTTAATTAGGATTTTTATCACATTAAAATAAATCTACCTCTCTTTATCTTCCATGCTTTATTTATCTTGCTTCTCATTGGGACTACATTTAACAACTCTAATTTCTATTCCACATCCTTGCCATTCAAATGTTTGAAGAAATGGTTGAATAGGTCAATTGGAAATTGATCCCGGGTATTTGCAAAAGAGTGTGTTGTCAGCTATGGAACACAGAGTGGAGGGCAAATGGAGTGTTAAACTTACCCTTGAAATGATCAGTAGTAGGTGGATGTATAAGTATGTTTGTCTCTCTGAGAGAAAGAGGACAAATAGAAGCAGAAACAGAAATACAGAGAGACGGAAACCAAGGGCAGTATAGAGACAGAGATATTATTTGATGATTGATGTAATGTTGTTCAGACATTCAGTCATGCCCACTCTTCATGATCCTGTTTGAGGTTTTCTTCACAAAGATACTGGAGTGATTCTCCAGTTGATTAAGGCAAACAGATGTTAACTGATTTACCAAGGGTCAGACAGCTAGTGAAAGTCTGAGGGCAGATTTGAACTCAGGTCTTCACCAATCTTGAGCCAGTGCTCTTCTCATTGAGACACCTAGCTACCTTCAATTGATATAAAAATGAGTAGATAAAGTCCTAGCTTGAGTATGTTTTAGTTTAGGTGCGGTTCCCTGGTAAATTTAAAAATATACCTTAGATTTTTGGGTAAAATGTCCCAAGGATTGTAGTAGTTCCTTAAGATGAACCTCAATTTAGGAAGTGTGGAAACAATGAACATAAAGACAATTGTCATTGCTAGAATATATCCAACTGGAAAGATTGATTGCAACCTTTCTACTAGTGCCAAGTGCAATGGAAAGATTCTCTAATCTGTGGCAAATGGTGACAAGTGTTCACAAGTATTACCCATGACAGTGGTCTAGGTCACAAAATCTCTGAAATTGCAAATAAAGTCCTTTTCCAAAAGTCATCTGCCTCTTGGAGTAGGACAGCTCTGAAATGATTCATTTTGAAAAGCCAGGCTGAATGATCTGCTCATAGGATCTAAGGCTATTATCTCCCCTGCATTAGAATAAGGACAGTTCTTAATATAGGATCTGTAAATTTGCTCTTTCTAATCACATAGGGTGGGTGCTAACAAGAATATTTCTATTCCCTACAAGTAAGCCAAGATGGCTGCTTATATGGAAGGGCATTCTCTTTCCAGGTTTTCTATTGTCTTTTATATCAAAATCAAACCCCATAGCCTGACTTTCAACGTCTTCAATAATCTTAGTCCACACAACATATCCAAAGTCCGCATCATTTTCCTGCTCTAACTGGGTCATTTTATGGTGCTAGGCACATGATAAACCATTTGTATTTCCTTTGTGCATATTATTCTCCTTTGAAATTGCTTCCTGTTCTTTCTTTGCCTATCAAAGTTTTAGCCATTCTTCAATGTCCACTCTAAGCACAACATTTATTATGCATCTACTGGACAGTGGGCTATATGATAACGAAGATGTCAAATTTTGATAACATCTGGTCTCTGCCTCAAATGATGTACTGTCTAAAACTGGGGTAAGAAATGACAAAGGTGGTTCTATTAATGAGGTCTGAGGGTGGAAAATCTATGGGTAGGAACTTTCTGGAAAAGGCAGCATTTGAGTTGTATCAAAATTCATTGGTAATTCCAAAGACAAAGAGAAAGGAGGACATTCCATGTAAGGAACATAAAAACTGAGCATAGGCAGTTTTTTATGTATGAAGAAAAGATAGTAGTGCTGTTGGATTACAAGTAGAAATGAATGAAGAGAGATAGAAGATAAGGTAGGGTTTAATAGACGTGCAGAATGCTTTAAGCTCTGGACTAGGAGTTTGAACTTTACTTCGTAGGAGGTAGAGAATGAACAGTGACTTGAGAACAGCAGTTCAAAATTATAGCCAGATCAAAGTGGAAAAAAGATAAGTCTGGCAATACCAGAGGGCCAATTAAAGGGGCCAGAGCAGATGCAAGAGATCCTTTGAGGAGATTAATGCTCAAGTTAAAGTGGCTGGCAATGAAAGTCTTTATTTGGCCAACGTCATCAGGAAAAAGATAGAGGAAATATATGCAAGTGATGTGTAAGCACCATAAGTGTCAGTTTTTGCATGAAGATTCTCATCACAATAAAGTTCTTCCCTTTATGAACTTCTACAAAACTGATGATGCTGATGCTGGTAACTATAAGAATGATAACTCCTTCAATGAACAAGCATTTACTAAGTACTGACAGCGTGTCAGATGCTATGCAAATCATTGGGGGGATACAAAGGCAAAAATTACTCTGCTTCAAGGAGTTCATATTCTGATACATATATTCACATTGTATACAGGGTAAATGGGAACCAACCTTCCGAGGAAGGGACTAGTAAATCTGTCTTCTTTAGAAGATGAAATTTGAGGAGAATCTTGAAGTAATACAAGGAAATCTGGAGATAAAGATGAGGAAGGAGAACATTCCATGCATGGGAAAAGTAGAAAAATTTGGTAATATACATATGGTTGAATACATTTGAGGAACAACATGAAGGTTGACAGATACAAGCAACTTCAGTTTACAAAGTGCTTTACATATATCATGTCATTTGCTTTTTCACACTAGTCCATTGATGTAGGTGATATTACCCTTATTTTGCAGAACCTGAGTCTGAGAATGATAAAGTCCACAGTTCCAAAGCTAGAGCATCTATGACATTATATGAGCCTGAGTTTCCCTAGCTCCAACTCCAGGACTCTCAATATTATCTCATATAGCTGCCTATTAGTTTGTAACACACTTTAGTAATTATATACAAACAGTTACCATTTATGCATGATTTGAAGTTTGAAAAAAGTGCTATACATTTGTATAAGGTGTGGGAGAGAACCATACCTCTTTCCTAGCAAAAGAGATAATTTATATGTAGTGAGATTTGAAGAAGAAAATTTTCTCTGGAGGGAGAGAATAGATTCTCAAGCCTAGATCAATGAGTTTCTGGAGAATGTTGTACCAAAAAGACAGCATTGTTATTGTTGTTTTTGTTGATGCTTTTATTGTCATTGTTGATACAGCTGCTGCTGTTGCTTTTTTCCATCCTTGAATAGATTAGATATTCTAGAAAAAAATTGGATATAGAGTCCAACCTCAGAGTGGGAATATCTAGGACACTAAAAGATTAAATAATTTGTCAAGGGTCACAAAGACAGTGGTTATCATGGTGGAATATGAATCTTTGTCTTCCTTCTATCCCCTTATTCCCAACAAATAATACTATCCTTTTTTATTATTTGCGGACAAAACCAATATTTGACATGGAAAATGGATTTGTACAATAATTGGACAAAGGTCCCTGTGTGGCCTGTGGGCCTGTGATTGTACATACCTTCATCACCACCTCTTAATTTTGAAACGTATTGGAATAAATGAAACTCCCTTGAAGTCATACAAATAATGATGAGGTTTTAGGAATTTGCTTCCATGGCTAAAGAAAGTTGCATGTTCTATACATGGATGGCTACATTAGGCTGATAATTATTTGCTTGAATTTATTTGACAGACACAAAAGAAAAATTAGAGTAATTTCAGTAGATGTCTGACCAATTTTTTTTTTTCTATTTCATTATTACCGTGGTATATGAGGTTAAGGAAGGCTTCAGTTTGATTATTAATTTGCTTGTATAACAGAGCAAAGAACTTGTATGTCATCTTGTCCTAAGCTATAAAAATTTAGATTGTGCTCCTCATTCATCATATTAATGTCCCAATTAAGAGCACGCAGTATGCTATGGATCCCACCTTTATTTACCTTCAGTAGCAACTGAATAGACAATATCTCTGATTAAATTCTTCAAAATAATAAGAACATTTATGAATCAATGATTTAAAATTGTTTTATTACTATTAATTATGCTGAATAAAATGTTTCTTGGGAGTTACAAGTTTGGTCCTTAATTTGTTAAAACATTGCAGCCCATAGGAAGTAACCTGTAATGTAATCTTCTTAGCTAGTATGAAACTGATTTTTTCCCTCTAGTGTTAATTAGAAACTATTAAAGGTGTGACATTTTCCAAGGAGTCTAGACCTTTCATGTGGTTTTTGATAGCCCTTCTAAGTTAATTGATTAAAAACTCTCATTTGTCTACATGACTCTTTTTCATTGTAAAATGTTTCATGTTATTAGTCAATGAAGTAGTCTTAACAAAGCTCAAAGCTTAATCTGAGTAATGAGTAACATTAATCAAAGTCCAACAGGGATAGTCAAGTTTCAGACAATGTAACCATTTACAAAGTTTGCTTAATGAGTGTTTCAAGTGAGCAGGAATAATTTTATTCTTAGATGCGACATCACTATTCATGAGCATCCACCAGAAACATTAAATTCCAGTTGAAAGGCCATTGCTGCAAGTCTTCCATAATTACTTGTTTAAATGAAAGAAAAAAAAAGAAAAAAATACTTTAGTGACAATGGTCAGGATAGGAATATATTTGCATAATATGCAGTTTTCGTACCCAGCAGTTTTCTGAGGAATGCTTCACTTGTCAAAAATACAGTAGGTTAGCATGTCTCTAGGAGCCTACAGGGCTTATGCTTCTGAGATGCTGACTTTTGCATTTCTTCTGCTTTTGTACTTAGTAAGGAAAAGGAAAGATCCAGAGTTAACCTGAATCTGGAGATGTGAACCAACCAAGAGTCTCTATGGACTTATAGAATGTCAGTTTGATAAAAGTTTAATCTGGGCCTATTGAAGGACAAGAAAGGGCAAGAAATTCTATGTGCAAGATCACACAGTGATTTGGTGACAGAAAAATCATTTCCAGCCCGGTGGTCTCCGATTTTCCATTCTAATACTCTACTCTGCTTTTGGTTGGGTCCTGCTATGATATGCCAACACCTGCTATGACCCTCACTACAGTTCAACTGTTGCACATAGATCTAGAATAAGAAAGAAGCCCCCAAAGACAATGGCATAATAAAAATTTAATTAGGTAAGACTGAGAAGTAAATCTGAGGGAGAGTGAAGAGAATCCAGTAATTAGCCCAAAGACACAGAGACCTTATTTTTGACATTGGCCATAATGCTAATATGGCCTCCAGTACTCGGAGATAGAAGCAATTACAGGAAAGGGAAGTGTTGCTCTTCTGAACTGATTGGGCCTTGATTTCACTTAGGTCACCTCTACTGGGAGCCAAGATACATCTCCCTGAGGTCCAGAATGAGCAAGGAGAGTCTGTTGAATTACAACTGTTGTTGGGTACAGTTTTATATCCTCTACCATTGAATTCTATATCCTTTTCTGATTCCTACTGAGGTATAAATGAGTACTATTACATTCTGTGAGAATATTGATGCTAAACTGAATCCTCAAACTGAAGTTTACCACAAAGCAAATTCAAGGTGATTCTATAATAATGGAAGTCATTAACAATAGAAAGTGTTTGGAAAAATACTTTTCCATATATATGCACATATATGTATAACTGTGAATATTCTCAAATGTTGGCATCTACATATAAATGTTGGCAGATATGAGAAGGTAAAAAGATCACTGAAGTCAGAAGTCCTGGGTCTAAATTCATGCCTTAGTGCAGACTGGAGCACTGCTGTTGAAGCTCAAACAAAACCTATGTAACATTCCCCATATGTTGGAGATGTTACTTTTTTAGTGGGCTGATGACTATAAAACCATATTCTGAAAAGGAATCCAAAGGCTTCACCAGGCTGCCAAAATGATCAAGAGTTTTAAAAGAATAATAACTCCTTGATTAAGGAGCAGTGTCCTAGTTGAGTTACCATTTAAAAGAGGGGTATTGTTGTTTGTTTTAGATATGTGATTTCATTGGGCTAGAGCAGAGATTCCCAAAGTGGGCACCACCGCCCCCTGGTGGGTGCTGCAGAAATTCCAGGGAGGGTGGTGATGGCTACACCTTTTTTTGTATTACATTCTATTCTGAGTTCAATAAATAGTTTCATAATTTCCAGGGGGTGCTAAGTAATATTTTTTCTGGAAAGGGGGTGGTAGGCCAAAAATGTTTGGGAACCACTAGGCTAGAAAGTTCCTAGTGATCAATTTCTTTCCACTGATATACAGCAGCTGTGCTCTGCAAATTAGATAATTATTTCAGAAAATGAGAAATTAAATGATTTGTCCAGGATCACACAGCCAGCTAGTATGTGTCAGATGTACCATTTGATCCCAGGATGCTGTGGATTCAACTAGAATTTCACTTGATCTAATTTTTTTTATGAATTAGGAATCTATTCTATAACTTTGCAAAGAATTATGCATCCAAATTCCTGTATAAGTAACAGACTCACCATCTCCCACAGCAACTTAATCCATTTTAAGACATTCCTAATTGTTAACAAGTGTTTCCTTCTACTGACTCAGAATCTACGAAACTTCTATCCATAGTTGTTAACTACTGACAAATTGGACTAAATGATATCAAACAGGGGAAAGAGCAAGAGCTCTGGACTCAGAGGATATAGGTTCAAATCCTACCTTTGATGCCTAATCCTTCTCTTATTGAAGGAAACGCATTTAATCACTCCGTGGTTCAATTTCTTCATATATAATAAGAGGGGTTTAGACTAGGTGAATGTTCAAGACCATTATTGCTTCATGGAGAAGTGACATTTGAATGAAATCTTGAAAAAAGTCATTCCAACAAGTAGAAATGAGAGGAACCAGGATAGCCCCAGTGTGGGGAATGGTGTGGGCAAATGCAAAAAGAGTAAAGGACCTTTCATTCTAAAATAAATGGAGGATAGTTCATGTCAGGTGGAAAATATAATAAATCATATTGTTGTCCTCGAAAATTAAGCCACATGAGGCATTTGGATTATATTGATGCAAAAACATCAATATATTAAAAGCTTCTGAGAAGAGCAGCAGTATAATAACCAGACTTTCCTTCCACATTACATATTTTCTTAAAATTAAATGAAAAACTTTAAACAACACTAATATACATTATGAGAGAGTCAAATGAAGTTCATTTTTATTCTATTCTACTATAAACATATTTAACTTTCCTCATCAAAGGAATCTTTTCAAAATCAATAGACAAAAAAGAAAGAAAATAGCAAGAATTTATGACTGACAATAAAATTATTATTTTAAAAGGAATGAAATCTTTTTTTAAAGTTCACAGTTTATGAGTATTTCCGCAATTCAGAAGTGAAATATCTAAAGAAAATGTACAATAGAAAAGTTTAATTTATTTATGTAGCATTTTTCTTAAAAAATTACAAGGATTTCATTACATCATTACATAATGAAATTAACAATCAATGTATAAAAAAGGAAACAAAAATTATTGAGAACCCAATCAGAATTCAGTATAAGAGAATTAATCAAAATGTCCAATATAGATACTTTGGATCAGAATGCATATGCAGAAACAAATAATTTGGTCATTAGAAGTTCAAAATGTTCATTGCCTGTGTCATTCATGGGTTTATTTCAAAGATGTGAATGAAGGTACATACAGCAAAATGCTTATGAATTAGGATAAGTACTCAAAACACATGACCTCAGGAAAAAATTCATCTAAAATTTAGCAACTTCAATTTCCATTTTAAGCCACTGTTAGTCACTTTAAAATATTTGCACCCCAGAAGTGGTGGGGGAAAAGGGAGGAGGGGAAATGGAGAAGGTCTCCATTGCTTCTTAGCATGTTAGAATCTGTAATTATTCCTTCTGTCCTTCAAATTCCGCAGTACAAATTCATATATCCAATCAACCAATGCCATTAGAGTTTCAGAATCAGCATAATAGACAGCCTGAACTGGCAAGTCAAAAACAGTAACAAGGGCAAACATTCATCAGCCTTTCCCCTCGAGCTCCTGTCTCTTCCATTAGAACAGAGACATAGCACTGGTTGAAGGCATTCCAGAAAAATTCTGCCAAACCATCATGAAATCATTTGCAATTATCTAAATAAGATATCAGGACTGAGGCTACAATTGTCCAGGTTGGAAATAAGGTGTTTCTGACATTCTGAACAAACCTTCAGTTAAGATTTTGAATGGTATATTCAGGACTCACACAGTTGTTTTTAGTAAACCATAACACAGGGTATAGGCAGGAATAGAAGAGGAAAATTACAGCATTTAAGTCTCTGACATTATAGAAAACCTGTCCCAAAAGACTTGGACTTTTTAAACAATTTTTGTCAAAACATTCTCTACATTTAAAAGCAGTCTGAAATCATATATTAAGAGTCAGAAGACATCTTAGATATAGTCAGGTCCAAACTCTTCATTTTCTAGATGAAAACATTGAAATCCATAAAAGCTACAAGACTTGCTCAGGGCCACTTAGCTAGTGTCTGTGAAAGGTTTGGGCTTAAATTTTTCTGACTCCAAATTCAGTACTATAACAAACTGGCCAGAAATGTTGGTTATACATTATGATTATAGATTAAAATGAAATCCAAACTGCCAATAGAATACCTTTTCCAAATTCAAATGTTCTGAACATGACTCTATTTACCAATTTGGCCGTTGTAGGTATAATGCTAAAAAATAACCATGTCATATGAGATATCGCTATGTACAATCAAATTATTTATAGGACTGTCAAATTTTAGAACTGGAAAGGATTTCTTTCTCTATATAGCCCACAGAAACTCAGAAGAGCATTATCCCAATGTGCATCCTCACTTGAGTTTGATTCTCAAAGCAAAATTACATTTCCTCTACCTCAAGATTTTAGGATTATGTCCTGAGCAGTTATAGGCATTTTTCTAACTGTATTACCTCAAGGTCCCATTCCAATGTGTTTCTTCTCAAAATTTTCCGGTGAGAGTCAAGTTAGTCAATCAGCCTTAAATAAGTTTTAGAAAGGGATAGTTACTATAGGAATAACTTGTTAAAATATTCCTCCATAAAAGTATATAATACACTCCCCCACAAATACATCAAAAGATCCCTGGGGGAAATGGGCTTAGGCTTAGAGAGTACATGTGGCAATGGGATTACTAGATGTTGGAAGTTCTTTTGTCTATTTTTGGAAAATTTTTAAAACTCCTCCTAGATATAGTGTAGTCTTCTTTGAATCTAATTTGAAGAGCTGACTTAAAAAATGGGTATTAGGTAAAAGAATTCCAAACATTGGGAAGAAAATATACAGTTAGGACATTGTCCTATGAAGAACAGCAAGGAAGCCAGTTTTTTTTAATGATTTCACTGGATTTGGAATTTTGCCAGTCTGGACTTATGCTTATTTGATCCTTCCAACCATTCAGGAAATCAGTCCCAGCAAAATGAAACATACAAGAGATATGTCAGTCCTTATGGTGATCACATTGTGATACAGCTCCACAGTGTAATCTTGGAAAGCCGTGTTATAATAAGGCCCAGAGTATTTTTTATATAGAGAAAAATCATAAAGAACTACTAATGGCCATGATCTGTAATAATCTAGTGTCATCAAAATTTTCACTTAATAAGATATAGCTCTGCTAATTAATAGAAGTATAAAGATATCAGAGGACAACATTCCCAAATGTCATGAAAGCTTAAGAAATGTTGATTCTCAATCTACTCAATTGATGTCTACTATGTTCAGTCTAAAAACAATGAGTGAAAGTAACATCTTTTCTTGATTTTCTCTTTCATTAATGCTGTTTCACTGAATGGTCAAGCCAGTTTTGAAAGAGTCTCTAATAGCACATAGCCATTTGACTACAAGTCAGGACTAACTAAGTTTCTGAATTTCACTAACCATATGATGATAGAAAAGTTGCTTTATATCTCTGCATCTCAGTTAGCCATAATAATATTTACCTTTTAGGGTTGATGTAGGGATCAAATGGAATAACATATGTGAATTTCTTTGCAAATATTATTATTCTTTCTACTCATACATTAGATATGGAATTATTGAAAACCTGTAGAAGGATGTATTCCATAGGTTTCTGCCAAAAGAATGTTTTAGGTATGATTAAAAAAATAATCTGACTTAGTTTGTAGCAGTTGTGTAATAGGACGAGACCAACTTAAAAGAAAAGTTGGCACTTGACAACTTATCATGATCAGAAGTGTATATATCAGTGTAATAGAATATGAGATTGTAACAAATATTAAATGTAGGGAAATATTGGAAAACATATGGACTGATGTGAATTAAAGTGAGTGGATTCAGTAAAAAATAAGTTCACTTATACAACTCTTCAGGGAATACTGTAAAGAATAGAACATCCAAGGAAGTACAAAGTCCTCTGGTTTTATAAAAGTCTCAAACTCTTCACCTCATAAAGGGAGAGAGGAAGATTCAAAAGGGGAAAAATTGTGAATACTCCTCTTTCCTCTCAACTGATTCTTGGCTGGAGGTTTTCTACCCATGAACTGTCAGTCTCTTGGCAGTCAGCAATTTGAATCCTTGATCCAAATTTTTGCATTTTTTATACAAGACCTACATAAAATTACTAAATCCTTCCACTATTTTTGGTGGAAAAGATATTTTATCAGTTACATATAATAATAAATTTCCACATAAATTTTCCAAAGTTATTTGACCCATATTATCTCTCTTTCAAGAGCTAGAAAGCAATTAGATCTGGGATATACATTTGTTATCATAAAATATTTCCATATTCTCACTTTTTAAAGAGAATAATCTTATAAAACCAAAACCCCCAAACAAAAACCGCAAAAAATTGAAGTAAGAAGTCATCTAAGTCCAAATGTCTTTTGCTGACAATGGAGTTGTTGAGATCTATATCATGTTATCTCCAACTTGGGGAGGAGAGAAGGGTAACAGAGAGGGAGAGAAAAGAATAAGATATCAATTTTTGGATATAGCTAAAGTGAGAATTTATTTCTCTTGAATATTAATGATTATTTATTACATATGTATAACAATTTCTTATGCATTATATGATATATTTTTATTTCTTATATATTAAAACTGAAGTAAATGATAACTCAAAACATTATGGCTAGTTGAAATGGAATAAATGTTTGACTCTAATGACTTCCTTAACTTTATATAAGTATATAGATGATCATTTGAAGAGAGAGCATTAACCAAGGAGATAAAGAGAAGATATAACTAGGAAGTAAAACTTTCATTAAGCTGTGAATGAAACTAAGGATTCTAAAATACTGAACCGTGGTGAATATTCATTCCAAATAAATGGGACAGCTGTGAAAAAGCACATGGTTGGTGAATTTGGGGAAATGCAAATGGGTTACATTGGTTACAAAACAGCATTATATCCTATTGCCCTTCCTCTATACTCCACAGATTCAGAATGTGGAGATCTGGGGACATCAAAGATATACTTTAGTTGCTTCAGATTTTTGGCTAGAGTTCTGAGAATAAGAATAAGAAAAAGTATTGTGTATTTTTCCTCTTTCTAAGCTTTAAAAGCCTGCCTTGCACTCTGATGACTTAGAGATAATCAAAGACAAATTCTAGATTTTTAAAAATGGATTAATCTTATAGTGACCTCTTCATTAAAGGATCAAAAATAATCATTAGAAACATTATTTTATTTTTCTCCCGAACTATTATGAAATGACCAAGCCAAAAAAAGGTCTCTGCTTCACATTTATGGAAAAAGGAGAAACAGATCCTATAATCCTGTGATACTATAATTCATTTTCTTTCTGGAATTTCAAATGAATACCTGAGAAAACACTGCCAGTAAGGGTTTCCTAAAGCCAAAATAATATTTGACAATAAAAAGTCATTGAGGGGAAATGAAGGGTAATAATGGACAGACCGAAAAATTATATGGTGACAAATCATCAGTTTCACAATTTTCCCACCTTGCTTGTACTGCTAAAATATACCACATTCCTTTCAAAAATAGAGACCAGATATTTTTAGTAGGTAAGAAAGAAAAATTCTGTCTTTTTCAGTTCTTTCTTTATCAGGAACACTTGAACTTGAGAGAAATAAGTCATTATCTGAAGCTAACAGACCCCATTTACATTATTTTTTCAACTTATGTCTTCTCTGTTCATTGACTGGCCCTTTGGATTAGTCCAAATTCTACTAGCTCTCCGGTGAACGTAATTGCTGTCATTCTGTAATCTATGTGGACTTTCCTCCTGAAATAAAGCCTATGAATGTACAGAGGAGTGAATGGACTTGTTCATTTATGACCATTACCCAATTATACTATAAGTGCCTTAAAAACATGTTGAATGGTCACTAACTCATTTCATCATGTATCTATCACTAGGTTTATAATTATTCAGCATAACTAAAAGTATTATCTTCTATTTGGAGGAGACATGAAACCTCTTGTGATTTATTCTATGTATGTCTTTTAAACAGTAGATTGCAAGGAAAAGTAATCAACCTATTATATTTATTAGTGACAATACTATTAATTGCTGAAAAGAAAACACCTGGATTTGGGTAAAAGGCTGACAGCTAGAGCAGTGGGAGCTATTTATTTTTTCTTTATCATGATTGAAAGAATGGGAAATTTTCCTTCTGTATGCCCTGTTACTGATTGGAGTCATAAAATAGCTATAGAGTCAGTCATTGGCAATAGGATTAACAATGAAAATATAAATAAATAGATGTAATATGAATTACTTTCTGGATATTGTGTCCTAGAGAGAAACCAGCATACAGGGAGTATCTGAATTTAAATGGATTTTATTGCATTTATTTCACAATGTATTTTCATTTGTGACAGGTGGTCATAGTACCCTGATCATCTGTGAATGTTGCATTTATTTTCATTATTAGTGTTAATTCAGAATTACCAAAAATGGATTTTTCTTGAACTGTTTAAAATATATAGCTCTCATAACAATAAAAGCTATGTATGTTAGCAATGGATGATAGCATACATTATTAATTTGATCAACTATTTAACCTTATCTTGTCAAATGAAAGCAGTGTATTTATAAAATTATTCTTTGTTTTAACTTTTATATAGGAGGCCTTCAATCAGTTTCTTCAATAAGTATGCATAGAATGAAGGGGTGGGATACTACACAAAGGCAATGTAGGATCATAAAAAGAACACTGGACTAGGAATCAATTTCATTGAATTCTAGTCCCACTCGCCCACAAACTAATATTGTGACCTTGGGTTTTGGTACTGTGTGCCACATACTACTTGCTTAATAATTACTTGTCCATTAATTATCTCCAAAGTATTTCAATATTATCAGATGGAAGCTGCCACCAATGAGGTAAATCAAAACTCTTTTATGTTTTCCTTTTTATTGCAAAAAAAACAAATCATCTAATCCTTGAAAATAAGGGTTATGTCTATTCCAAGATAACAGATTGAAAAGTAGGTCTTCACGGGAAGAATTTCTAAACCCCACTAAAAGCAACTGGTGGTACAATGGGTAGAATGCTTGTCCTGGAGTCAGGAAGCCCTGAATTCAAATTTAATTTCAGACCCTAGCTGAAGGACTCTGCCCAAGTCACTTAACTTCTGCTTACCTCGCTTTCTTCTACTATAAATTGAGTATAATAACAAAATACCTATCTCATAGGAATATTCTGGGAATCAAAAGGGATAATATTTGTAAAAATCATTCATCACAGGGCCTTCATATAATTGATGATGGAAGATTCATGCTGATACTACAGATAAGACTGGATGATGATTTCCACAAACCAGAAGAGCAGACAATAAAGGAAAGAATTTAAATATAAGCTCCTTGTGGGAAGGGTTGTTTTTCTTTCTACTCATATTTGTATTCTTGGAACTTAGGACAGTGGCTGGCAAACGGCCAACATTTAATAAACTCTTCTTGACTAGACATGGAACCCAAGCTCATGAAGTAGGGAAAGTCATGCTTAATATTTGTTTTCTGAGAATATTAGTTATTAAAATTAATCAAAGATTAACTACCTTTTAAGTATTTACAGTAAATTGCTTTAGTAATTAGATTATCTGATTCTATTTAACTTTTGGCTTCATCAGTTTATATAGCTTTCCTTTATTTCTCTTAATTTTTCATATTTATTGTTTCTATGTACAATAATATTTTTAGGGTAAAAAGGAAACTGAGTCATGGTGGGAAATTAGAATCATGAAAGGAAGTCATGAGAATCATGTCATGGGTTATTACACTGACTAGAAAAAGATATGAAAAACTGCATCTCAACAAGACAATTCTGATCTCCCAGAATATCAAGAGATAGTGCAAACTCCCTGGATTCTAAATTTATCTAGTATGAATAATTGTGAAAACTGAATATTGTCATTCTCTCTACCATTAAGTCATTACAATGGCATTGCCACCTGTGACCATGGAAGGTTAGATTCTGGGAGCAGGCTAGAGAGATATGAAGGGAGACAAATTGGCTGGCTTAGGGATACAGTCTTTCAAGATTTACTACTAGAATTTTCAAAAGAGTGAGGCACATGCAACATGACTAAGAAAAAATAAAATGATGATTTTACTGAAAATCACTATTCCTGGAACTCTCTCTTTCCTCCAAAATTCTGACTTCTCTGGTTTCCTTCGAATCTCAGCTGAAACCTACTTTAGCAAGAACCTTTCTCAGTCCTCCTCAGTTCTAGTGGCCTCCAAATCTCAGCTCTACTTCTAAATAATCTGAGTTACATTGGAGGATTCCATTTTCCTGTCTAAAAAATGAGGGAATTGTACAAGATGTCCTCTAAGCACTATTTTAGCTTCCATAGTCTGTGATTTCTTCATACCAAATCAACAAAATTAATTCAAAATGAGTGATCAGAAGTTGAAAAGGAGGTTGTCAGAGTATATCATGTCTTTGATGCAAAAATAAGTTATGATTTTAATGGTGCTAACATATCAAAGGATATTGATAGTAACAAAGAAGGAAAATGATTTACTAATAACTTTTGCTAAATGTTCATCTTAACACTCTCTGGGGAGAACATGTATGTGGGTATCCTTTGGAGAATAAAAGATGCCTGAAGTGGGAAGGGATCAGAGACCATGCAGTCTAATCTGAAAAAGAAGCTATTCTACAATAGCACTGACAAGCAAACAGCTTTTTTTTTTTTTTGGTCACCCTCTAATGAGAAGGAACACTTCTACAACATCCTATTGCACTTTTGAGCAGCTCTAATTTTAAGGAAGTTTTTTTTTTCCCTTAAAAGTTTGAATCTTTATTTCTGAAACTCTCACCCATTGCTTCTGGTTATGCTCTCTAGGGCCTTGGACAAATCTAATCACTTCTCCACATGATCAACTTTTGAAACCTTAAAAAAGCTTTTGTTAAGGTGCCTGAAAATGGGCTGATAATTTCTTGATCATGACTTAAAAATAGGATTTATTATTTATATGTAGCATATAATATTGTAGCCTCTTGGCCAGGGATTTGATATACCCAACAAGGGCTACAAGTTCCTTGAAAATCACTATACATGAAAATTACAACAGTGCCAGTTATCTCATTTAGTGACCTAATAAGAGATCCCAGGTTCTAGACTGGATTGCACAATACCACTACTATAAACCAGTCAAGTATTAAATATTACTTCTTTAAGATATAATACTTTCTGTACATAACACAAAATAGTCAATATGGCATGCAATTATATTTTTTAAAAATATCCATTGTTAGTCAATGTAGCATACTATACTCTTCTTCATAAAGAAAAATATTCTAACATCAATCAAATTATAAAAGCAAGAAAAGATAGGACTGTTGTCATTTTTATTTACATTGCTGGCCAATAAATAACAATCTACATCTCTAAGGTGCACTGACATTTGCAAGATATTATGCTTTATCCTCTTTTTATGTGAAAGAGTGAAATGATCAAAAAGCTAGTTGACAAGAGGGTCTTTTTAAGAAATCAAATTTCATGATGTCTCTGGGATCTAAATCAATTCAGTACTAAGGCTGACATCTCTGTGCATTATCTGCATGCCTTATTTTCTGGTTTTCTTTTCTTCTACTTCACAAGACCACCCTTTTACCCTCGAGAAAGTTCTACCCTGAGGTCCTACTCTGCTGATTGATGACTATGTACACAGATGACTATTTCAGCATGAGTCCCTGATATGCTTCATTTTCACATCTGATTGAATTATCCAATCTTTTCTTTCCCCTCATCAGTTAGTTCCCTTCCCCTAAGATGAGTATTCTCTTCCCTCAGTTCCTTTTTAGGTTTTTTTTCCCTCATTAAAATGTAAAATCCGTGTGAGTAGTGTCTATCTTGCTTTCTTATATTTTACATCCAGTGCCTAACATATTGCCTGGCCCATAGTAAGTGCTTAATATATACTTCCTTGATCTATTTGTCAATATTGCTAGCATTTTAACCAATTGTGACATAAAAATTAACATTCAAATGATGGTACTGAGGCATCAGAACAACGTTAAATGATACCTAATAACTGAGTTTATCAAATAATGGAAGCCAGTGATAAATCTATCATGGTATATGATCATTTGAAGAAAGATATAATGACAAGGTACTAGAAGGATGTGTAGAAACCGAACTTGGATATTTCAGGTCCTTAGTAGGAATCTATGAATGGCAATTGAGGATCAAAATCAATGACTGGATCTGACGATAGTGGTGGTAGTACTACTATACTACTACTAATAATAATAATGTGCTTGTAGTCCTTTTTTTACTTTAAAATACATAATACATACTTATATAAGCATATTTGTACATTCACGACAACTCTTTTGAAGGTATCACTGTTACCATTATTTCACATTTAGCAAACAGGATCAAAAAGTATTTGTTAACCAGTGTTCTTTGCCAGATATTATGCCAAGTATTGGTCCAAGAAATATTAAGTGACTTGAACAATGTCATACAATTAATAATGCCTAAGGAAATAATGCAGGTCTTCCTGTTGTTGTAGGCAAATATAAGGTAGGGCATGAAGATAAGGCAGATATATAAATATATAGACAGCAGAAGACAGAGCTGGCTGGCTGACATAAACATTCTTAGTAGAATGCTACATGAGGTTTTGAGTTGAAGTTGGTTGGAACTGTCAAGGCTAGAGAAAGGAGCTTGGGAGCTGCTATCCTGTCATCTGTTTGTTACCTGAAACCCTTTGGAGATCTTGGGTGTTATCATCAAGCAAGTGTCTAGGCTGAGCAAAGGTGAAATCACTGCTCTTGGGTGGACCAAGGGCAGAAAGCCTATCTCCCTTGTACTGTGGATTTAATAACTGACTAAGGATTTGTTCCTGTACCTATAACATCAAGGATTCAACTTGGATCAGTATCTTCTGTGGTGTGAGAATACCCTTGTCTCCAGAAGCCCTTTAGCAGTCACCTCTGTTTCCAGCCAGTCAATCACTCTATCTGTCTGTGCCATAGCTAGAGAGAAGTTAGCCAAACCTCATTCTGAACCAATAGTTGGCTCTCTTTCTTAAATTAGTCAAAATCTCTCCCATAATCCTTCCCTTTCTTTATCATCATTAAGCTGTTTTATAACTTCCTTTTGTTCCTTCTCCACATCCCTGAGGGCCCACTATAGTTTAGTAGGAATCCCTGGCAGAGTTTGTCTGGAGGACAGTTGGTCTCAACTGTCACCACTCATTTCCCAAGTCCTGTGTTTGTGGGGGTGGGTGAGATTTCCCAGTGTGCTATTGTGGGTCAAGCAGTTAGCCCACTTTGCCTCTTCATTCCTCCTTCATCCCCTTCTCCCTCTACTAGCCCCCAGTGTTTATTTACCTACTACACTGCCTAGGTCTAGTCAGCTATCTTGTAAAGGGAATCATGGTTAAAGAAAAAATTGGAATAAATGATCTCTGAGATTCCTTTTAGAACTGAGATTTTGGGTTGCATAGAGTTTTATTCCCAAACAAAATTAGCTTTTCAGCTCTTAAAGGAGTAAATCATTGTTTTCTTGGGAAAATTCCAAGCATCTTAAATTTTCTGAATTTTTTTAAGTTCCTCAATTATTGTTAGAGATATAGGGAATAGAGCACTGATCTCAAGGATAGGAGGGCCTATGTTAAACTTCGGGCAGCTGGGTGAAACAGTGGATAGAGTAATACACCTGAAGTCAGGAATATTCATCTTCCTGAGTTCAAATCTATCCTCAGACACTTATTAGCTATGTGACCCTGAGGAAGTCACTTTAACACACTTGCCTCACTTTACTCCTCTATCAAATGAATGGGAAACAGAAATGGCCAACCATTCCAGTATCTTTGCCAAGAAAACTCCAAATGGGGTCCCAAAGAGTCATACACAACTGAAAAACTATTAAAAAAACAATAGGGGTTAAAGTTACAGCTTTGACACTCTAATGGGGAAAACCAGGGAAGTTGACTTAAATATTAAATGTGGGCTCTGTGGGATGGATAGGAGACAGGGAGGGACAAGCCAGGGAACCAGGTTTAACTATAAAGGGAAGACCATTGACTGAAATGACAGTTAAGCCTGACCAACTGTCACTCAGGCCCATCCAGTCTGTAATATATTCAGATTATTACATACACGCAATGAGGACTTTAAATTACTAAAAACACAGAGGGAATCAGTTTAATTATAATAAGATGAGATTGGCAAGGGGGTTAGGTAAACTATGACTAACAACCCAGGAATGGAGTCAAAAAAGGGTAAGATCCCTAGCCAACCTGGCTTCTGCCAGGCTTTGACAGCTTGGATAAGGACCTGAGGAAGAGGGCTTGAACTTGGGATCTCACAACTATTCCAGGGATGTTTTCAGGATGCCAGGAACCAACTCCTCCAGAACTGATGATTCAAAGTAGCCAGGTAGGGAATGAAGTCTGCAAGCTGTCCACCAGATCACAAGCCACTTCCCTACTCAGTGTTGTTTTGCAGGAATGATGTCTTCTGCTTTCAACCTTCACCACTCTTCAAGATCCCAGGGAATCAGGGTACAACTCCACTAGCTCTGAGGTCTTCCAGGGTTAGTTACAGCTTGTCCCAACCACCATGGAGTCCGTCTCAGAGAGCAAAAGCCCACTTCCTCCTTCCCTGTTCCATTTGGAATTCTCCAGCCCTTCCTGTTATAGGTCTCCTAACTAATAACTAAGTAATCCTCCTCACAATACATAATGGCTAAATGAACCTAGAGAAATCATTTAACTTCTTGTGGTCCCTCTCACAAGTCTGTTCCCCTCATCTCCTCTCCATCTAAAAAAAGGAACTATGGGATTCCATTATTCTTCATAGTATCTGGCTATATGCCATATCATTGCTAGGCTGTATATCACATTTAAGGGCATCATTACATAATTGAACTACCATCTGCCTGTTTTTATTATTATTAATATCAATTGGAAAGACACCTTTCAAATAAGTCTTTAGCTAGACTATATTCATTATATTGAATGTGACTCTACCCTAAAGAACACTTGTATGTGACTATATTTTTGATACCTCATCTTTGAGGGAATCCTATCTTTTATCATACTCATCTAATCCTCTTCTTCTCCCCACCCCTATGAATTCCATATATTTAGCACATTTAGCACAAAAATGTGGGCCATGCAACTTTCATATGAGCTTAATCTCAAAAGTATTATTTTATTTAGAACCTGGCAATGGGGGAAAATAAAAACAATTAAACCTACTTATTTTGAATTATATTTGGCAATGGAAAAATTTTGGTGGTTGTTTAAAGTATATAGATATAAATATAGATATAGATATAAAGAAAAAAACTTTGTGGTAGTATAAGGTATATAAATAATAACCTCTGCTTTAAAAGTTACATTCATGTTCACAATCTTTTTTGTGCCTAGAATACTCTGTGCAGGAGACCCTCCTTGCTTATTTCTTATGGAAAATTAAAATCTTTCAAGACATTTCAAGAACCAATAAGGTGAGAAAACATGATCTTAATTTCATATTTTCCTCAGTAAAATAAAACTAAAATTTCTGTTCAAGTAGAAAGTTAAGAGAATTATCTACACAGTGTCTGTGTCAATGAAACTAATTGTTATAAACAGTTTAGGTGATCTATGATTTGAGATTTAAAAATAATAGCTAGTACATAGATCTCTGTGGTTTAAAAACACTTTATATGTTTAACAGTAGTTTATAAAATGTGTGGAATTCTGGGATTTTATGTAAAAGAAATTATCCTTTTGGAAAGCTGAAACCAATTTGGACCATATATTTATATATATTAACAAGAATAGAAACAATATAAATTTGAATTTTAAAAATAGACTTCAAGAAATTATATCAAAAGGAAAGACTAAAGAGATGGTGCCTACATAAAGAAATTCCAACTGGCTCTTTCTCATAATAATATCTTCTGTAAAAGGGTTAATTTATAATAATAATCCAGAAACTTGAGATACTTCTGTTTTTATATACTGGTTATTGTCTGCTTAAATAATGGGAGGTACATTGCTACCTGCTTTGGAGATATTAGGCATAGTTATTGCCTTTGTTATTCTGTTTTTGTTTTGTTATTCTGTATTTGTTTTGGTTTTTGTTTTGTTATTTTGTTCTCTCCATGACCATAATATTGCCACTAGTTCAATAAAGACTAAGCACCACCTAACTTACTTATTTTCCGAATAGTCTTATATCTCAATCTGTCCTCCTAATACTAAAGAGAGAAAAAAAGGCATATCATATAAAAAAGGCATCCTTTGCCTTGTTCTTGGGACATTTTGTTTTGTTTCCTCTTCAGTTTCTGCATAGAACTAAACTTTAATTTAATTTAAACCATAATGGAGATAGCTAAGTACTAAACTGCTCTGTTTTAAAACTAGCATATACTATAACAAATTTGTTGGCCATACCTAATAAATAGGAAAAAATAAATTGTGTTTTGAAGTTAAACAAATGTTGGATGCAAGAACACTTTTCTATAAAGCTTGTATTTTGGAATAAGAATCATATAGGAGTTAGCTTAGTCTCTCCACAATTTAGAATACTTACCATTTCCAGATTTAATTTTCAACACTGTGCAATTGAGAGCCTTATTTTCTGCTTCACTGAAATGAAATTTTAGCTAAAGTACTCCTAACAAAGGTCAGCAGTTGGAGGAGTCACATCAAGCACACAAACTTATTTTTCTTTAGCTGATCTTGAATTAAAGGACTGCAAAGACCAACTGATCAACTCCCTCATTTTAAAGCTGCACAACTTGAGGACAGGAGAGGTTAAGTCATTTACTCAAGTCGCATGTGTATTAAATATCTCAGTCAACATTTTAACACATCTTCTGGCATCAGAAACAGTGGGTTTTGGTTTCATTTATTTTGTTTTTCTTCACTGTAATATCCCATTACAAGAAATGAACAATTATCTATTTATATTTTGATTCTTTTGCATTAAAATTTCCTTTATTTATTTTTAGTTTCTACCTGTCATTTATAGGGGGCAAGTAAATAATGTTTATGATTCATTTGTCAGATATGATTCATGATTACATAAATGAATTCACAGAGTATTAAATGCAATTCTAATATTGCTATCAGTGAAGATAAACATTAACATTTTTAAAACACTGAAAAAGGAATGGTGCTATGTCTTTGGATCTTCTAGTTTATTATTGTCTTGTTTCATAGAATGTTTTGTTTGAATGTAAATGCAATGGAAATTATGAATAAAGAAAGTTTAAGAATGGAACACTGCTGTGTTTGTGTGTGTGTGAGGAATAATTAGTCATTCCAAGAAGAGGAAAAAATTTAAAAAACTTTTTTAGATTTCATTCATAATATTATCAAATAAATTATAATTTATTAGAACTTTAATGGTTACCAAGTATTTTCAGATAAACAGAATTGATCCATTAGCCAGCATTAACTGTTTGTGATATAATGAAAACTATGTAACTACAAGGGTTGAAAATTTAAAAACAACAAAAAAATAAGACTACCTGACCTGAATTTCTAAAAGAAAAGACAATACATTCATGTAATACAGAGGTCATTGTTCCTTGCTTTTAAATAAGGAAATTCAGTCGTAGGATTTAGTCAATATAGCATTAAACTAATTATAAAGTGACAGTATTACCTTTATGAAACCAATTTTTGTAAGTATATTTGGGAAAGGAAAAAATTAGACTGGATAATTCTTTTTAAATGGTCACACAGCTGGGGTATTTGGAAAAAGTTTACGAGGCATAATACTAATACTCTTTCATCGAACACACTTTTAAATCAACCCGTGTGATGAATCCTTTCCCCCAAAACACCATACACATACACCCACACACACACACACACACATGCACGCATGCATGCATGCATGCACATATACCTTTCAGGATTTATTTATAAATTAATTTTTCTGAGATTTAGTTGATTTCCTGTTAAAAGTTTGGTTAATTTTGCTCTTTTGTGTTTTCAGAAATATCTGATTGTTTCATTTTAGCTTTCAATTGGGGAAAAGTAGAATATAAAATAACTTGCAAAAAATCTTTCTTCCATTTTCATTGTAAATAGTTAATTTTTTATTTTAGAAATGTGTTTTTTTTAAGATGCAAATAACTAACACTATATTCAACATAACTTTTATTTTATTAACACTAGTGTCATTTTTTCAGTTATTAACTTGTTCTTCAGGTTTTATACTTTTATGCATGTTTGATAATTGTTCATTTGGTTAATTTGCATTTTCATTTTTTTAAACCCTTCACTTCTGTGTATTGGCTCCTTGGTGGAAGGGTGGTAAGGGTGGGAAATCGGGGTCAAGAGACTTGCCCAGGATTACACAGCTGGGAAGTGTCTGAGGCTGGATTTGAACGTAGGACCTCCTGTCTCTAGGCCTGACTCTCAATCCACTGAGCTACACAGCTGACTCCTTAATTTGCATTTTTAAAACTGTTTTCTTGAGCTAAGATGTGAGAATCAGTAATGATCAGAGATTGCCAATCATCTTCTAGACATCAATAAAACAAAAATACCTCAAAACGAATTCTGGAGTGGGAGAACCAACAAAAGACAGGGTAAAGCAACACTCAAATCCAGGGACAGAAAGAGGGTATCATTTGCTGCCAAAGGAGGGGAGAAAATGGTCTGGCATGCCAGGGTAGAATTTGAGGATGATACAGCATAAGTAGTTAGAGGAAAGATCACAGTGGGGGCCCTAGTCCAGCCTCATCATGGGGAGAGTCAAAATAACAAAATATGTTACAGATAGCAGTAGAAGAAATTCAATGCAACAAGGTTTTGTCTTGGAGAGACAGAGTAGAACCCAGTTTAATCCAGCAGTAGGAACTGGCCTGAATAACTGCAAATCTCCCCACATTAAGCCAAATAGACCACCTCAGCAGAGTACTCATCTCAGGACCCAAGACCATTGAGCTTACTCCAGGTCCTGAAGTAAACCACAGTATAAGCTTGTGACAGTTTGTCATGAACCCCAAGAATGGAACTGAGCTTCAACAGATAGATCAAATCCAGAAAAATGTCCCCCTCCCCTCCATGAGCAAGAACAGAAAAAGAGCTAATTCTGGAAAACTATTTCAGTAACAGTGATCAACAACATTCAAGGTCAGAAGAAGACAACAAAGTCAATACTGCTGCATTCAATAGATCCAAGAAATGTAATTGACTTTGCTCCTGAGAGCAATGCAAAGATCCAGGACAATCCTGAGGGACTTATAAGAAGGAATGCTATCCACATCGAGAGAAAGGAAAACTAATATTAAAGATGATTTTACATGTAATTAAAAATAAAATAATTTTCAAACCTGAAAACTAATATTATTTATATTGTATTGTATTTTATTTACATTGTTAAACATTTCCCAATAACAGTATAATATGGTTCAAGTCACATTCTGCAGTACTCTGGAATTTTGGGGTCATCTTGGAGGCAAACAGCAAGTCTGACACCTCCTGACAAGAAGATTTCTAAGGTACCCTCCACCTAACTCATTTAATGCTTATATGACACATATTCATGATTATATGCAAGTGGTCACACACCTGGGGTCCAGGAGTATTTGGAAAAAGTTTATGAGGCATAATTCTAATAATAAAGACAAATAAGGAACCATAGCCATTTGGGGGGGGGGGAATTTTAAAAAAAGTAATTCAATACTTCAGGAACTTTTGAAGAATCATAGAGGAAGAAGAACAGTAGTAGGAGGAGGAATATGAACAGGGTGGGGAGAAGCAGAAGGATAAAAGAGATTATGAGATTGTGGAAATTAAAATTTTCTGATATTGCATTATTCACTGAGAATTTACCTTCACCAAGAATAAATAGAAGGTGAAAGATGACATGAGAAAGATATTGATTAATTAATTCTTGAAAAAAATCTTCATATCATTGGTAGGAGAGAAAGTAAAGCAATCACCCAAGAAAAGAATTATATTAATTAATTAGTTGATTGATAAAATAAATTAAAAGGATGTGAGGAATGAAAGCTAAAATTGTTGATGATGATGAGAAATTAAAAAAAGAAGGAAGAGGAACAGGAACACATAAAGCTCACACCTGTAGGATCTGAAATGTCTCCTCTGAGATCAAGTTATTTTGGTTTTGATTTACTTTATCAAAGTCTTTGTGAAAATAAGAGTCAAATTACAAAAATTAAAGCCAACATGAGTTTCCCAGGTTGTGATTAAGATAGTTGAGAAATTTTAATTTTCATCTTGCCAAATTACAATGAATTGCTACTTCAAGGAAATCAGAAAAATGCAGAAGGAAAATATAATTTGCTATGCTAAAGCTTTATTCTCTAATGACAATCTGTTTTCAGTTTTTAAAAGATTCATATTTTAGTCAAGTTATAAGCTTCTCTGATTATCCACATTATAATTATAGTTATCACAACTTATCTGGTATATAGAAAAATAGATTCGGAGAGAACAGATAATGAGCTAGAACCACACTGAGGTACTATTCAGTGACCTCATAACCACAAAATCACTGAGCAAATATTATCCATGAAAAACTACAATGCTGCTGTCTGTCATTAGTACATACATTATCAATTCATATTAATATAATAATAAAATAAAACATAGTATTAAAAATAGTTACCCAGAAAGGTAGTACATTCATTCATTCAGAAAAAAAAAATTATTAAGCACCTATTGGTACTACATCCAGGAACTCTGCTAGACACTGGGGACACAAAGACAAAAATGAAATAGCCCATGACTTCAAAGAGCTTACATTTTAATTCACAAAACCTGTCTCTGCATATACTTTTCTTCATTGATCCTGAGAATCTGTTGCTCTTTCTTCAGCTCCTTCCTCAGGTAGAATTTGGAAGCCTCCTTGTTCTAGTCTCTATGATATTCACTTGAACTGAATGTACTTCTTGTTTCATAGAAATATCATAAAGGCAACAGTACTTCAACCTTCTGAAGCTATCAAGTGCCTATATAAGAGACCCCATTCTTAGTGTCAAGACCTTTCATAGGCTTAGAACCTTTATTTCTATAACTTTTCTTGCCAGATCCTTTTCCAGGAAAAGGGCCTTAGACCTGAAACCCAAAAGTCAAGTGTATATTGTTCTAGTTCCATAAGGCATATCTAATCAATAAAAATATCAATTGGATACCTACTCTGTGTAATATATGTAAATAAAAATAAATAGGCATTGTCTTAGATGTTAGGGATTCAAAGACAAAAAAGAAATACTTTCTGCCCATAGATACTTTGCATTGTCATTAAAGGCTCATAGATATAGATAAATATGTGTATGTATATTGTCATATTCAAACTCTGGGAGCTGAGAGCCTCACCTTGATTGACAGGTGAAGACAGTTGGAGACATCAGAATGTTCCCAGAGGCCATGAGGACAAGAGGAAAGACAGTTGGCCAGAGAGGGTATAAATACCCTAACAGCCATCGGACAGGGACCCCTTTTGGCTTTGGATTTGGCTTTGCCTTGTCTTTTGGGTTTTGGAGCCTTGGCCTAAACTCTTGCCTTGTACATTGATCTTGAACATTGATTGATCTGTGTGTCTGACCATGGATTCTTGGTTCTCTCCTTATTCCCCTAGATATTTAGGCATCTAAACGATCTCTAGATATTTAGGTATCCTGGGCCCGGGGTGGGAGGGGGGGGACCGGGAAATGGGCAGGAGAAGAAGCAGAGGGTGGTAAGGGTGGTATTTCCTGAAGGCTGTAGGACTGGCACAACAACTGGCAATAAGAAGCTGAGAGAGATCGTCAATATTTGTGTCATCCAAACAGATTGCTTACTCTGGTTTGGCCGTGGCCAAGCTGAGCCAGAGGAGGTAAAGAACAAAAGCTTCAGCATTATTGAACAGCCTACAGTCCTGAGGGATTATTGTCTTTGCTTTAGTAATAAGGTCTCCTATACCCAATCCGTTCCTAATCATTCCTTTCCCTTATTAACAACATAGATAAATTTATTAAGTACCTTCCTGGAGTAGTTATTCCATCACCACTCTGGGGAGGGAGAAATGCAGTCAGATGAATGTTATCCAAGGCTGATAGAGCCCAATATTAATAATCAATCAACCCCAGGTAGAACCTGAAAGGGTTACCCATCCACTGATATTTAGGGATCATGCCTGGGCACTGTTATAAAGAAAGGTAGTTATAACATCCAGCTGAGTGGCAGGACTTGGGTGTCCCTGCACCAGCCATCAGAGGAACCAAAACACAGCTTCCCCAAATTAATATAATAACTAGCCTAGTGGTAGTAGTATAAAGATACCTTCTTTTCTTATTTTTATAATACACACACACACATATACAAAATATACATATAAATATAATACATGGGAGAAGGATCAGGAAAGGCTTCTTGTAAAATGAAAAATATAATGCTCGAGCTGAGTTTTAAAAGCAACCAAGGATCATAACAGAAAGGGGTAAGGAAGGAGTAGTAGTACAGATATAGTGAATACCACAAACATAATTAAGATGAGGCAAAGGAAATGGAGCTAAAGGTTAGTTTTATCAGGCCACAGGGGGCCTTCTACCAGGGATCTCATTATCTCTTCTGTGATCAATTAGGAGCTCCATGCAAATGATTCCCAAATCAGTATATCCCATCCTAATCTTGCTCCTGAGATTAAGTTTCCACTGTAGGTGAGATAGTATGAATATATATAGTGAGACCAAGTGGTCCATTCTCATTATTTTATCTGGCAACATAATCAGCCTGTTAATAGAACTAGATAAAGTCATATATATGGCCTTCAGTAAGTCCAATAATTCTTAAACTATCCATTCTCAATCCATTTCACAAGTTAGTTTTTTTTTTTTTTTGTGGGGGAGTGGTACTTTGCATTTTCTTTTTCTCTTCTTTTGACTTTGTTTTATTATTTCTTGAAGTCTCATGGATTCATTAACCTCCACTTGCCCTATTATAGTTAAGAAATTATTTCATCCAGTCCTTCAATGTAGATGAAGCAAGATCCTGTGTTATCCTAACTGTGGTTCCCTGGTATCTGAATGACTGCTTTTTAGCAGCTTATAATATTTTTCCTTTGGTCTGGTAGTTATTTATTATGGCTATAATATTCTTAGGAGTTGTCAGTTCTTGATTAAGATCTGTGGATTCTTTCAATCTCCACTTTTCCCTCTTGTTTGAGAATGTTGGGGCAGTTTTCTTGGATAATTTCTGGTAGGATGATGTCCACACTTTTTCTTTTGTCATGATGTTCCCATAGACCAATATTTCTTCAATTGTCTCTCCATAATCTATTTTCAAGATCTGAGGTTTTGCCAATGAGATGTTTCATATTTTCCTCAAATTTTTTATTCTTTTGATTTTGTTTTATAGATTCTTGCTGCATTGTGAAATCATTTGCTTCTAGTTATTGAATTCTAATTTTTAAAGACTGAATTTCATCCCTGGCTTTTTGGTCAATTTTCTCCTTCTGGTCTTATTTTCTTTGTAGGTCATATTCCACCTTCTTTGCCTCATTTTAAGGCTGGTCAACTTTGGTTTTCAAGATACTATTTTGTCATTTTAGTTCATGTATTTCATTTTTCCAATTGTCTTCAGCCTCTCTTAATTGTTTTTTTATTTGTATTTTGAGTTCTTCCAAAGCCTGTGTCAAACTTGCTGGAGTTTCTGTGTTTTTGCTTGGAATTCCTTGATCCTCTTCTATTTCATTAGCTCTTCATTCATTTCCTGAAAAGAACTTGTTGATTGTAATTCCATTTTTCTTTTTCTGTTGTTTACTCATATTTTTCCTTCTTTCTCTCCTTTAATTGACAATACTCTTGCTCCTCTAATTTATTTGCTGGATCTTTGGGATTGGGTTATTTTGTCCTGAGTGGGTTCTCTGCTCTACTGAATGACTAGGTTAAGCAGTGTAATCATAAGTTGTACAGCTATGTGGAAATCAAGATGATAGACAGTTATCTGCTTAGGATATAAAATAAATAGAGCCTGGCAGGAACTGGCAGGTGCCAAGGCAGTTGAGGCTTGGGTATAAAAGCAAGGATTTGAACTGAGAAGGGCTCTCAGGCTTTAGATTGGATAGAAAAGGGTGGGTTTGGAAGGGTAGGCATTAGGTGAGCTTATTCAACAAGCAACCTATACCAATCAACTTCATCAGTCCCTGATTATGAATTAACCATCAAGAAGAAATGCCAACATCTTATCAGCAGAGTAACCTTGATTTAGACTGGGCCAGTCTCCCCCAACCAGACTGGCATCTGTCAAACATGATTAACATCACTTCAAAGACCATCAACAGCATCATTAGCCTCATTTAATTAAGGACTTCCTTTTCTCTTCTTCCTAGCCATTTCCTTGCTTCCCTTTCCTAAGCCTGTTAGCAATAAATCTTTATACTTACTTTAGATTTGGTTTCATCTATAATCCTATGGCTTTAGTATATCACATCCTTGAGATATTTGAAGGGAAGAGGTGAATTATATTTTTCAAAAGCAGATTTTAATTTGCAGTCAACCAAGCATTATCCATTGGGCAGAGTGTCAGTTAGACAAGATATCTATATAATTCTAACTGCAGATTCATTACATGGCTGGTACTCTGGGATACTTTTATATCTGCAGTTTTCAGTCTAGAAGATTCACCATATTCTAAAATCATCTACTGCTGTGGGGGTCCTTTGGGATTCACTATTATAACTTGAGTGTCTCACTTAGGATTCACTCCACCTTGCCCTGCTCCAGATTCTCATAATATCAGGATTCACACAACATCAGATGATTTTAATGAGCTCTGATGTAAGATATTCCCCAGCTAGCAACAGAGGTTTGTAACTACTTTCTCTGCAGTCTATGGGGGAGGGATGTTGGAGCTTCCCTGCCCTCTGAAGACTTCCTATCTGCTCTATTGATGGGATTAAGCCAGGGCTGGGTTGATCTATAGAGCTTGATGTACCCTAAGACCAAAACATTGAGAGAAGGTAGGGGGCAGCAAGATGGAATATTTTTGCTGCATCTAGGTTGCCCTCTCTGCATTTCTCCTCCAGCCTCCTCCCTTCTGTCTGTGTTCAACACCCTGAGCCTGGCACAGGTGTGCCAGCAAGGCCCTCTCTCCAGACTAATATATTTGCCCCCCCAGAGATATCAGGAACAGCTGGAAACTCAGCACATGTAAGAGGGGAAATTAGATATATAAGGTATGGTCACCAGGAATCTAATTAGCTCAATTCCAAAATTAAAATAGACCCAAGTCAGGATGGCTTTATGGAAGTTTATTTACAATTAGGAAGGTTAAAGGTAGGGAAATACATAGAGAGAAAAACTCTGGCCCAGAGGCCTTTTACAATTAGAGAACCATGTAATGCAAAAGATGCAAGAGAGGCTTTTGCTCTTGCAGGGGGCCAACTGAAAACTTCTGTCAGTTAGAAGCCTTAGAATTCTGAGAGAAGTCAGTTGGTTCCTGAGCTTTGTACAGAGTGGAAGGACCAACTAGGGCTTTCAGCTTTGCTTTGGCCTCTGCTTTGTCTCTGGACAATTTGAACCTAGCTAATTTCTCTGGACCTTTCCCTGACCTCCTCCATATTATTTCCCTGTTTTCCCTGGCTGTTTTCCTGGGGCTCTGGGAGGCAGGGTGGCTTTTGGGTTTTTAGTGAATAGACTTTGTGGGTTTAGTTTTCCCCAATAGGCAAGTAGGACATCCTTGAATTCAAACTATCCCCTTAGTATACCCTCTACTTTAAAGCAGTCAAATCTTCCCCAGCTGAGAGAAGCAGGTCATCTCTCAGTCTAACTCATTCCTGTGACCCTCCCCCATCTTGAGTTTTTCCCTAGCAGCTGTCAGAAACCCCAAACCCCTCTCTCCTTCCTGACCAACCCTGAACATTAATAAATCTCTTTGTTACCTAAGAAAAGCCTCTGGAGAATCATTGAGTTGAAGGATTAGGCAAGGGTTGAAAGGGAAGGATTTATTCTCTTTGTTTTATGAGGGAAACTGGAGGCATCCATCTTGGGAGGAAATAGTTGCCCAACACTTCCTCCTGAATCCCTTCAGTTTCATTGATAGGGAGGAGCCTTGTGATTCCTCCTTTGAGGACTTGAGAAACTGACAAAAAGCCCTCAATTCAGATTCAAACCACTTCTGACTGGCCCTATTACTTGTGTCTATAAAAGTACCTTTCTTGCCTGGAAAGGTTCAGCCTATTACCCTAGTATCCTCTGTCTCTAGCATGGCTGTCTAGTCTGTGTTAGCTGCCTCTCCTGAACACCTTACCCTGTACCCTTACCATCCTAAACTGCTTTGTCCATTCCTACCTAAACTCAGCCATCTCATTCATTCCTCTCCTATCACCTCAATCACCTTTTACGACTCCATCACTCAGCAAGGGAGGAGAGCACCTCACAAACTTTAGTGTCCCCTTTTATCCATTACAGGCAAGAGAAACCTCCTTGAGGGTAGAGCCTCCAGAAACTCCAAGGGAGGATAAAGGAAGTCAGCCTAACTGAACCAATTAAGTCTGAGTACAAATTGAATTTCAATTTTCTCAATTTAAGGGGGGATGTTGCTTGTTTTGTGAAATAACCAATATGTAAACATGTTTTACATAATTTCACATGTATAATTCATATCATATTATTTGCCTTCTCATGGGGTTAGTGAGTGGTGGGAGAGAGGGAGATAATTTGGAATTTAAAAAAATTTTAAAGCATGAAAAAATAAATAACAAATGTCTTTAAAACTAAAAAAAAAGATTTTATTGGAACAATCTTCTTGATGTAGTCAAAGGGAGTAAGGAAAATGTCAACCTCTATTTCCTCTCTTTAGTCAAGAACTAAGAGAAAGCACAAATTCTATTCCTTTGCAATCCTTGGTATTTTATGAACTTAAGGTCCTTTCTTGAGTCTGGAACTGGCTTTCTCTTCTGACAAAAATAATCACATCATTTAAAATTGTTTCTTATCTCCAGTAATCATTTTTCTATATACATGTGTGTATGCATGTTTTGTCTCTCCATTCCTATATAGAAATATTATCTCCTACTGGTCTGATGTCTCAAATGCAAAAGGTTTTCTTGCCATCAGGAACTATCACTCCAAAAACACAAAAGACAACTTTCCAGGCCTCCTGGGACACTCTGTCTTTTGAAGAATTTACAAGGTCTGTACAGGTCACAAATCAGTCAAAAATCATGTACTCGGTGCCTACTATTTGCCAAGAATTATGCTAAACATTTTCACCTAAGATTAGGAAAGGACAAACAGAGGAAGAAGTGGTCATGCACTCACAGCTTCATGGAGGTCATGAGAGAAAATAAAAACTGTCTCCTCTCCCATTTAAATTCTCAGGAAAAAATGCTAAGTAATCCTCATATTTCACAGTTTATGAACCTCATTTATAGCCCAAGTAATCAGTTATTTTAGATAGATAACATCATGGAAACCCTCAAACAGATATGTCAAAGCACCCCTCCCCCAAAAGGAAAAAAGTAAAAGGAACTATAAGTGCAAAAACATAGAAATTTGATTACAGCCAATTAGAGGATTAAGTCATTATACAGGATCAAAACTACATATTTGGTCAGAAGAAGACAGTCTCTTAAATTTCCACATAGTGGTCTATAACCAGATGAACAATATATGCCCATATTCCTAAAATTGTCCCTATATGTAAACCCATTCATGTTCTAATGGAATTATACATCCTTCCCTGGAAACCTCCTTGAAGAGTAGTAAAAATTATGAAATGTCTTCAGTAAGTGCTCAATGAATATAAATAAAAATTTAGTATACCAGCAACAAACTTGTTCTGTCTGTGATGATACAGAGATCTGAGAGATCAGTTATCACGAGTATGGCAAGAGGTAGAACTCCAATGAAGGGTTAAAAATAGACGTGTGCACAATTTGATAAAATATATACATATGCATACATATAAATATAATGTATAAATTTATTATATTATGTGTATGTGTTTGTGTAGGTATATATAAGGAGGGCTAAGAAGTCCCAGTATGATTAGCCTTACATGTTACCAAATAATATGAGACATTATCTAGTCCAATGATTCCCCAAGTGGGCTCTACTGCCCCCTGGTGGATGCTGCAGCAATCCAGTGGAGTGGTGATAGCCACAGGTGCATTTGTCTTTCCTATTACTTGCTATTAAATTTTTTAAAAAATTAATTTCCAGGGGGCTAAGTAATATTTTTTTCTGGAAAGGGGGTGGTAGGCCAAAAAAGTTGGGAACCACTGATCTAGTCAATAGAAGTGATGAATTAGCTTGCAATGACCTAGCTATAACTCTACTGGAATACTTTTCCTTTTTGAAAAACTGTCCTTTTTATATAAACTTGCTTTTATAAAGGAATGGTGAATTGCACAATATCTTAAGAAGACAAACATTCCCCAGGGCCTGTAGGGTTAGTGACCAGAATCATTTTAATTTGCAAGCTGAGCTTGATTTAAATACTAGTGCCCTAAAGGGACTAGAATGTCAGTTGTTGGGCCAAGACCTTTACAAACATCCCTATTTTCCCTGTCTCTGACCCTAGGTAGTCTTATCTCTAGGTAGCTGCCATCTTTCAAGAACATTTCATTCACACTGACTATATTTGTTTTTCAGTGATCCTTAATGATAAAACAACAATGAAAAAATATTTTGAGTTGATCCTTAATGTAATGGAGTATGGACTACAAATCCACAGAAGGGAATGTGCTAACTTTAGACTTTTATCAATGACCTAGTGAATAAATAATTTCTTAAAGGTATTCTACAGACATATGAGACATGCTAAAAAAAAGGCAGCATTATGGGTCCCTAAAAAAATACACTCACTGATTTCTATGACATGATATCTTGAAACAAATGTATAATCTAAAAATTGGGACTTGGATGTATTTCTATAATAATTGTGATTTTTCAAATATATTGCTTAATGTTATAGTGACATTAGCACTGTTTTAACTCATTCTAACTCAGTGCAAAACATTTAAAAGATGATGACTCCCACCTGGATGAGGCTCCCAACTGTCTTCAATGGCTACACAGTAACACCCATTCTGGGGGTCAGCAATTATCAAATCAATCCCTCATCCAATTTCTTCTACCAGAATCTAATATTGATAGATGAATTGGGAAATTTCCCTTTCACCTATGACTCTGGCAAAGAACTCCCCTTCATATACATAACACCTGCAAGGAATAAAACCTCATTTTTAAGGTATTCCCTTTTCAAATACCACTCTGAGAATCTACATGTTTAGTAGGTGCTTAATAAAATTTTGTTGACTTACTGAGATAATCGTAGCACTATCAATGGCTGTATAAATTATATTAAAATGAAACACTGAGCTAAAATGGCAAAATTAAACAATTAGACAAACTGGTAAATGAAATATTCCACAATTTTCAGAGAAAGAGCAAGAAGTTGAAAAAAATAGACAGTGCTAACTTCCTCTTGCAACACTGCCCCTTACTGTGAAAAAGAGGGACATGTGATCATTGGACAAAAGACTTGCAAATATCCTTGATGAATTAATTGCTGAAAGAGGAAATCAAGTAAAGTAGTGATGGCCCACGTATAGTTATATATATATTTTATTTATCTTTATTACTTTTTTAAATGTGTTTTAATTTTTTTAAGGTAAACATGGACCTTTTTCCTTGCTGTTGGCAAGATTTTCAATTTGCCACCATCTGAATTATTTGGGATATTACATTCCTCTTCTCAGTGATTTTTATATTAAAATTTATTTTAATTGAAAAATACATTATTAGTCCCTCCTTTCTGAATTAATCATTTTAATTGAATGGTAGAAACAGTTGGAACCTTGAAAATTAAACACTATACTTTGCATGGAACTACAGTTTATAAAAATGAGAATCTGCTATTTATTTTAAGTTCACTGAATTTCTATTCTGTTTAGTTGTGTCATTAAAACAGAAAGCTTAACAACTGATAATTAGTTGATATGGATATTAAAAGAGCTTTTTAAGAATGGTAAGTATTTCTTTCATCCACAGGCTTTGTCATATTGGAAGATGCTAAATGCTAATGCTAAAAAGAGACCAAGCTAAAAATATTTTAATTGTTCATGTCATTTTTAAGGATATATGGGATATACAGAAGAAAATGTGGAATTTTTACCCTGAAAAAATGAATATAATTTTACATCCATACTACCTACATGGAGAGGATGAATTAAACATGAAATAATAACTATGCTTTGTAACATGTTCTGTTCAAGTTTATATTAAGTTTAGGTAATTGTGGATTTGTTCAGCAGTTTGTTTAATTATAAAATGATTAATCCAATCTGGACAGGTAGGAAATGAATCAAAATCCATCCATTTTATTTAGTGTATGTAATAAGTTACAAGTAATAGACAAAGGAAAAAGGAAAAAAAATATATGCTTCATAAGGAGAATCAACAAATAATTGTGTTGAAATTGATATTTTATCTGAATGATTTCAATGTATGTTTAATGATTTTTAAGATATTTAAAGTTACATTCAGAGCACTTTTTAAAGAAAGTGGCTTAAAATATGACAGGGGAGAAACCACAAATCTCAAGCATGCTTGGTTTACCAGCTTGTCAGTAAAGGTAATTTGGGAAAAGAAAAGAAATGCAAACAAATAATAAGCAGACTACAGTAAACCCTGGTGGACAATTAGGAGAGAAAACCAACTACATATCAAAGAAAATACAAGATGACAAACTACCCTATTAGCTTTACATTCATGCTGTGTACCTGACGACCAAAATTTAATTAAAACTAGACACAAAGATATTTTATAAACTATGTAATGAATTCTCAGTGACAAAAATAGTCTATAAAGTCCTGTAGAAATGAGTTGGGAAATGGGCACCCATGGTGACCAGTAAAAATCTGCCTGTATTCCCCATCTGTGGAATGTTGTACCTCCTGAGGCAGTAAAAGGGAAAAATAGGCATTGAAGTGAAACAAATATAACTCAGATAAAATCATGTTTAAGATGAGAAATACAAGACGACAAATTGGAAAATAAATGATTTCTTGTCATTCATGGTTATATGACTATTTTCCAAACAAAAATAATAAATAATAATTTATATTTTATCAAGTTATCTTCAATGTTATATTCTAACATATACCACTATATTTTAATGTATCCCCATTTGGTGTCCTCTCCCTGCTGAATTTTTAAAAAATCATAGAATTTACCCAAAATTATTTTGACTTCTAGATAATGTCTTTCACAATTAGGAGATACCAGATACAATTTTTTATTTCATTGGGATATAACTTAACTTTCCTTTTTTCTTTCCTCATAGTCGTAACTTTTCCCCCTTTTATTTATCTTCCTCAGTACAACTCTATTATACTTTTAAATTACATTTTTGCTTTAATTGCTTAAGTTTGGTAAATCCTATATTAATTCACCCACCCCCTTGCAAGCCTCATTCTTCCAGACTTCTTTGATCCACAGTACTAATGAGTTTTCAAAAAAATATTTTGTTCCCCTAATATCTTCAATTTTAAAAGTAGTTTTTAGCTTTATAGAGTGTGTTGTGTTATAGGGTAAGTAATACTGTTTTCAGAGGATCTTCAGTTTGTTTAATTGTCTTTTTTTTCTACTGAAGTTAACCATCAAGGTTCTTTTGTGCTGCAATGATGCTAGAGAATATGCACACCAATATTTGAGAGCAAGTGTACCACAGATATGATCACCCATCCATCTACCTCCAAACAGATGGAAACAAATATTTTAGGAAACAGAATCATGCATTGCCTGAGTAAGTGCGGAATTATCAAATTCCTTTTATGATACAAATATGGTACTGATCCCAAAGCCAGGTAGATCAAAAAGAGAAAGAAAACTACAGACCAATCTCCTTAATAACATAGATGCAAAAATCTTAAACAGAATACTAGCAAAGAGACTCCAGTAAGTGATCACAAGGGTTATTTATTATGATCAGGTGGGATTTATACCAGGAATGCAAGGATGGTTCAACATCAGGAAAACCATTCACATAATTGACCATATCAACAAGCAAACCAACAAAAACCACATGATTATCTCAATAGGTGCTGAAAAACCCTTTGACAATATACAACATCCATTCCTATTGAAAACAGTAGAAAGTATAGGAATAGAAGGGCCTTTCCTAAAAATAATAAACAGTATATATCTAAAACCATCAACAAGCATCATATGGAATGGGGATAAATTAGAAGCCTTCCCAATAAGATCAGGAGTGAAACAAGGATGCCCACTATCACCTCTATTATTTAACATTGTACTAGAAACACTAGCTGAGGCAAATAGGGAAGAAAAAGAAACTGAAGGTATTAAAATGGGCAATGAGGAGACTAAGCTATCACTCTTTGCAGATGATATGATGGCCTACTTAAAAATCCTAGATAATCAACTATAAAGCTAGTAGAAATAATCAACAACTTTAGCAAAGTTGCAGGATGCAAAATAAATGCACATAAATCATCAGCATTTCTATATATTTCCAACACATCAAAGCAGCAAGAGGTAGAAAGAGAAACACCATTTAAAATCACCCTTGACAATATAAAATACTTAGGAATCTATCTGCCAAAACACAGGAATTATACAAACACAACTAAAAAACACTTTCCAAACAATTAAAACTAGATCTAAACAATTGCAAAAACATTGATTGCTTAGGGGTACAATGAGCTAACATAATAAAAATGAGCATTCTACCCAAATTAATTTATTTATTTAGTGCCATACCTATTAAACTACCAAAAAACTTTTTTACTGAATTAGAAAAAAACTATAACAAAGTTCATTTTGAAGAACAAAAGATCAAGAATATCAAGAGAAATAATGAAAAAAAAATGTGGAGGAAGATGGCCTAGCAGTACTAGATATTAAACTATACTATAAAGCAGCAGTCATCAAAACTTTATGATACTGGCTAAGAGACATAATGGAGGATCAGTGGAATAGACTTGGGGTAAGTGACATCAGCAAGATTTTCTATGATAAACCTAAAGAGCCCAATTTTTGCAACAAAAATCCAGTATTTGAAAAAAAAACTGTTGGGAAAATTGGAAAACAATATGGGTGAGATTAGGCTTAGACCAACATCTTAGACCCTACACCATGATAAATTCAAAGTGGGTGAATGAATTGAATATAAAGAAGGAAACTATAAGAAAAATAGGTGAACATAGAATAGTATATCTGTCAGATCTTTGGGAAAGGAAAGATTTTAAAACCAAGCAAGAGTTAGAAAAAATTACAAAATGTAAAATAAATAATTTTGATTATATTAAGTTAAAAAATTTTGTATAAACAAAAACAATGCAACCAAAATCAGAAGGGAAACAAAAAATTGGGAAAAAAATCTTTATAACAAAAAACTCTGACAGAGGTCTAATTACTCAAATATACAATGATCTAAATCAAATGTATAAAAAATCAAGGCATTCCCCAATTGATAAATGAGCAAGGGACATGAATATTCAATTTTGAGATAAAGAAATCAAAACTATCAATAAGCACATGAGAAAGTGTTCTAAATCTCTAATAATTAGAGAAAGGCAATCAAAACAACTCTGATGTACCACCTCACGCCTAGCAGATTGGTTAAAATGATAGAAGGGGAGAGTAATGAATGTTGGAGGGGATGTGGCAAAATTAGGACATTAATGCATTGCTGATGGAGTTCTAAACTGATCCAACCATTCTGGATGGCAATTTGGAATTATGCCAAAGAGCGATAAAAGAATGCCTGCCCTTTGATCCAGCCATACCATTGTTGGGTTTGTACCCAAAAGAGGTCATAGACTAATAGATTTGTACAAAAATGTTTATAGCTGCTCTTTTTGTGGTGGCAAAAAACTGGAAAATGAAAGCATGCCCTTCAATTGGGGAATGGCTAAGCAAATTGTGGTGTATGTTGGTGATGGAATACTACTGTGCTCAAAGGAATAATAAACTGGAGGAATTCCATGTGAACTGGAAAGACCTCCAGGAATTGATGCAGAGTGGAAGGAGCAGAGCCAAAAGAACACTGTACACAGAGACTGATATACTGTGGTAAAATTGAATGTAATGGACTTCTGTACTGGCAGCAATGCAATGACCCAGGACAATTCTGAGGGATTTATGGATAAGAACAATATCCACATTCAGAGGAAGAACTGCTGGAGTGGAAACACAGAAGAAAAACAACTGCTTGAACACTTGGGTTGATGAAGACAGTATTGGGGATGTAGATTGAAAGGACCACACCAATGCAACTATCAATAATATGTAAATTGATTGATCACACATGTTAAAACCAGTGGAAATGTGCATTGGATGAGGGGGGAGGGGGTGAAGGGGGCTGAAGGGAAAAGTAAAAACAAGAATCATGTAACCATGGAAATTTTTCTAAAAAAAATGAAATATTAATGAAAAAAAATCCAGTTTCTCTGACTCCAAATCCAGTGCTCTTTTCAGTACCTTCACATGTAGTACAATCTGTGTAATAAATCTAAAGTAAAATTTTATAATTATCTCATTTTTAGCAAATAAGAAAAATTAATTGTGAAGAGATGGGTTGTTTGCTTATGAAATGACTGAATATATTTGTGTTTTAAGTTTTATAGATGCCTTTTTATATACTAGACCTTAATGATAGAGCCCATCCCTTCTCCATAGAATGCAGAGAAAAAAGAAAATCCCTTGAGCAAAATCCACGAATATCATGTTAGTTTATTTAACCTTTCATTTTCATAGTCCTATGGCAGAGGGAAGTATTTTTTCCTCTATTCTTCAAAACCAGTATTAGTCATTGTTCTCAACCTAGTTTATCTGCTTCAATATTTTAACTTGTGACAGTCAGTATATACTATGTTTTGGTTCTTTCTTAGATTTGCAATAGTTTCTGACACTTATATTTAACTCTAATTTCAAAATACTTAAACTACCTTAGCTTCAGTTGTCTCATTATGTAAAATGAAAGGGATGAGCTTGATGAGACAAAAGAGAACTTAAAGATCATCTTATTCAACACCTTCATTTTATAGATGAGGAAACCCAAGGATCAGAAGTTGGTGATTTCACTAAATATGGGATTTGAACCTAAATTCTCTGTTCTTTATACTAATTGACACTACTTCTCAATACTATTTTAAAATGTAAATAAGAGATATCTTATTCTCAACTTTTTGATCTTCCTAATTCTAATGCTATTTTCTCTTTAAAAAATTTTTCCCAATGTTCTCTGTAAATTACTCTTCCTGGTGTGCCATCATTTCCCTAAATATCTCCCAATCTCCCTCTAGAAAGTCTAGAAAAGGAAATAATCTTTCCCATTGAAGGGGAAAATAATTCACATCTTTTACAAACTTTGGGACTCTAATAACCTAAAGGCTCTTTTTTCCTCCTTTTACCCTTTAGCTACATAAGTGAAAATATCTGAAAGCATATTTGATCATTTGAAAAGAAATTTAAATATTACTAATCTAATATATAGATAAGTCAAAGAAATTTATTGAGTTTCTTAAGATCCTCCAAAATTTGGTCCAATTTACCTAGCCAATCTCTAAAACTACACCTCAATATTTGTGCCTATTTCTTCAGCTCCCTGCCCCCAACACACATATACAAAAAAGCACAAAGAGAGTCAGAGAGTGGACAGAGAGAGAGAGAGAGAGAGAGAGAGAGAGAGAGAGAGAGAGAGAAAGAGAGAGAGAGAGATAGAGAGACTGAGCAATAATATCACAAAAATTACATATTGTGACTTGTGACTAGGAAGGATGTTTACTAGGAATGCAGGATTGCTTCAATATTAGGAACACTATCAGCATAGCTGACTATTCCATTAACAAAAACAATAAAATCATATTATTATATTAACAAAAATTATATTCTTATATTAATAGATGCAGAAAAAGCTTGTGACAAACTATAATATACATTCCTATTAAAAACAACTGAAATTTTAGGAATTTATGTACACTTACTTAACAGAATTAGTAGCTTCTATATAAAACAAATGGTAAGCATTCCCTTTAATAAGAATAAACTTGAAGCCTTCCAAATAACATCAGAGTGAAGCAAAGATGCCCTTCATGACCACTTTTATTAAATGTTATATTAGGAATCCTAGCTTCAGCAATAAGAAAAGAAAAAGAAATTGAAGAAGTAAGAAATGAGGAAAGAAAACTATCACCCAATTGAAAATAATATCATGGGTTACTTAAAGAACTCTACAGAATCAACTAAAACTATTAAAACAATTAGCAACTTCAGCAGGTGGCAGGATGTAAAATAGACCCATATAAAATCCTCAACTTTTCTATATGCTACCAACAAAAGCCAACAGAAATAAAACTATTCCTCTGAAAATAATTTCAGAGAATATAAAATACTTGGTAGTCTATTTTCCAAGATAACCCTGGGAACTATACAAATATAATTACAAAATGCTTTTTATACAAATAAAGTTAAACCTAAATGCTGGGAAAATGTTAATGGCCTATATGGGTAGGTCAAGTAGATATAATAAAATGTCAATTCTACGTAAATTAATTAACTGATTCAATACAATACAATCAAACTACAGAATAATTATTGTATAGAGTTAGAAAAATAATAAAATTGATCTAGAAGAATGAAAAGTCAAGAATATCAAAGGGAATCATTTTTTAAATGTGAAGCAAAGCAGCCTAGTTGTACTAGATTTCAAATTATATTACAAAGCAGAAATTATGCAAACAATCTAGTACTGGCTAAGAAATAAAGTGGTGGATCAGTGGAACACATTAGGTACACAATGCACAGTAGTAAATAACCATACTAATGAAGTGCTTGATATATTCTAGGATCCTAACTTTTTGAGTGAGAATTCATCATTTGACCAAAAAAAAATGTTGAGATAAGTAAAAGGGAGTTTTGAAGAAACTAGATATAGAATAAGATTTCACAATATATACGAAGTTAAGGTCAAAATAGATAAATGAATTAGACATAAAGGGTGATATATGTAGAGGCAAATGTAAAATTTTACATTTCAGGTTGATAGGTAAGGAAAATGTTTATAATCAAGTGAGATTTAGAGAGGATCACAAGAAACAAAAAGGATAATTTTGATGATGTGAAAATCAAAATGTGTTGCACAAACAAAAGTAATGCAGGCAAAATTAGATGAAAAAAAGCAACTGAGAAAAAATTATAGCATCTCTCTGATAATCTCATTTCTCACATCTTTATGAATTGAGTCAAATTTATGAAAGAAAAAAATGTCATTCCTCCATTGATAAATTTTCATTGGATATAAGCAATTTAAGGAAGAACTCAAAGTTGTTAAAAGTCACATAAAATGCTCTAAATCACTGTTGACATAATAAATGCAATTTAAAATAAGTCTGACATTCCAAAGGAACTATAATGGAAATTACTATCCACTTTCAAAGGGAGAATTTCTGAATTCTGAATTTGAGTGTAGTCTACATTTATTTGTTGTTATTGTTTCATTATGAGTTTTCTTTTGCAACATAGTTAAAATGGAAATATCTTTTACATGCCCTCACATGTATAATTAAAATCAAATTATTTGCCTTTTCAACAAGGAGGGAAAGATAGGAGAGTAGGAAAGGATTTGGAACTCAACATTTTTAAAATGATTACTGAAAAATTGTTTCATGTAATTGGGAAATATTTAAAATATATTTAACATATTTTAAAAACATATATTCACATTAAGACATTATATAACATTTTTCATGTTTATTATATAGCACATTTTGCTATCAAACTCTGTGAAGTCGTCTTTACTTTACATCTTAATTAAGAACATAAGATTTTTTGTCATCTTCTTTCCAAAAGTACCTGATATAGTGAATAGGGTATTGAATGTGGACTCAGTATCAAGACTTTGGTTCAACTCACACTTCACCCACTTATTATTGTTTATTATTGTTATTATTGTTTAATTTCTGGCAAGTCAATTAATCTCTCTGCTCCTCAGCTTCATCAATTATAAAATGAGAAATCTGAATCCCTAAAGTCTTTTCTAATTCTAAAACTATGAACTTTCTAATTCTTTGTTTTTTCTATAATGATATCTTCTTCCTTACCACCAGTATCTATATGTCTATGTAATGCTTCTCATGTTCCCTCACATAGTGTCATGACTTAAACCATTTACACACTTTTCCCCCTCATATTGTTTTTTACATATTTCTGTTTCTCTCATTCAAAAATTGTTTTTCTGTAGACAATTATATATCAAATATTTATACCTCAGTGAAAATTGGAAGCAAAATGTTTCCTCTTTCAGAGAATACTTCAATTTATGCCTATACTTTAGGGAATGAAAGGGATTTCAAGTATAAACAAATAAGACACAGGATAATTGGGGTAAGAAGGAATTACTTTCTCAGCTTCATTTCCTGGAAGTTTTCATTTTCTACCCACATAAAGGCCTGTTAGTCCTCAGGAGAACAGGTTGAGTATCTCTAACACATTCACAGGCACATATCCACAGTCATAAACATGCATTTACCTAATGTCAAGTTTCAATCTTGGCTAATATTTTATTCCTATACTGAACCAACTTCACTTATCAATTTTTGTTATCATTATATCTCTTTCAGTCTCTGTTTTCTGACTTTTCTGGTTACTGTTTATGATATAGTTACCCTATTTTATGCAAGAAAAACATACATCACAGTAACAGTAATGATACTTTATCATACATAGTAACAGTTCAATTTAATTTAAACATTTATGAATCTCCTTCTATGAACAAGGTATATATATATATATATATTAGCGAAATATGGGCTCAGTATTAGCATAGTAACATATCAGTAAAATATTCTCTGAGGATTACTGATGCAAAAAGGGAAGAGCCCCTGTCCTTTAGGAGCTGATATTCTAATTAATAAGTAAAGCCAATTTATATATAAGGAAATTTCAAGTGAGATAGAATAGAGATCACACTTGGGTTTCACTTTGAAGAGATCACATTTAAGATGCACTTTGGATAAAGCTAGGAATTCTATGAGGTAGAAGTAAGAAGTACGTTCTGTATACATGGATCTATATAGTAAAAGTTAGAGAACCAGGAGATGGCATCCTAATGGTTAAAAAGCCATGAAATAATATAAGAAAAGTAAGTGGGCAAGTTGTAATTCAGTAATGGGGGTACTTGAATACAAGTTTTAGGATTTTTTTCTTAGAGTAAAGAAGGAGTTGATGATTTTAATTAGGAAAGTGATGTTGATAGATTTGTGTTTCATAAATATCAGTTTGACAATTACTGGGAAATTAAATTAACTAGAGGCCATGTTGGTGAGCCTATGGTATGCATGCCAGAGAGGGCTTCTCCCTTCCTCCTCTACATTCATGCCTGAGGATGTTTCTCATATCACTCACCCCTCTGCCCAGCAGCCAAAAAGAGAGATTCCTTCCTCCCCTGTCTGGGGTATGTAAGGGTGGGGGCATCCCATAGGGCGTGAAGGTTGAGTTTATAGACTTGGTCTCTAAAAGATTCACCATCACTAGACTAGGGGAACCTATAATCAGTGAAATAAATTAGGATATTATTACAATGGTCCAAGTAGATAGTCTATTATAATTCAAGACTGTCAATCATCTCATGTAGCTTATGGCAGACAGTGGTAGAGTAGAAAGAGAGACGAACTTGTAATCAATAAAATAAAGGTTGACATCCTTTTTCTGACATGAGTTGTGTAACCACGGGTAAGTCACTTAACCCCATTAAGTCTCAGTTTCTTCATCAATAAATTGAGGATGGACCAAATGACCTCAAAGATCACTTCCAGCTCTAAATCTATAATCCTTTGATCATCTGTTTGACACTGAAAATAGAAATGTGAATGATAGAGTAGTATTGTTCTTAAGAAGTAATTGATGAAATCTAATATGAAAATCTGTCAAAGAAAATCACTTTATCAGGAGAAAACTCAGATATAAAGGACAACTCTACCTATAAAATTTTCAGCACCCTTATTTCTTCAGATGTATGCTGTCCAAATGAATGCATTTATACAAATTAGCATAAACAGGAGGTAAAAAAAAACAAGCCTTCTCAACATTGTGCCTATCTTATCCCAAACTTTAAATTGAATCCTGCTCTGCTGGAAGTTTGGAAGTCATGTGAAATGGTTATCTTACTTAGTCAAAGCATTTGAATAATCTCTTCCAGTAATTATATTATTATGAAAGCTTGCCTTGAAGAAGAAGTCATTTGTTCTACTATAACTAAGAGCAAACTAGAGAATTTAAAAGGCCTTCAATCCTTATTACTGATAAAAGAATTAATAATGTTAATGTATCAGCACATAAAAAAATCTCACAATTTCAAAACTTATCCCATATACCATTTTCAAATTAAATGTCATGCAAATTTGTTTTAACAAAACATTAGGAAAATTAATATTATAATCCTTCAGTTAAGTTTAACAAATTCTTATGGAACAGGTACTTATTATTTCTATCCTGGAGATTTTGAGGTTTATCTATAATGTAAACTTCTTGAAGTCAAGGGCTCTCTTTTTATTTTCTAATTGAATCCCCAACACCTAGCAAAGTGATTTCCATATATAATGCTCTTAATAAGTATTTAAAATTTTGTCACATAAAATATTGGCTAGACTACTAATTAATATGTTGTTTAGATTTCCAACTCAAAATATTTGTTAATTGATAATATATGATAGAGGATGACAATAACTATATAAAGGATTTGATCATAGACAAAGAAAGGTCATGATGGCAAATTTGGCAATTATTGTACCCAAAATGTTTAACTTCAATGATAATGATAATGTTTCATATCTCTTTAAGTTTTGAACAGAGCCTTACACATTACAAATCATCCATCAAATCCCCATAGCAGCTCTAGGAGATAGATAATACAGTTATTATTTTCCTCATGTTTCAGATGAGGAAATTGAGTTTGAGAAGTTAAGTGACTTGTTCATTGTTCTATAGCTAGTAACTACCACAGTTATGATTTGTACTTATGGTTTTTATTGACTCTGAGATGAGAATATTTTCCATCATAACATGCTATAATTTATTTTTTTAACAATTAACAATTTTGTTTTATTAAAATAGAGATAGTAAAATAATATAGTAAAATGAATATAGTAAAGGAGGGAAAGAGGTCAAGAAAGAAATTTTCATAATGTCTATGCTAGTTATCCTATATCTATAACTGCCTATAATTACTGCCTAAAATTGCCTATATATACCGCTAATAACAACCACCCCACAAAGTTCCAACGCAATCCAGTTCAATCAAAACCAACCCAATCAATGTTTAATCCAAACCCCAATTAGGTCTGTCAACAAAAGATCAGCTACTTTCCAAAAAGTTCAAGGAAAGGAAAAAAACCTTAACAATCCAAACCAAAAGCCAAAAACCAAAAGGCAAAAAAGCCCTGTAAAGGCTAAAGCCAAAAGCCCTCTCAGTAAGCTCAGGCCCACCTTTATATTTCAGCAACTAAACACCAACCACCAACTAATCACCAAACCATGCCACCAACAACCAATCCCAAAAAAACAAATCATGCCCAGCAGCCAAATTCCCTGAAACTGCCAGCCCTAACTGTCAGCAATTGATAGCTGACCAACTAACAGCTGGCCCCTTTTAGACCCTTACTCTACCTCACTTCCTGTTGCTAGTTCCTTCTTCCTGTCTCTATGGTTTCTTTTTCTTTTTTTTTTTTTTGGAAAAAATGTATTTAATTAATTGGTTTAGAATATTTTTCCATATTTACATGAGTCATGTTCTTTCCCTCCACTCCTTCTCCCCAACCCCACTGAAGCCAATGAGAAATTCCACTGGGTTTTCCATATATGATTGATTAAGACCTATTTCCATATTATTATTATTATTTGCATTAGGGTCATCACTTAGAGTCTACATTCCCAATCATGTTCCCATTGACCAATGTGATCAAGCAGTTGTTTTTCTTCTTCCACAGTTCTTTTTCTGTATGTGAATAGCGTCCTTTCTCATAATTCCCTCAGAATTGTCCTGAGTCATTGCATTGCTGCTAGTAGTGAAGTCTATTACATTCAACTATACCACAGTGTATCCCTCTCTGTGTACAATGATCTCCTGGTTCTGCTCCTTTCATTCTGCATCAATTCCTGGAGGTCATTCCAGTTCACATGGAATTCCTCCAGTTCATTATTCCTTATACATGTTGTAACATAACAATTCCTTATAATTGTTATATGAGGAACTCACCCATTTTAAGATAAGTAGGTTGCCTTAATTTTTCTTAAGTTCATGCTTGGTAATTGATTGGTTCTTGATTAAAGTCAAATTGAAAGAGGTATTAACTTAAATATTATGCAAATGATAAGGGCCACAAAGTATTGTGCAATAAAATGAATTCTCACAATTTATCCAGTGTCCAGGAAAAGAGAAACTTTGAATCAACCATTTTCAGTATTTAGTGTTTTTGTTTATAATTTAAATAACAACAACAACAACAACAACAACAACAACAACAACAAAAACTTGATATGGGGGAAGGTGCTGGAAGAAACTAAGTTACTACCCAATATTTTCAACCAACATATTGTACCAAAAGTCTCTGCCACAGAAAAAGTCAGATGACTCTCAGGTTTCCAGAATCTGGGTTGAATGCATAGGAAAAAGAATGAAAAAACAAATATATACTTTGTTAGATATTTATGAATAAGATAGTTTTATTACTGAAGGTATACTAGCCTATCCTTTACTCAGTAGACTTCACTTTGTATTGCTCTAAAGCTGAAGATCTTAACTGCATCTTCATTTTGGTAAGGAATTCTTTGCAAAGCATCAATTTCTCTCAAAATTTAAAGAATATTTTCAGGGAATTGTGATTCAGAAAATATATTTAGTATACTAGAAATTTTCCAGACCCTCTATATTACCTCACACTAGCTATGAGATATCATATTCTGTTCATGTTACTTTTATAGGTCAAGAATCTATACTTCTGTGAAGGTGGGTTCTGCAACTACAGTTGCAGATGAAACGCCTTCATGCTTAAGTATTCTTCATGAGTTATTCAAGCTCCTAATATCATGACCACGTGATCAGTTTACAAAACTTAGCTAGAATGATTCTTGGTAGATACCCGGTAGATGCAATTTACTGCTGAGACTACCCTTAAAGCCTTTCCATCTATATTGGGTTATTTGAAGTTTATGCTGTTTGGACATAGCCTTCAGAAACATCAGCATTTTTACAAGGTTTTCTTACTCTAGAGATGCCTGTGTTAATGAGATAACAAGTCTTAGAAATATAAATACTTATTGAATTCACAAGTTGGTTAAATATAGATCTAGCTATCACTCACAAGTCTAACAAATTGAAATATGAATATATGTATTATGCTTTATAAAACAAGAAAATATGCATTATTTTTCTTAATGGGGTACTCAGTAATTAGTTCATATTTAAAGGTAATTGTGAGAGTTCAAAATAAATCAATATATTTCTATTTTCTGGGCTTATGGGTTCATTTATATATGTCTATTATATACATACATGTATGTATATATGCATGTTAATGTGCATATTTATATACATGTGAAATATAAATACATATACCTATATATTTAACTCCATTTGGGATTTCTGATTTCATTACATTAGAATGTTCTCAGACAAGGAAATGCTTTCTTAATGCAAGATGCATTAAGCACTGCAACTTAAAATCTTACAGGATTTCTTAGGTCACTGAGAAGATAAGGAATTTGCTCTTGCTCATAGAGATTATAGGTGTCCTAGGTAAGACTTTCAGGCAGTACTTAATTAACTCAAAGGCCAGCTCTCTATGCATTATATCCATTTCCTAATATGATCCTAAAAGGATCCCTGAAGGAATTGTGATAATTTTCTTAATTGCATTTGTGTGCAAATTCACTTAAGAAATAAAATCCAAAGACCTCACTACCTCTTACATAATTTCAAGAAACAAAAAGGGTGAATTCATATAATTAAATTCCAATTGTTAAGCTCCAGTCCTAAATATTATTTTTAAGGTGATCTAATGGTATAGACTACATGAGAAACTACAAGCACCCAAAGGACAGATGAGTTAATATCCCTAATTTAACTTTTATAATTATATGTTGGCTACATCACAACTCATATCTTAGCAATGTCATCCTAAGCCATTTATAAATGGGATTATTACATTGCTTAATTATTCTTTACAAGATAAGGCCAGGATATTTAAACAGCTCCATATGAAGAGCTATCTAATATCCCATTAGGCATGCCTATTGAAAGCCCAAGGTGGCTAAGGAACAAGGGTGACAGGATTTAAATAATGAGTTTGTTACACAGATAATTTGCTTTGCTGTTCCATATTCTGGGCAAAGACTGATCTAGAAAACAAGATTCACCTAAATGAAGCTCACCAACTGGAACATTCTGACAAATAAACAAATGTTACCTCCTGTTCTATTTTATTTTTTATTATTTATTTCAATTATTTGGGGTGACAAAGCTTGAAATAAAAGAGATATCAAACACTTTGGGAATGATTGAACAAACTGGGTATATCAATATAATTGTATATTAGTGTGCTGATTCTATTACTTTTAAATATTTGTTCCAATTACCTGTAAAAATGACTAACATTCATTTAAAAAAAATTTTGAGTTCCAAATTCTCTCCTCTCCTTCCCCATACTCTTCACTGAGAAAGCAAGCATTTTAATTTAGGTTATACCTGTATAGTCGTGCAAAATATATTTCCATATAATTCCAATAATTCATGGTATTAAAGAAATCATAGAACGAAAAAGAAAAATCATGAATTTCTTAAAAGCATGCTTTCACCTGTATTCAGACTCCATCAATTCTTTCTCAAGATAGAATTTTTCATCTTGAGACCTGTGTACAATGGTCTCCTGATTCAGCTCACTGAATTTTTTTGCATCAATATATTTGTCTTTTCAGGATTTTCTAAAAGCATCATTTATTACAGCACAATAATATTCCTTCACAATCATAAACCATAAGTTGTTCATTCTCCAATTGATAGGAATCCTCTTGATTGCCAATTCTTTGCCACCACAAAAAGCTGTTGTAAATATTTTTGTACAGGTATGTCCTTTCCTCATATCTTTGATCTCTTTGGGATACAGATCTAGTAGTGGTATTGCTGAGTCAAAATATATGCACATTTTTATGGCCCTTTGATTATGGTTCCAAATTGATCTATAATAGTTATATCAGTTCACAGTATTTTGGTGTCCCAATATTCCTGTTTCCCTCCAATAATTTTCCTTTTTTCTAATATTAGCCAGTCCGATAAGTTTAGTTATCTCTGAGTTGTTTTAAATTGCATTTCTCTAATCAAAAGTAATTTTGAGCATTTATAAAATTACTATAGATAGCTTTGTTTGAAAACTGACTTTTCATAATCTTTGACAATTTTTCAATTGGAAAATGATTTTTATTTTTATAAATTTGACTCAGTTTCTAATATATTTATGAAAGGAGGCATTTATCAGAACAGCTTTACTATAAAAAAAATTCCCGGAGGTTCCGGGTTAAGATGGCGGCAGAGTAAGAAGCAGCTCTTAACCTCTCCTGACCAAAACACACAAAACTCCTCAAGGGGATATAAAAACAAGTCCAGACAAACGGAGGAACCGCACAACAGGGCACAGCGTGGAAGGTACGTGGAATCGAGACATTTCCAGGCTATAAAGGGCTCTCACTAAATCGTGGGCTGAGCAACCGCCCCACCCC
>NC_058130.1:76004860-76051119 GCF_016433145.1 Gracilinanus agilis
ATATATATATATATATATATATATATATATATATATATATTTAGAGAGAGAGAGATTATACATATATGCATATACGTAGAGAGAGATGCTATTTTCTCAACAATGTTTAATAATAATTGCTGCATCCCCATGAAAATCACAGTAAAAAATGTGTTTCTAAAATTTCAATAGTAATCAGATTTCATTTAATAGTAGGCAAAGATTTTTAGGGATCATCAACTTCTCTGAATTTTTATCATAATTTCATTCATTATATTTCTACCATTTTAATTTTGTTGGCTAAAAACAGATGCACCAAAGGTTACTCATATATAGAATTCTCTGTGTATATGTGTGTATGAGTATTCATTCACTCACTCATTACTAAATGCTTTCCATGGACAATATAAGAAACTCCCATGGTTGTTTTGAGGATCAAATGAGATAATTATAAAAGACTTAACAAATGTCTGGCACACAATAAAATTTCTATAGAATATATAGAATTACACAGAATTCTATATATTCTAAAGGATATATATTATAATTTTATTTTGTTAAAGTATAGGTTTATAGATGCAAACTGTAAATATATGATCCTACTTTATACCTTATCTAGATGGATCTGCTTTCTTCAAAGATATGCCAACAGAGATCAAAGCAGGAAAATTCTATTAGTTGCATATGACTTCAACTATTGGCTTAGTTATAATCCATATATATTGTTTGAGAATCAATTTAATTTGTTGAGAGACCAATAATATATGATGATTATATATTATATAGTGTTTATATAGTGCCTTAGAGTTTGCAAAATGCTATAAATATGTTAGGTCATATGTTATTAACAGATTTCCCAGGGAATATCTGAATCAACAAAAATTTGAAGAGCTTTTGTGTATGAATATGTGTAAATACAAAATGGCATAAAAGACAAAGAGATAGCACTGGAGTCAGGAAGTTATAGGTTCAAACTTTACCTGAAACTAATTATACTGTGATTCTCAGCAAGTCATTTCACTTGCCATTTTTGTAATTAATTCTTCAACCAACATTTATTAAGCTTTTGAAAAGTAATAGGCATGAAGATTACAAAGAGGTGAGAAATTTAATCCTTAAGGAGCTTATATTCTAAAGGAAAAAAAATATAATTAAACAAGTGATTACAAGATTTACAGAGCAAATATATAATATATAAGAAAATATATAAGGGGAAGGCCTTCCTAGAGTGTGAGATTTGAATTGAGTAGGAATCCAAGAAAACTAAGAGGTAAGAAGGAAGTGAAATAACTCCAAGTAAGATGGGATAGCCAGTGAAAGAGCACAAATGAAGAGGGGAGATAGAGTGTTGTGAAGGGAACATCAAATAGATTAGCTCATGAATGTATGAGGAGGAAAATAAAGTGTAAAAATACTAGAAAGAAAAGAATGTACCATGTTATGAAGGTCTTTCAACATAGGCCAGATCATTTTACATTTCATCTTAGTGATAATAGTGAGGCACTGAAATTTTCAGGAAAGATAAAGAACAGGGAGAGGATGACAACAAAAAACATGATAAGGCCTATATAGTTCATGATAAAAAAATTTTGGCAGTTAAAGAGAAAATAGATAGTAGACATGAGGAACTAAGATAGGCTGCAAGATGAATTAGAAGGCTATTGCATTAGTAGAGTTGATAGTGGTGATGGCCTGACTGTGAGAGCAGAGAAATCATAACATATTTGAGAGGTTCATGCCCTTAACAGTAATAGCGAAATTAAGAAGAGGGGAGGGTAAGATAATGATCTGTATGTTGGACTTATAAAGCTTGAAGTTATTACTAGAAAGCCAGTTTGAGATGTCTACAAAGTAGTTAGCAATGTAGAACTTAGAAGAAATACTAGAGCTGGATAAATACATTTAGGAGTCACCTACACTGAGATGATAATTGAACCCATCAAAGTAGATGTGATCTGGGATATAGTGTAGAAAAAAAGAGAAGAGGACCCAAGATAGAATCTTAGAGGAGGGGAGCACCTATGGGATTGTACCCAGGGGAAAATAAAGTGTATCAAGCCAGCTAAAAGGTTGAGAAGGAACAGTTTGTCAAGTGGAAGAACTGAAAGAAAGCAATGTCACAAAATTCTCAAGAGAAAATGACACCCAGAAAGAAGTAATCAAAAGTGCAAGATTCTGTAATTTGCTAAACAGGTACCAAGCTACACTAGAACAGATAGCTATCTGACCATGATATTTTTTAAACCAATGAGATCACAAGTTCTATCCATTATTATTGATATCATTCTATAAAATATTATATATACGATGCATGTTAAATAAAATTCAAATACTTTAAAGATCTTTAAAAGCAGGCCTAATTCCATGTCCAATGAAATTTGAGACTAAGATCTATTGATAGTTTAAATGCATATACATATAGCTTTCTGTGATCCTTTGTACTTGAATTGATCCAAAATTATATCACCAGGAGATGTCTTTTGACTAGTGCATAAATTAGATTTAAGTGAGGCAGAGCCACACATAGTTGTAAGTCTCACTCTCTCTTCCGGTCATTGAAGTCCAGTAGCAAGGTAAAAGTCAAAATGACTGCTGATGCCTCAGGATGGAGTGGATGACCTTGACTTCTTTGGTATCTTACCAAGTCATAAGTGCTCCACACCATCCACTTCTATAGCCTTCATGGCTATTGGAACAACAAACAGTTGTTTCAAGGCATACTTCCCCCACACCCCCCACCCAAAAAGAGCTGATAGTTTTTTTTTTTCCTGGTCAAACTCCACCTCAATGATTATGTTCAATTCTGTTATCTTAATAACAACATTGATAAGCTGTGTTGTTCCAAAGAGGGAAAACTGGAGGATTAAAGGCTTAGAACACATATAAAATGAAAACAGGTTGATTAAATTGGAGATACTCAGGCTAGAGAAGAAAAAGGCTTAATGGAGACGTGATAGCTATCTTTAAGTGTCTGAAGGACTTTCAAGTGTTATAAGAGATATAATGTGTACTGTGTAAGTCCAATAAGACTAAATGTAATAGGCTGAAAATTTTGCCAAAGGGCAGAATTTAAAGTTGGGGAGGTCAGGAAAAAACTTCCTAATGATTACCTGATCTTCCAAAAGAAGCCATTCTCAACCCTTCTCAATTCCACCACCTTGCTTCTTTTAATCATCTTTTATTTATCTTGTAGATAGCTTGTTTATACATTTTTGTTGGCCTGTGCTTTCCTCTAGAAAAGACTGAGCTTCTCCAGGGCAGGGACTGTCTTTTGCCTCTTTTTGAATTCCCAGTATTTAGCACAGTGTCAGACACATAGTAGATGATTAATAAATGCTCATTTACTAAATCATCAGAGTTACAACAAATTTGAATGGATTAAAAGTAGAATGTTTGAGTCAGGGTAGACAATAAAAAATTTCTTCTCTCTAGTCAGCTTCACATTAAGGTTGAATTATCATTTGCTAGATGTTTTTTTTACTAGCTAATCTTATTTGAGTTAGATTAGATGGCTGCTAGAGTTCTTCCAAAATCTAAAATTATGTGATTCTACTATCTCTGACCTCAACTAAAACATTGGAAGCACTTTTTTATCTTTTCCCTCACTTAAATTAATAAGGTTTTTACATCAAGTAAGAGTTAAATATCTAGTATTTATGCAAAGGAGTACTTACAGCCAAATAGCAGAAGGATAGAAAACCCATATACTGTCATACATCAGGGTGTTTTGCTTGCTTCTGGATAAAATTGACAGATAAACAGCAAATATAATACCCAAGGAAATGAACATCCTTCACAACCAGGAGAGTGGGAATTATCTTGGGCTGACAGATAAGCCACATGAAGACAAATAATTATCAGCAAGGACATTTTACTAGTAGATAGAGGATTCAGATAGCTTCCTAAGGTTCTTTTTAGGAACAGTAGCAATCTGCAAGATAATAGCTGATTTACTATAATACCTAAATGCCTTTATGGTGGATTAAACACAAAAAAGGAATACATTTCGTATTCAAACTTCATTGTGTGGATTCCCCTGCTATTATGCAATGATCTAAGAGGTGAGTATCCTGCCCAATAGGCCCACAGACAAAAATAGATTAAATTAAGGTGATAATAAAATTCTTCTTCTAAAATAAAATTTAGAGCCAAGCTATAACTAGGAATATTTGTGCCCAGGACAAATATTATAAAACCTACCTGAGGAAACTGAGGTGTGTCCTCAGTTGAAAAAGACTAGAAAATTATCTCCCTCTACAGAGTTTTGAGGGAAAAGTGGTTCTAGGACACCTGTGGGAAGCCGAGTAGGCAAAATGGTAACTTCATATTTCAACTAATCATTCCTATTAATTGTTATATCTGTTTCTGCAGAATTCCAGGCACTATGAACATCTTTTAAATTTGATGTCCAGAGAAAAAGTCTTATCCTACATTAGGTAAGGTTCTGCGTTAGAGGTCACTTGCACCAGTCTCTATGTTTTGCAGATAAGGAGACTATGATCTAAAAACATTTGTAACTGGTCCAAATCCCAAAAACAGTCATTTATAATATACTTAATATTATGACCAAAGCAATAAAGAATTTAATTTCAAAATGAGTATAAGATATCTCACCGGAAGCAGTGTGGCATAACAGAAAGCTTATTGGACTTTCACTGAGGTTTTATTTCCAGATCTGACACTTTCTATCTGAGTGACTACAGTCTAGTCTTTCTAATTAATTCAATATGGATATTGACACAAAACCTACTGAGTGAAAAATACTATAATAGACAATAAAAAACCTGCTCTAAAAGAGCTTATAGCATCACTTAGCCAGTTAATTTTTTGAAAGAAACTTTTATTATCTTAGCCCAACAGGTATAATTTATGTGAAAATTGGAGGCCCTATGGGAAACTAATAGGGGAGATACTTAGGTGACAATGGAGCTTTCTGGTAGCCCTTTGATCATGTTATTTATCTAGCTGCCATATACATGCAAGTAGAACATTATCTCTTTTTTCTAAAGGTGTTATTTCATTTATATAGGAAACTCCAGAGGAGCTTTTCCCAAAAAAGCAGATTAACACTGTGGACATTGTAGTCTTGGAAAATTGCCTGGGATAACTTTACTAGAATTATACAGCCAATATGTATCAGAGTCTGTGTTATAGCATGTAAACAACTAGTTATATATGAGATAGATTGCCACTCAGTCAATAAACATTTAGTTAGGCAGATGCTACATGAAATGCTGGGGATACAAAGGAAAGGAAAAAATTTATATAGACATGGAGTAGATGATAGGTAGTAGAGGAGGACTAAACAGCTCAAAAGAGGGTTGATAAAGGCCTCCTGCAAAAGATGAGATTTAAGTTGATCTGAAACTCAAAGAAATACTGAGGAATCAAGAGGAAGGCAAGAAGACAAAGAAGGCATTCTAGGCAAGGTAGTCTGCCAATTAATTCAAAGGAACAAAGACAGGAAGTGGAGTGTTGTATATAAATAATGTCAAATAACACTGTACAACCAAATTGTAGCATGTATGGAGGGGGACAAAGGGCAACTATATTGATATTTTAATAATAAGTTTTAAACAGAAACTGAATTTATTGTTTGCTCTGATGACTAGAGTTTAAGTAGGGGAGAAACATGATTAGACCTATAAAGTGGATTAGACTATAGAAAGAATTGGTGCAACAACAAATTTTAGGCTTTTGCAATAGTCTAATTGAGTGGTAATAAAGGCCTAAATTCATGTGGTGGCAGTGAAAGTGGAAAGAAAGGGATAAATACTAGAAATGTGGAAGAAGAAATGACTACATTTAGCAAACGATTGGATATGTTTAATAAGAGTAAGGAATTGAAGATAACATTGAGATCACAAGTCTAGATGACTATAAGAATGGTAGTAGTGCTGACAGTAAATGGGAAGTTCAGAAGAGGAGAGGATTTTGGAGGAAAGACAATGGGTTCAATTTGGACATGTTGAGTTTGAGATATTTATGTGATATCTAGTTCAAAGTGGACAAAAGGCTATAATAATTTGCAATGCATGCTACTTCTCTCTCTCCCATCTCTCCCTGCTTCCAAAGAAGGCAGGTCATATGCTATAGATTGTACATATGCTATCATAGAATACGTTTTCCATGTATGTCATGTTTTGAAAAAAAGACATATATTGCTTACCTTAGAGAAAAATTTAAGGAAGAAATAAAGTAAAGAATGGTATGTTTCAATTTTCATTCAGACTCCATCTACTATTTCTATGGTGGTGGATATCCATTTTTCATTATGTCTTTTGAAGCTGTCCTGGATCTTTGCTTCACTGATAATAGTTGAGTCATTCAGAGATGATCAACATACATTATAGTTATACTACGTACTGTGTTCCCCTGGTTCTGCTCACTTCATATAAACTTTCCAGGTATTTCTGTGATCATTTTGTTTGTGATTTCTTATGGCAAAATAGAATTCCATTACAAGCATGTACCATAACTTGTTCAGCCATTCCACACTTAGATATCCCCTCAGTTTCTAGTTCTTTGCCTCCATAAAGAGAGAGACTATAAATATTTTTATGCATGTGCATTCTTTCCTCCTATCTTTAATATCTTTGAGATGCAGATCTAGTAGTGGTCTTGCTGTATCAAAGGGTACTTACAGTTTTATGACCCTTTGGGCATAGCTCCAGTTTGCTCTCCAGAATGATTGTATCAGCTCACAGATTCAACAGCAATGTAGAAGTGTCCCAATTTTTTCACATCCCCTCCTGCATTTATTATTTTACTTTTTTGTCATATTAGTCAGTCTGAGAGGTTTGAGGTGGTACTTCAGATTTGTTTTATTTTACATTTCTCTATTCAATTATGATTTGATGCATTTTTTCATATGAGTAAAAATAATTTTAACTTTTTCATCTGAGAGATGTACCTGTTCTTATCCTTTAACTATTTACCAGTGGGGGAATGCTTTGTCATTTTTATAAATTTTATTCAATTGTCTATATAATTGAGAAATGATGTATTTGTCAGAGAAACTTGTTATAAAATTTTCTCTGATTTTTATTTCCCTTCTTAATCTTGGTTGCATTTGGTTTTATTTGTGCAAAACCTTTTAATTTAATGTAGTTCAAGTTATCCATTTTACAATCTCATAAATTTCTCTGTCTTGTTTGGTCATATAAGTTTCCTTTATGCCCTATAATATTGCAATATCTTCTATTTAGTTGGTCTCTGTGCCATAAGTCTTTTTCCCTTCCAATATTTTCTCTGTTGTTCTTCAGTCATTTTTCAGCCATGTCTGAGTCTTCATGACTCCATTTAGCATTTTCTTGGCAAAGATACTGCTGTAGATTGGCCATGTCCTTCTCCAGTTCATTTATGGATGAAGAAACTAAGGCAAAGAAATTATGTGCCCAAGGCCAGATTTCAACTGAGGAAGAAGAGTCTTCCTGACTCTATGCCCATCACCCTATCCTCTGTATCACTTAGCTACACTGGTATATGCTCTACTCAGTTATAAATGTATTTTATCTAAAGCAGAGGAACTGTCATCCTGTCCATACCCCAGGGCCTTCTTATCATTTTCTGGATCAAATACATCTTGTTTGTCTTTAAAAACCCTTCATAATAATCTGGCCTTCCACATTACCTGCCAGTCTTTATATACCTTACAAACCTCTATGTACTCTAGGATCCAGTAGTCTCTTTTCTTAGACTGACAGATAAGCACCTATCAAAGCAGATAAGTAACATCAAGGAAATTTTGTAAGGGGAATATTTTACTGACTGTCACCCAAGACTGGAATTCTCTCTCTCCTCATATACACTCCTAGCTTCTCTGGTTTCCTTGAAGTCTCAGCTAAAATACCAACTTTTACGAGAAGCCTTTCCTGATCCCTGTTAAATCTAGTGTGTTCACTATTGATTATTTTCAATTTATTATATATTTAGCTTGTTCGAATATTGTCATTTATGTCTCTACCATTAGACTTTGAGTTCCTTGAGATCAAGAATTGTCCTTTGTCTTTTATTTTATCTCAAGGGTTCAGCACAATGCTGGGTAAATAGGAAGTTCTTAATAAATGTTTTTTGATTGATTGGATGAAAGTCCAACAAAGGAAACCAAGAACTGTTCAGACACATATAAAGATAAATAGAAGAAAGTAGGTTCATGAAAGTTAGAGTAGAGAATATCCTAGAAGAAAGGTGATCAATTGTACCAATGTTATACAGAAGTATGGATAAAGATTTAGAAAATGTTGTTAGATTTTGGTGTGGTAAGCTGTCTTTGGTAAATTTGGAGAGAATGATTTCCCTTCCATGATAGAAGTGGAAACTGAACTGCAGAATATTTAGAAGAAAGGGAAAGGAAAGGAATTAGAAGGATCTAATGTAGACCGCTTTCTTAAGGAGCATAACCAAAAAGATTATGAGACAATAGCTAGCAAGGAGAAAGGGATAAAGTGGGAGATTTTTGATGATAGGGCAGGAGTGATGGGAAATAATAGATGCATTACCAGAGCAATTGCAAAGTACTTTACACAAAGTAACTCATTTGCTGTTTGTAGGTAGTAGGGCCTGAGCCAGTAGATCATGAAATATTGAGAATGAGAGAGAATAGTGATGATTGGGGTCTTCTCCTGGAAAAGATGAGAGGAGGCAGGGAAAAGATAGAATAAAGGAATTGGGGTAGAATGCACCTGATCAAGAAGTAATGCTAACTCTGTCTGAGACTAGAGTGAAAGAATAATAAGACCAGGAGGATGTCTGATAAATGTGATATGAAAAGGGTAAAAGGAGGAACTTTTGGGAAATTGATTTTTTTTTTCAATTAAGTAATTTTCCCCCTCAATAGAGAGGGTAAGGAAAGGGTATGCATTGGCAGTATTGAGGAGAAATGAGAAGGTTTTGTCCAGACACTCCACTATGGAGAGTGGTACAATGAATTGATTAAAAATTATTGCCTTGATACAGTGAGGACACATTTCAGATTAGAAAATGGATAGTAGAAATTTGTAATGGATTCAAATCACAACGTCTGCGGTATGTATGTGTGTGTATGTGTTTCCCAGCATAATTCAGCAATGTGGGTGAGAAGGAGGCAGACAATAAGAATAATATAGGACTGAATTTCGGTGAGGTAGGATTGGTGATGGAAGAAGGCAATGGAAACTTTAACTGCTTCATCAAGAAATTGATATATGAAAGGAAATGGAGAGTGTTGCCAGTGCAAAGTAATTCCTGGAAGTTTATCCAAAACATATAAAATATGAGATCATCATCCATGGCCTTTACACAGGGAAAAAATTAATCACACAATAAGTTGCACAAAAATAGAGAAGAGAATTTGGTAAGAAATAGTCTTTTCTGATAAGAGGTACTGAAGTCTTTATTGTTGATGTGAAGCCAATAAAATCATTTGTCAGATCAATAGGGGTCAGGGTTAGGGGTGATAAATATTGGTACGCTGTTAAGAAAATAAAAGTTTCTAACTCTTTTAGAGCTATGTCTGTGAAGTTATATTCACTCTGGCCCAATATATGCTCCCTGATACTGATCATTGATCACAAAATATTGCAAGTTACTACTATGGAATTAATTGAAAAATTACTATCATAGGCAAAAGATGTGGGAATCATTACTAGATGGCAGTTATTCTGAAAACATTTTGGATATAGTGCATTATAAGTTTAATGTAAATAAAGTCAACAATGTGGTAGAGAAATTAGCACAGAAAGTGAAATCTTAGATTAAATTAAAAAAGACAATATCCCATATTAGTTAGGTGATGGTATCCCAAAGCATTGCACTAGATAGACCATAAACAGAATGATACTTTTCATTGTAGTGATGTTTTAAGGAGGGGCAATGATAAGCTGTAGAAAAATGAGTTGGAGGACACATATGAATTTTTAAAATATTTTAAAAATGATTATATAGAAAGGGAAACTGACATTTTTAGTTTGACTTGGAGGCACAAGTAGGAGCAGTAGGTGGAAATTTCAACAGGGGAAAATTAAGCTTACCAGAGGGATAAACTTCTAAAAAATTATTGTTCAGTCATTTTTCAGTCACATCTAGGTCTTCATGACCCGATTTGGGGTTTTCTGAGAAAAAATACTACAGTGATTTGCCATTTCCTTCTCCAGCTCATTTTATAGATGAGGAAACTGAGGCCAACAGGATTAAATGACTTACCCAGGATCATAAAACTTTTAAGCTACTGAGGCTGGATTCAAACTCAGGTCTTCCTGACTCTAACTCTGATGCTCTTACCATATACCCATCTAGCTATCCTTAACAATTAGCCCAATGAACTGATAGTCTTTAAGGAGGAAGAAATTGCCTCTAGATGAGTACAATATAAAGGTAATTATTGGTCAAGTATAATTTGGTCTAAATGATCTCTCAAGTCATTTCTAACTCTAAGATACTATTAATTGACAATAGTGTCATCTCCCTGCATCACCAATAAAATGGTCTTTTTAAAAAAAATTTAATTACAGCTGGGGGAAGGTAAGATTTTAAGTTGCTATCTAGTGATAAAAATAGAAATTATACATATATGTATATATATATACATATATATACCATGCATCATTTATGAAATGCACATTTGTGACTTTCTAATAAGTTCATGTTTATTGATTTAAGAAATCAGCAACTAAACAAAATTTTTATTTCATTAGGCCTGGCTTAGCAGAGATTTCTTTGTTTGTTTGACACTAAACAACACAATGGTTTTGCTAACTTTAAGATTAAGTCTGAGATCCTAAAGTAGCTCCCTAACCAAACTTAATAGAATAGGCAGTCTTCTGTTCATCTCAACTAATTTTTTTTAACCTAGGGTAGCACATTTGTTGAAAATCCTCAACTATTAATCTATATCACCATTATATTTTCTAAAATGTATTGTTTGTGACCCTATGGGCTTTTTGAAAACCTGTTCCTAAAATGGCCTACATAATCATAAGATATACTTTTGTATGCATGCATGCATATATATATATATATGCATATATAGTATGTGTGCTCTGCTATGTGTATATATCTATATCTAATACATATACAAAAATAAACTAGAAATTCAATATTGAACATTTGGGGAATGAAAATGTCACTGCATTCCATTAGTTATACATGAAGATAGTAAAATAAATTTTCTAACATACTGGGAAGAAACTTATTTAAGGAGAATAGGAAGTTTTGGAAATAATAGGATAGAATATAGAAGAGTATATGAACTAGAGTAGACTACTGAGCTAAAACAACCCTACTTGAAAGTGTGATCTTGATAACCAAATCAAATTTTAAAAATTATTTAAGATGAAACACTTTCTCAATTAAATTTGCCATAGAACTTTCAGAGAAAAAAAGAAAATAGCAGTTTGCTGCTGCCAATTTAATCTCAATCCATTGTCATGACATTGTAATGTTCTCCCCGACCTCCATCCCCAAGTGATCCATTCCTAAAAACATGCTAGCCTACTCCCTTTTTCTTTGGGGAAATTGTGAAATGTTTTTAATTACCCCAAGCATCACTTTCATACAAAAATACATTAAAAAAAAAACTAGCATTTACCTGACAACACTAAGTGGCTGCAAGGCATGACACTACACAGCCTGAACAATCATAATCAAGGTTACCAAAGTACAAGAGAAAGGTTGATGGTAGGCATGAGCAGGATGCAAGATGTTATAAATGAGAAATCATGTAGAAGTTGCATAAGGGAGTCAGAAAAAATATGTGAGAGGGTTGTTACAATTGAATGACCAGAAAAGGTCAAAGGTAGAGAGAGTAAGAGAGCTGATGCATAACCTATTTGTTTCATCAGAACCCCCAAATTTATCCCTTACTAATGCCTTATTTTCCTGAGTTATTTAATGCAGGCCTAAACCTAGCTGCTGAGCATATCTCACCCAAGCAAGATGTGCTGTGAGTTTGGCATAAAGATAATCCTTTGCATGCATGAACTAAAGTGAAATCTGTTGTTATCAATCTGTTACTGTCACAAAAAAAGACCAGAATCATTGGTCAACTCAGACCACCAATGTCAACCCTGAGTAATGAAAAACACCTGAGGGAACCATATGCCAGCAAACATGGCTCTGTCATGAATAATCTTTTAATCACCGAAAACTGACTATCCCCTTCTTTGATGCTGGACAAATGCTGTCTTGTCACTAATCAAACTTAACCATTGTGATAGATAAACTATCTTTATCTTGTCACAACTGTAAGAGTCAAGACTGTATGTTGGTATTTTGGGTTCAACATGAGTAAGATTTCCTTTTATTCCATGACTTACCCTTACTTTTCAACAGAATGAAACTTTAAAACACCTGATGGATACTTCATATTTTTCTCCTGTCCCATTTGAGTGGGTGTCCCATTGTGGGCAATGTAATTTGAAACAGGACTGGATGTGGTTTACACTGCCCTTTAGGAACTGCTGCCTGACATGCTGGATGGTGTCTTCCATTGTCATGTCCCTGAATACCAGAATAGTTTCACCTGCCTCTAAGAGCCTGTCCAAATATAGGCTTGAGTGTTCTTCTTCCCCTTGCCTTAATTTCTTGAAGGACCCCCATGCATTTGAAAGCCTTGCATGGAGCCTCATCACTTCAGCTACATCCTCTCTACACCTTTTGAGATAAGGCATGTTTGCATAAGAAGAGAGTTATAGGTGCTGGTGTTACTCAAGCCATGAGGCTAGGTTGGGGTTGCTCCTAGTCTTGGCTATAAACTTTGCCTTTCCCTAGGGGGGGTATAACTCCAATAAAAGCAATTCCACATCTTCAAATGTGGGATTGTATAGTCTCATGGCCCTTTTATATTCATTTATCGACTTATGGGGATTTGTGTAGAACTGAAGAGACCTCCTTTTTAAGATTTCAAGATCACCCCCTGAGAAAAGTTTGTAGCCCTTGATGTGAATAATGCCCGAGTCAGGTAGCACCACTGTTCTATCAGTTATGGGGAGGATAGTTACAGGAGCTGCTTGTCTGTTGTTCTTCAGTGTTCTTATCTGTGGCCTTTTGCTTAGTATTGTTTCCCACCTTTGGTGTAAGTATATCTTCAACAATTTCTAGCTGCATGATTGTCTTTGCATCTAGATCCTTTCCTTCTTTGATTTGCTTATTTATCTCTATGAGGGTCTTCATTTGCTCCACTAACTGTTCCAAAACTGCGTTTGTTATTTCTGTTTTTCAAAAGGTAAATACTAGAACTTTCCTCAATATCATCAGGACTTCACAAAATATTATAGCCATGGCTATCCCCAATGGCACATATGCCAAAGCTTCACCCACTGATATAGTCAACCACATGTAAGTATCATAGAATTCAATCATTCGTTTGAAAAATTGGGGAATAGTTATCAGCCAAAAGGTAGCACAAGCCTACCATATCCCGTATAGTAGCATCCCAGAGCACCGTAGTGTGACAACGGCCCTGTTAATGAAGCTGGCCATACTAATCACTTCCCACTCAGGTTCTGAAATAAAAATCCTAGGTTGACTGGCCAAAACTGTTATTTTGGTTTTAACAGAGATATTTGGGAAGCTGAAGATATGCCAGTGTTCAGTAACTTGCTGGACTCACTCCTCCCCCATTGTCAGGCTTGAGTGAGAAAGGAGGGACCCAAACTGGCTGAGTACTCCTTAGACTCTCACCCCTCCCACAAAGCAGTTAGAAATCAGTTGGAAATGATGGTTATTCAGATATCTTCAGGCAAGGCTAGGCTAAGCTAATCTCCTTAAGATGTAACTTTCTCAACTTATTTCCCCACAGGTTTGGCTAGGGAGAAATAGGAGAAGTTTGATGTCATGTAATTATCAGGGACAGAAGGAGGATCTGACTTGTTTGGATCACACAGCTGAAGGAAACTTAGCTGAAGATGGATGTGTGTATTCCCCAAAATAATAGCCAGGCACAACTTCCAAAAGATTTTACTGATAATAGAGGAAGGGAAGGACAGGAGGTTTGGTCAAAAGGTAAAATCAGGTAGGGAAGCCCTAAACTGTTAAGTTGGAATACCCCTCCCCCCAGGAGGGAGAGGTAGCCTTTATCTCTAGCTTGCCCTCAAAGCCGATAATTAATCTCTTCCAAAATCTAAATAACTAAATAACAATTGTGTTGTTGCTGGAAGGGTCTAGTTCAGCTAAAACAGGCTAGCAGCAGTGAAGAACCAAAATGGCTTTTGCCACAAGGCCTCCAAAAGCAATCAAGAACTGGGATCAGCAAGCAGGGCAATCTACTCACTTCCAACCACAAGAACCAACTGCCCCTAACTGCCCCTCACCCAGAGTTCTGGGGGAGAGCCCTGGAATTCTGGGGTGAGGCTTGACCCTGTATCTTGCAGGAATTCCACCCTGCCATTTCCATGTTACAGTGGTGAATAATTCCATTGGTATCTACATACCATATTCCTAGGGAATGAAAAATAACAGAGTATAAAAGTCTTTTACTAGAAGTTTTGCAGTGAAATATATAGGGTTAAAAGTGCGAAGAGAGGGGGCAGCTGGGTAGCTCAGTGGATTGAGAGCCAGGCCTAGAGACAGGAGGTCCTAGGTTCAAATCTGACCTCAGACACTTCCTACCTGTGTGACCCTGAGCAAGTCAATTGACCCCCCCCCCATTGCCTAGCCCTTACCACTCTTCTGCCTTGGAGCCAATACACAGTATTGACTCCAAGATGGAAGGTAAGAGTTTAAAAAAATGAGTGTGAAGAGAGGACTTTTGAAACATATTGAGGGGAGCATAATATGGAGTTAGATTTGCATGAATAGATTAGTAAGTAGCATTAAAGGGACAGTTAAAAGTGGACATGACTTTACAGTGGACCAAGGAAACAGTTTTAAGAATTTCTTTAGCAAAGGTGAGGATCTTAGGCATGGGAGGGGAAAAGGAAAATGGTAGTGTGATCTTTCATCAAGGATAACTGGGGCATGAACAACAGTAGTACCAAAGAGTAAAATATTTAACAATAAAGGGAAGAATTTTGTCCAACAGGCTAACAATATCAAGACTACAAATGGAGGAAAGCAAAACCAAAGTACAGGACAAGTGTACAAATACTTTTGGTAAAAGAGAAATGAGAAATGTAATGCTCTCTCCCACAAAACTATGAGATGTGCATAAGAAATTCATAGCATCATTTTTGTGGTAGCAATGAACTGAAAACAAATTAGATTCCCATCCCTTAGGCCCTAGTGGAATGGTTACACATATTTTGATATATAAATTTAATGGGATATTACAATCCATAAGAAATTATTAATTTGAAGATTTCAATGATAAGTGAATAGAATGAGGTAAAAAAAAGAAACAAGAAAACAGACACAGTGACTACAATGGAAATTAAAAAAAGAAAACTAAAATTGAATGTAATATAGTTTAATGACTAAGCTTGTCCATAAGAAAGGAGAAAATGTACCTCCTCTTTTCTTTGCAGAGGTGCCAGATTAGGGACAAATAAAACTAATTATGTTGCCACACTCAATTTATATGTTCACTAGTTTTACTCGCCAAATTTTTTTCTGTTCTTTTTCTTATTCTTTATGATAATGGATAAGATATTAGATATAGAAGTGAAAAGAATTTATTCATAAATGAAGGTACTGCAAATCAAAATAAATCCACAGACTTGAAAAAAAGCCAATGCTATTAGAATACAGAAGTGATTGTATTCAGCTTAAGGAAAAGGAAACAAAGAGGGCTTTTCAGGGGAGGTAACCACTAAGTTATGTCTTGAAAAGGAAGAGCTTTAATGAAAAGAGATGAAAATAGGTAGAGAACACATTGCATGTATTTAATTTTATTTTTAAGTGCTATCTTAAATGCTAATCACTTTCAGCTTAAAGGAGGGTTATCAGAAAGGGCTTCATGTTAAGGGAGAGAAAATGTAAGAGAGAATGAAGAAAGGGATAATATGAGCAAAGTTATGGAGAGAGAAGATAATGGAACCAAAAGTGGGAATGGAAAATACTCTGCTTTAAATAAAAAAGAGCATAAGTGAAAGGATATGTGAGATAAATCTGAACAGGTATATTTGAACCAGATTTTTGAGGGCATTGAATGTCAGTCAGGAGTTTATGTTTAGTAGGCAATACTTATGTTTTTTTGAATCAAGTGGTTCAATATCAGCAAGATTTCTTAGACAGTCATGTGAAGGAGCAGTTAGAGAGCACAGACTAGATCAGTGATTCCCAAAGTGGGTGATTCTGCCCCCTGGTGGGTGCTACAGTGATCCAGGGAAGATATGATGGCCAGAGGTGCATTTATCTTTCCTATAAATTGCTATTACATTTTTTTAAAAATTAATTTCCAGGGGGCTAAGTAATATTTTTTCTGGAAAGGGGGCAGTAGGCCAAAAAAGTTTGGGAACCACTACATTAGATGAAGAAATAATTTTAGAGGTTATTGCAATAATCTCAATGCAAAGAAATGAGGACCTAAATAAACATGGTGGAAGTGAGACTGAAGATAAGTTGAGATGGGAGTAATCTTGTAGAGGTAGACGAATATAATAGGAATTATCCAAGGTCACGAAGTCAAAATCACAGGATGAAGGTGTGTCAGAGCTGGAGGGGATGTGAGTGATATAATTTTAACAAACAATAATTTCTATACATAAAGTCAATAAAAGTAGTCATACTATTCTTTTTAAAGACTTCCATTAAGGAGAAATTTGCTCATTCATGGGGAAACCTATCCTACTTTTAGATTTCTTAGATTAATAGGAAGTTGTGTTGTTTTGTTTTCTACCTTAAATCAAGTCAAAATATGCTTTTTTTGAAGCTTCTATACACTGTACCTGCTTCTAAATTTAAGAGTTAAAAAGAACCTCACTAAACCCTCATTCACTTGACAGGCTTTCAAGTACTAGAAGACAGTTTTGTCACCCCTGAGCATTCTCTTCCCTAGGCTGACAATCCTCACTGCTCTCAACCAATTTTCATATGACATGGACTAAATTCACCACCTTCATTGCCCCAGTCTGACCATTGTTCCACCTTTTCAATCACCTTTTTAAAAGCCAGTTAACTTCTCTGATCCTGGGCTTCTTGTGAAATAATAATTCCATTTATTTGATTTATGACATTTTATATGTCATTTATCTTATGAGATGGAGATTTTAATACTCTCTCTTGAGAACAAATCTGTGCATTCTCTAAACTCTGTGACTGCTAAAATAAGAGACTGATTTTTCCTGCAGAACAAATCTAACAAAGGAGTTCAAAGGCTTCACCTCATATTCTGAAAATATTTCAGTCAAGCAAGAGTGGAAAATGTATAGCCCAAAGGCTAACTATCAACCTCAGCTTTGTTTCATTAAGGCCACAAACCAAAAAATGCAGAAAGCTAGCATTAGAAGAAATCTCAGAGGTGATCTAATCCAAACTCGTCATTTTGAAGTGAGGAAAATGAGATTCAAATCAATTCATCAGTATTTAAAAGTGACTGCTATATGCCAGGCACATATGCTAGAAATACAAAGTTGAAAAGGAAATAATCCCTCCTTTCAAATAGTTCACTTATATTACATTCTTTTTTTAAAAAAAACCTTACCTTCCATCTTAGAATCAATACTGGGTATTGGTTCTAAGGCAGAAGAGTGTTAAGGGATAGTAAATGGGGGTTAAGTGACTTGCCCAGGGTCACATAGCTAGGAAGTGTTGGAGGTCACATTTGAACCCAAGACCTCCCACCTCTGGGTCTGACTATCAATCCACTGAGCCAACTTCCCCCTCACATTACATTTTCTAATAGGTGATTGAAACACAAGGTCACATGTCAAATTATTGGCAAAGGTAGAACCAGAATTCCATACCCCAGCTGTTCAATTTGATATCATTATTGAAATTTCCAAGCATTCCAGAGTGAGCCAAAACTCACTATATCTACACAAAGATAGAATAAACCAGATAGTGGGTGACTATTAAGTATATATTCAGACCATCCACATGAACAAATGGGTTTGAAGTCAGTTCTAGGGTTGAAATCTTATATCCAAGATATAATAATTGCATATACATAGAAAATCACTTACCTTTGCTGAGTCTCAGTTTTCTCATTGAATCAGGCACAATATTCTGATGACCATTTACCTTATGTGGTTGTTGTGAAGAAAGTCCAAAACAAATTTTAAAGTACTATGTAAATGTGATGATGATGATGTTATTGCTAACAATAGGATGATAAACTACTTAGAGAGTCATTCTCTGTCTTGCACACTTTTGAATTGCCAGAATGAGCCTAGCTCTGCCTTAAGTCTGTTTCCTATTTTTGAAGGGTGAGAATGGTCAGCAGATAATAGTGATTACAATTAAACATTGGAGGGGGGTTGTGGAAATACAAATCTGTAGGTGTAGCTCTTTCTGGTTATTTGAGAGCTCAGGTGAGTAATGGGTTGTATAGCTACTAGAGATCTAAAAGTTAGCAAAAAAAAAAAAGGTATAAAATCAAGGCAGTCCCTGCCTAAGGGATATTCCATTGAGCTTAGGGAACATGTTGGGGGGGGGAGGTGTAGCCATTATTGGCAAAGAAACTGGTGGGAATTTATGGTCTGGTTTTGTTTTTGTTTTTTCCAAGATAGAAGGAGAGGTTGAAGGAAGGATGGATCTTTGGACATTCTAGACTTTGTGGAGAATAAAAGGTCCAAAGGTTGGCAGAAATACACCAGCAGTGGAAAAAAAAGCAAAGGAAGAGTTTTGCTATTCCAAACTAAACATAATCATGTACATTTAGAGCCATTTCTCATTCACTGGCCCATTTAAAGAGTGACACAGAAGATGCTACCAGCCTGGATGTATCTGCTGCTTACCCTGTGGGAAATGAAAAAGTCTCCACTACCCACTTTCTCTCCCTTTTTCAATCATTGCCAGGATGCGTCACTACTCCCAGGAATTTCTTATTCTCTTATAACTGTATGTAATCTGTTGGGGTGGGGGTTGGAGAAACCATTACTTTTATTGTGGATTTATTTCTATATTTTTAAAAACCTGGGATTTTTTTCCATCCAAGTGTATTGCTTTGCAGTGATGGGAAACTTTTTAAAGAGGGGGCCAAAGGAAAGGAAATGCTCATCTGTCAGTCTGTTTCTAAGGCAACTCTTTCAAAATTCCATTGTATTGTATCCTACTCGTATCCATCAGATTAGGAATAATGTCCCTGGGCCAGATAAAACATTTCAGGGGGCCACATCTAGCCCATGGGCCATAGTTTGCCCATTACTGCTCTAAAGAAATGGACAACCATAATTGAGAGAAAGACTAGAGGAAACCTGAGACTATGATAAGCTTTCTTATTGATGGCACAAAGAGTGTTTTACATTGATAAATGAAAAGAAAGTTATTTGATGATGGTTAGAGAATGAATAACATGTGAGAGTGGTTTTTTGTCTTTTGGGGTTTTTTGAGTGTGTATGTGGAGAGAAGGAAGGAAGAATCAAACAAGGCTTCCAGGGGAATGTGGCACCTTAGCTAAGCCTTTAAGGAAGATGAAGATCCTAAGATGCAGAGCTAAGGGAATGTATTTTAGACAAAGGAGGAAGGACTGTACAAATATACAGGAGAAAGAAGTTAGATGCTGACTTCAGAGGACACCAATATTCTAATGGGGCTAGACCAAGGTTTTGAAGAGAAGTGGTGTCAAATAATGTTGGAATTGCATTAGAACTAGATTGTTGAAGTTTACTAATACTAGACTGAAGAGTTTATATTTAGCATATTTGACCTTTTAGGGAGGATTTTGTGAACATTAGGGAAATATACTTTGATAAACAGTAGCTAGCACTCCCTGGTTATTATTATTATTATATCCCTAATTATTTGATCACATGATTAGTGCTCAGTTTTTTAAATCTATTTGCTCAGTAAAATTAATCCACATCATAACTTCCCCTATACAAAATCTTCAGAATTTTATGGGGAAATTAAAAGTCTAGTATTTTTTAAAAAGCAGATATGCTTGTATCCAATACAGAAGGGATGGTTAATCATATTTTCAAAGGGTTGTAATAAGAGTTGACAATTTGCTCTGATGTCTATAGCCCAAATGAACAACGTGTGATGAAAGCAATTTACTATTGATTTGCTGACTTCAGAACCTACTAAGCCTCGCCTTTCCTCTCCCAGTCTCTTTTCCATTAAAAAAAAATAAGACTAAAGCCTTGCTAACCAATTTTTATTTATCATTGTCTCCTTCTTACAGTTTTCTTTTGGCAACTTGCCCCTCCTCCCTGTTACCATGGCAATGACAACAAATTTCAGAGATTATTTCAATTTGGAAAACCTCATATTTGGGAATTCACCTTTGTTTTAGGACTTTGTTTTGTTATGATATCCCTGATATCTTCATTATTCTTACCCAAGCTTCACAATGCTGGATACATATGTGACTTTGAGCCTAATGATAACCATCCTAGATTATGGATTCTATGGTTCAGAATGTACTGCTACTAGCTTTGAAAGAAAGATTGGGTACAGCAAAGGCAAATACTGCCAGTTGATAATGGGTAAGATTACATTCAGTAGTGTTCTAGAGGAAGATCAAAATAGCTCACAAAAGTAGATTGTTACATTTTCAGTGAGAGCATTTTCACTTCAGAAATCAAAAAATTCTTCAAATCCAGACTTAATTTCTCATTTTATTGATGGTCTAGACTTAATAAAGTGAGAGAGAAGATGTTAGTAATGCAGATTAATCTTAAAATAGGTCAAACAGACATTTTTCATTGCTAGTTGTAAAATATTAACCATAACAATAATTAGTATGCCTGTAGAATTCTATTTTTAGAGCTAAGAAGAACATTACATTATCAAGTCCAATACCCTCATTTCATTAAGACTCCCAAAAGCTTAGAAGGATTTCCAAAAATTAAACAATTCATGTCTAAGTGGGATTTGAACCCACATCTTCTTGATTCCAACTCAAGTGCTTTATTTACCTCATTGTACTAACTCAACACACACTTCAATCAGTTCATGATATAATTAATGGAGGTTACTCCCTACAACTGTTACAAATGGCAATGAATCCACACCCTCTTATTATAGGTTATTCTTGTTCCTAGCTTCCCACTTTAAAAAAAATAAAACCTGAAATAGAGGACCCACCCAAAATGTTATGGGGAGTATCAATTGGGGTATTCATCTGTTTTCCTTCATACTCAGTTTAAAATTGGCCAAACTATTTTTAGACATACATTTCCTATTTCATAACTCTTTCCAATTTTTTTTCATCAATTCATCATTGGTAATATTTTTCTGGCTATTGATATCCACCACAAGTTTCTCAATTGCCCTTTTGAGTCAACCACAATTTTGAATTTCAGAAGTTGTAGTATTATATGTTTCATAGCAATATAATATCTACAGGACATATTAAGATAAAAAATATGAGTTTATGATTAAGAGAGTATCTTAGGATTATTGAACATACTTTATAATTTTCTGAATGTAATCCAGGTAATTTACTGGCTGTTATTCAATTCTGAGATCAATGCATCATACATCTGCTAAACCAATACTGATGGACTAATAGAAAATGAGTTTCCCTTCCAATTGCAAATCATAATCTAGGAAATGGGCATTTATCATCTGTAATTTCCCCCCCAGGCAAATTATTAGTTCAACTTATTTTGAAAGGATGTCATTAAAACAGCCTATAGTATCAGCATGCATGATGTCATCATTATAATATCTGCAAACAGGAGAACATGAATATTTTCACAATACAAAGGAATTCATTCTTCTACTTGGATTCATCAAGAACATCCCAGGAAATAGTAATTAATGGTTTAGTGACGACCATGAAGATAACTGCTTGTTCACTAACATCTATTCCAAAGGATAAAAGAGATAAATTATATGGAGAACTTAACAAGTCACTTGCAATGAATTAAATATATATCTTGTCTCTACCTACCTTTCATATACCTGTAAGTTTGGACTCTGATGAATTTAATGTATTTGTTTAGTAAAGTGGCATTTAAAGAGACCTGTTGTTTGATATAAACTGAATTGTTTTAGAGATCAGATCAGAAATTTCATCCTATCACTGTTTCCTATAGCTAAAAAACCTTGAATACATGACTTCCTCTTTTGAGGTCTCATCTTCCTCATCTGTAAAAGGAAGAGATTGAAATTGATGCCTTATAAACTTGAATATCTTGTTATCTTTCAATTCTATTTATGCTTTGCTACCCACTGTTCTGTGAACTTGCCTCCATTTTCACAGTTCTATTTCATTTCTCCTTCTGCTCTGTCTGCTCAAATCTCCAACTCCAAAATCTCTATTATTCAAAATTCTATTTATCTTCAAAAGCCCAGCAAAATGCTCCTCCTTAATGAATTTTCTCAGATTCCTTTAGTCCAAAATAATATTTCCTGCTCTCCCAATTTGTTCATCCCTTTCTTATGTCACTCATTCCTTTCTATATTTTATCATAAATATTTGGGTACCTACATTTGACTAAGAGCCTTAGGTCCTTGTTGCTCAGCATTTTCCATAGATTATTGTGTAATATATTGGTGTTATATTCAGTAAGCATAGATATTACATGGGAAAATGATAAAGAAAAACATATTTTAACATCCAAAATGAAGAAATAATTCAAATAAAATTGTATTCCAATATAAGAAAAGATTTAAATTCCTCTTAGAAATAAAATTTTACCAAGTTCCTTTAATATAAGGAATATTTTTTTATTTCAGAATTTTTTAAACCAGCAACAAGCATTATATGCAATGGGGATAAATTAGAAGCCTTTCCAATAAGATCAGGTGTGAAACAAGGATGCCCACTATCACCTCTATTATTTAACATTGTACTAGAAACACTAGCAGTAGCAATTAGAGAAGAAAAAGAAATTGAAGGTATTAAGATGGGCAATGAGGAGACTAAGCTATCACTCTTTGCAGATGATATGATGGTATACTTAAAATATCCTAGAGAATCAACTAAGAAGCTGGTAGAAATAGTCAACAACTTTAGCAAAGTTGGCAGGATACAAAATAAATGCACATAAATCATCAGTATTTCTATATATTTCCAACACATTAGAGCAGCAAGAGGTAGAAAGAGAAACACCATTTAAAATCACCCTAGAAAATATAAAATACTTAGGAATCTATCTACCAAAACAAACACAGCAATTATACAAATACAAATACAAAACACTTTCCAAACAATTAAAACTAGATCTAAACAATTGGAAAAACATTGACTGCTCATGGGTAGGATGAGCTAACATAATAAAAAAGACCATTCTACCCAAATTTATGTACTTATTTAGTGCCATACCTATAAAACTACCAAAAAGCTTTTTTTACTGAATTAGAAAAAACTATAACAAAGTTCATTTGGAAAAACAAAATATCAAGAATATCAAAGGAAAAATGAAAAAAAAAAGGAAAGTGGCCTACCAGTACCAGATATTGAGCTATACTATAAAGTAGTGGTCATCAAAACAATATGGTACTGGCTAAGAGACAGAAGGGAGAATCAGTGGAATAAACTTGGAGTAAGTGATATCAGCAAAACAGTGCATGATAAACCCAAAGAGCCCAATTTTGGGGACAAAAATCCACCATTTGACAAAAACTGCTGGGAAAATTGGAAAACAATATGGGAGAGATTAGGCTTAGATCAACATCTCACACCCTACACCAAGATAAATTCAGAATAGGTGAAAGACTTGAATATAAAGAAGGAAACTGTAGGTAAATTAAGTGAACACAGAATAGTATAGTTGTCAGATCTCTGGGAAAGGAAAGATTTAAAACCAAGCAAGAGTTAGAAAAAATTACAAAATGTAAAATAAATAATTTTGATTATATTAAATTAAAAAGGTTTTGTACAAACAAAAACAATGCAACCAAAAGCAGAAGGGAAACAATAAACTGGGAAAGAGTCTTTATAACAAAAAATTCTGACAGAGGTCTAATTACTCAAATATACAAGGAGTTAAATCAATTATATAAAAAAATCAAGCGATTCCCCAATTGATAAATCGGCAAGGGACATGAATAGGCAATTTTCAGATAAAGAAATCAAAAGTATCAATAAATTTTCTTCCACCAGGCTTTCAGCCATTCCAGAATTTATAAATTCTATGAATTTATTTAAAATCCCAACACATTCTGTGGCAAATTAATTCCAAAAATCATATCAAATATTTTATTCCACAAGTGAAAGGTTACAGATACCAAAATAGAAAGTGAATCATCCTTGTTCTACTAGATAAAAGCTTCTTGTGGGCTTTTTATACAGCTTTGAACCTCTCACAGAATCAGTGTTATCTTTGATAACTACTCTAACTACTCAATAAGCATTTGTTGCATTGAATTAAATTTGGAAGAAGTGAATGTACCACACACCAACATAACCAAATTTCAAAAATGTATTTTAGAAACATTAATAATAGAATTGTCTAGAACTTCTTTCTGGGAATTTTTACTTCATCTATGACATAAAAATGAAATAATATTATGAAAAATATTTTTGCAAACTTCAAAGATATATGTGTGATATGTGTTATTATTATTGATATACATATCCAGTATTCCAAATGAATAGTTTCTGTACTTTTAAAAGTCTGTTTATTTAATGAAATGAATAAACAAATAATTCTAAAAGATAGAACATATATTTGATAAGTAGAAGAACATAATAAAGTATTGGGTACAAAAACAATGATTCATATCCAAGACTTAAAATATAGGGATACAAAAGAATTGATTATATTAATATTAAACAGATAATTTGAAACACTTGCTAGGAATTTCATTGTTGTTCTTTCTCTGTTGCAGGCATCATCCTTAGTTGCTGATTATTGTTATTAAGTCCTCTGTCTTGATTATCTATCTTTTTTTCTTCTTCTTTTTTTATACCTTTACCTTCTGTCTTAGAATCAATCCCGAGTATTGGTTCTAGGGCAGAAGAGTGGTAAGGGCTAGGCAATGAAGGTTAAGTGGCTTGCCCAGGGTCACACAGCTAGGAAATGTCTGAGGTCAAATTTTAACCTAGGAACTCTCCTCTCTAAGCCTGGCTCTCAATCCACTAGCCAACCAGCTGCCCCCTTGGTTACCCAAAATAAGAATTATTTGGAGAAAACTTAGAGTTATTTAAAGAAAATATATATGGAGCATCATTTGAGTTCCTTTAGCACTACAAAGCCTTATAACAATGGTCCTGCATTCTAAATCATATTTTGAACAGCTCATAATTCTTGTGTGATCATATATTGCCATAGAGAATCTTCCTAAATGTCCTGTCAGCACTTGATCAATGATGTGCCAAAAAAAAAAAATCTCAAGTCAAATATTTCATTAGAGGCCACAGGGAATTTTCAATCATTCTTGGACATACAGAGAGAGTTGGCCATCAGAAGTGCTAACTGCCAAAGAAATAGAAAATGAAACCAAAACCAAATTCATCTTTTCTTATTCATCCTGAGGGTTCTATGTCAGAAGAAGAGAAACACCTGATTTTAAAGATAAAGATGAGTCTATTTCCCAGCCTAGACTGTACTTTGATTCAAGGGCGTCTTTCTATTGTTATGTATTATACCCCACAGGATAATTCTGACTATGGAAGGCAATGTTAAGACTTCCAGCTGTCTTTTTTGATTACAACCCTAACCACCTTTACCTACATGCATGTACACAGGTACAATATTCAGCAACAACCAACAAAAAGTAGTAAATGTAGTTAGGGGAATGAAATTACTTTAATTACTAAGCTCGTTGATTGCAAGTTGGAGAAAACCTCAGAGACCATCTATCACAAACATCTGTTATTACAGAATGTGAAAAAGAGGTCTAGAGCATGTGAGTGGCAAATTTTCCCAAGGTCACACAGGTAAGAAGTAGCAGCACCACCATTTTTTAGTCAAGTCCATGAACTGTACATTTGGTGTGTTTTTTTCCCCAAACATGTCACACTTTAATGATAGAGGGTGACCAGAACCATCCTTTAAAAAGTTAATTCAATGTCAGGTTGCATCAAAAGAAATCCAATATGAGAAAGGTGATATTCTCATTATAGTTGGCCCTAGTCAGAAACAGTTGGAGTTTTGTATTTATTTCCCAGTGCTAGTGAAACATATATAAAAGAGGTTAATAAGAACAATAAGGAAATCTCAAACCATGAGGAAGAATAGAATACTGGCCATGGGGTTAGAGGATGAAAGAGAAACAAGGTAAATTAATTTACAGTCTTCAGGTATTTGAAGGTGTGATAATTGGATTAAGTCTATACTGCCTATCTTTGGATATGATCACCAAGGGTGAGAGTACCTCCAATCTTGGGAGGTCCTAATCCATGTGTACTGGAGTGAGTGATGAATCAGAATTGACTGAAGCACCCCCTAGGAGTTCTGTGAGAATCATCTGTTGTGATTGGACACGCAGGCTAGGGGAGGGCACTGGAGGTGAAGCATGGTTGAACCCTTTAAAAAGGAGTGGAGTGAGTGTTAGGGCTTCTGGTTTTGTGAAGGGGATCTGAGGGAGCTTTGCTGGTTCATGACTGAGACTGTTCCAGGTGGTGAGTTTAATGACCGAATCTTCCTGAACTTCTATTAAGAACCTTCTTTTATAGATTCTGTGAATGAAGTTTGCTCCATTCACCTCCAGGCCTCAGGCCCTTTAACCCTCAGCTGAGGGTTAAGATCTACCTGGATTAATTAGTGGGATAGATTCTTATTTCCTTACTTCCTCTCTCTCTTCTCATGTAAATAAACTTCCATAAAGTCAATTTTGATTTGAGATTACTCTTAATTGAGGATCAATAATAGTTCAATCCTCTGGCGATCATCTTTTAATATACTGAACCCATAAAACCCCTTTTTCACCCTTACAAAGGATAGCCATTGTCTTCATCAACTCTTCACACTCACTCACCATATATCCATTCAGTTGCCTAATCATGTCTACCTCCATACTATCCCACTTATATCTCTATCTCTAAACTCACACAACCACCACCCTAGTTCAGAATCTCAATACCTCCTACCTGATCTATTGTAATTGTTCCCCCTACCTGCTTCAAGTCACTCTCTCCAATTTATCATCCACATAGTTGTCAAAGATATTTTCCTAAAATATGCACATACACATACAAAACTCAAGTGATTCCTTAGTATCTCTAAGATTAAATATAAAGTTCTCTTCATTTTATTCTTTTTGTCTTCCTAATCTGGTGTTTGGCTATGTAGCTAGTATTCTTACTCACCAATCACCTTCATGCACTGTACCATATCACTAATGCTGGCCAACTCACTTTATATACAGTGCTCTATCTCTCCTCGGTGGATTGTCGAATTCAGTGTACTCTATGCCTGGAAACTTCTTTAAAAACTTGGTTCAAATGCCACCTACTGAAGGAGACCTTTCCTGGTCCTCTAGCTGATTCTATCTTTTCAAAGGTTGTCCTATATCTACTCTATACGTATCTTCTGTGTAACAATTTATACATGTATTACCTCTCCTATTAAATTGTGAGCTCCTAGAGGGCAGATTCTAGTTGGACCTTTCCTTGTATCTCAAGCACTTAGCATAATGCCTGGCACAGAATAAGGGCTTCAGTAAAGCTCTTTGATTGTTTGATCTATAAAATGAGAGGGTTGGACCCGCTGACATCTAAGGTAAAAAAATCCAGTTTTGAGCTATCACAAAGAGAGTCACTATCAATATATTGACTATGATGGTGTTGATGATAATAAAAAAGGCCAGAACTTCCTTATTGCTCTATAGTTTAGAAAGTGCCTTACATACATTTTATATCATTTGATCCTTACAACAACCCTATGAGATAGATACTATTAATGTTCTCATATTGTAGATGAAGAAACTGAGACAGAAAGTTAAGTGACTTGTCCAGGAACTCACAACTAGTAAGTGTCTGATACAAAATTAAAACCAGATCTTCCCAATTCTAAGCACACTATTCTATCCCCTATACCAACTGATTAGAAAGAGATAATAGATAGATTAATGGGGGAGGTGGGAGGGTTGTTGTCCTTTGCATACTAAAAGAACCAAAACGTCATCACCAGTTTTTGACTTGACATACATGAATTGGATTTAAATGAGGCAGACTTGTACAAAGTTGTTGCTCTCACTCTCTCTCTTCCATATTCATCCAAATCCAGTGGAAAATGGAAAGACAAGAGTCATGATGTCTGGCAATGACTTTAGAAAACCTTGTCTTCTTTGATGTCTAACCAAGCTCTAAGCCCTCCATGGTGTCTGCTTTTGCCACCTTCATGGCTGTTGGAAAAAATTGATCTCACCATCCATACCATGGGAGTGAAATCTTTTCCTGCCTAGGGTAGACTGATTATTTGATCCACCATTATCCCCTATATCCCCCTAAAAGGAATGGGACACTGAGATAGCATAGTGAATAGAATGGGAGATCTGGAGTCAAGAAGATTTAAGTTCAAAAATAGTCTCAGATATTTACTAGCTATGTGATTCTAGGTGTCACTTAATCCTGTCTGCTTGTTTATGCATCTGTAAAATGAACTGCAGAAGGAAATAGCAAACCATTCCAGTATACTTGGCAAGAAAACACTAAATGGAGTCATGAAGAGACAAACATGACTGAAACAAGTGAACAACAAATTGCTTTTTCTTTTTTAAAATCTGGGAAATTAAAAACCTACTGCTCTACTAAGGAAATATTGTCTCCCTTGAAATAAAAATATTTTAAAATATGAAGTGTCAATAAAGGAAATTGATACTGCCTAGGGAATTCATAGTATTGTTTGCATCATGCAAATATAGCAACCTATATGATAATGCAGACAAATTCCACATGGAGTAGCAAGAGTTATCTACTGATACCTCAAATGAAATATTTTAAAATGCCTTCGGAAATATAAATGTTTTATTCTATTACTAGGAAAAACTGGAAGTTTTTAAATCTCTTCAATTGAAACTTACCCAAAGGGTAATTTCATGCATATTTCAATAATTTTAAGCTGTTTTCAAAGTAAAATTTTATATGAAATGAGGATTGTTGTGTGCAGATGCAAAGCATGGAATCTCTGCAAAGGTACAGGGATAGCCTCACACAGAATTCCAGGGTACCCCCCTGGAGAACTTTGGGTGAGGGGCAGTTGAGAAGGGTTGGGGACAGTTAATTTGTGGGAGTGGATGTGAGTAGACACTCTGCTTGCTACTCCTGACTTGGGGTTTCTCCTGAGGTGGCCATTGTAGCATGAGCCAGTGGTTTCTACTCATAGGGTTAGCCTGTTTGTTATTATTATTCTTTATTAATATAATTATATAATTACTTAGTGATTAGAGAGTAAGATAATTATCAATAGCAAGACAGCCAGTTTTAGTTAAGTGCTTCATCCCCTCTAGTGAGGAGGGGGGAAGGGCGGCATTAATTTAGCAGTTCAAGGTTTCCTCTCATTATCCTAAAACCCTCATTTACCTTTTCTAGTTTTCTTTGTTATTACTTAATATAACCTTTACCTTCAAATCTGTGCCTGATAATTATTTGGGAAGATACTTACAACTCAGTCTGTACATTTAGTTTGAATCCTGTTGGCTGCCAGTTTAAGAAGATCTCCTCTGTCCTCAACTGTTAGATAACTAATTTCTATATACTCATACTGACCTGTGAGGAATATAAATTTAAGAAAAGGAACATCAATTGGGGTTTCAGCCATAACTGAAACTTACCAGAAGAATCTTATTCCTGTCTTCATTACCAACTGAAGCAGAAGCAGTTAGAAGGGGAGGGGTTTGAGAGCCAGGAGTGCTCTCCTTTCCTCACTGAAGCCTGGCAATCTCTGGCTCTTGACTTAAAAGCCCTATTATTATCATCATCACAGATAAAAGAACAAACAAAAAACAGCACATAATACAGCATCATTTCTCTTAATTCAACATCTCCTATACAACTTCCATATAGACTTTCATATATATTTATCTTAATTAATAATGAACTAAATTAAATTATACTTTTATTGTTTTATATAGATATGTATGTATGTATGTGCATATATTGTGTGATTTTGTGTGTATGTGTAATAGACATGATTGTGTGCTCCATTGTTTTGCAGTGTAGGTTATCTCTGTCCATGTAGATTTGTCTCTCTGTGCCCCTGAGTAGGGAAAGACCAGAGTCCAGGACCCTACATCAGTTAAAGAGAAGATAGTATCTAGTTTGGTTTGTTTGCCATCAGCTTTCTGGGTAGCATCATATAACTTTGAGGTTTCCAGTGAGCAGTGTGGAAGGGTGGCTTTTGTTTATCCCAGCATAATTGTGACCAAGTTCATTTGGCAGACTGAATTGATTAAATGAACTTGGGCACCAAGCCAATATTTTTCTTTTCCTGTATTTTATTTCCCAAGTAGATGACAAAGAAGCAACCTTGAGATGGATGTGACCAGAATCAGAGGGTATTTTATGAGTTCCAGTGATCTGCAGGTCTTTATGGACTGTGGCATTGGCATGTACTGAAGTGGTAGAATCTGAAACAAGAGGAATCTTCTGTATCCAGAAGAGGTGACTTGATAGTACAGGGGATAGAGCACTGGGCCTGGAGTCAAGGTGACCTGAGTTCAAATCTAGCCTCAGAAAATAACTAGCTGTGTGAGTCTGTACAAGTCACTTAACCTCTCTTTACATCAGTTTCCTCATCACCAAAATGGGAATAATATTAGTATTTAGGATTTTTGTGATATCAAATGAGATAATAATTGAAAAGCACTTAGTAATGCCTAGCTTATAGCAAGCACTATGTAAATGATAATTATTATTATTATCAAGAGAGCATAACTACTGAGAGAACTGACCAAAGTCTGGCTGTTTGGCCAGTGGCCAGCACATGGAAAGTAGGTTTTCTTTAGACACTGAAAAACTGAGGTGGAATGGAAAATGATTAATCAGCAGTTCTGACAACTGTTTTTCTTTTTTTAATGAATATGTGGTATCAATCTCCTAATATATTACAAATTTATGTATAATTTAAGTTACTAAAGCCTGCTTTAAATAATTGTTACTGAATCTTCTATGCTTAATATCTCGTTGTATTCATAGAAATCAATTAGCCATTCCAGAAATCTGAAGACTTGTTATTCTCCATCATTTGGTGAACCACATAGTTGCTCCATAAAATACTAAACAATAGATACAATTGTCCATAAGGCATTGGAGTGGGTATTTAATACATGGATGAGAATGAGAAACTCTCATTAGAGGAAATCTCCCCCAAGGAATGAATTCAACAGAACTCCATGTTTTGATCCAGAACAGGAATGGGCAAGTGATTCCACCCCAGGCATAGTTGTAGTTTCTCAAGATTAGACTCCCAACAACACTATAAGGTATAGCTGTATGATATTCCTATTTCCATTTTTCAGATGAAGAATTTGATGATGAGGAATATTAAGTCACTTGTCTGAGATTATAAGAATAATCAATAGCATAGGTAAGACTCAGAGGGATTACTTCATTTAATTCTATTTATTTCTATGATTCACTTGGACCATACTATGTAAATCAAGAACATGTATAAGATATACAACAACCTCAACAACCACAATTTATTATACTCCTGAAACCTTTCAATCCCTTATTTGCTGCCCTTCTCAGTCAGGATCATTTCCAATGTTATTTTGGATTTCTTGAGATATCAATTATGTAAGATAAAGGCTTACCATAGTTTTGGTTAATTTCTGAAATCATTCCTAATGTTCCACAAGATTTCTTTAATACTTATGGTCTCCGTAGTTCTAATGTGTCCAGACAGCAATTTATAATTAATTCTAAAACTTTTTCCCCACAGTTGATCAGATCAACAAATTTGGCATACAACTAAAAGAAGAAAAAAATAGGAAAAAAAACTAAAAGCCCCCAATTAGATACCAAAACAGAAACCTTGAAAATCAAAGTAGATACTAACAAAATTGAAAGTAAAAAAGAAAAGCTCAAACAAATAAATAAAACCAAAAGCTTTCTTTATTTGAAAAAAATAAAAGAGATAAACCAAAGGCTATCTGAATTTTTAAAATATGAAAGAAGAAAACAAAAATGCCAACATCAGAAAAAAAGTGAAGTCACAAACAATAAAGAAGTAATTCCAATGATTAGGAGCTATTTTGCCTGACTATTATATACACCAAAAACTGATTATATAAATGAAATGTATTAATATTTATGAAAATATTTGCAGTACCTACTTCATACAGTTTATAGAAATAAAGCACAGAGATTTGAATTAATATTTTATTAAGGGTATGCAAAGAACATGGCACTCTGCTAGAGTCCAGAGGGAATGCAAAGAAAGATTGCTTCTTCATTTAGAGTTTATTCATTTATTCTTATCATTTCAGAAAAAAATACTCTCTGTAAAAGAAAAAGAAAAACTAGATAAACCTCTGTGTTAGAATCCAAGGGTGATGGGGTTGATTAAGAAAAAATGCTTCTACCACAATGATCTAATAATTTAGTAGAAAAGAAAGAGAAGTATACACAACATATTAATATAGGAGAATGTAATAATATTGCAAATAATAACTAGTATATAGCTATTTTAGTGTTTTAAGATTTCTAAAGTTTTCTTTGTATATATCTCTCCGTCTCAGTCTCTGTCTCAATCTATGTGTGTGGTGTGTGTACATGGACTCATGAGTGGGTGTTTGTGTTTGTAATCTTATTTGAGCTTCCCACTAACCCTAGAAAGTAGGTACTATTATTATCCTCATTTCAAAAGTGAGGAAACTGAGGCAAACAGTTTAGATGACTTGTTTAGGATCATGTAGGTAGAAAATATCTGAGATAGGATTTGAACTCGGGTCTCCCTAACACCAGGCCCAGTGTTTTGTCCATTTAACCACCTCACAGCATCTATATGTCTTACCTTCTATTTGCCATAATCAATTGGAGAAGGGAATGGCAAACTGCTCCAGAATCTTTGCCAAAAAAAAGTCCCATATGGATCCCAAAGAACCGGACAAAACTGCACAAAACTGAACAACTGAGCAATGTGATGATCAACTTTGAATGATTTAACTACTAACAGCAATTCAAAAATCCAGGACAACTTCCAGGGATTCATGACAAAAAAGACTATCCACTGCCATAGAAGGAAATGATGGAGTCCAAATGCAGATTGAAGCATCCTATTCCTCACTTTATTTCTTCCATAACTTTTTCTCTAGTGTAAGTGATATGCGCCTTATTTTACAATATGATGAGTATAGAAATATATGTCCTAAGATATTGTCCAGTTCATAATTACTCTAAGCCCTGGAAGACTATATCTCCCAGGGATCCCTGCTATAATTTCCCCTGACACTTCCCACTTCCTTTGTGGGAAGTGTCAGAGAAAGTATAAAAGAGAGAGTTTGACGCATTTTTGGAGCTCTCTACCCTGGTCTCTCTCTGCTCTCTCAAGCCTAGAGGCTGGCTGACACTACACCCTGAGGTATCACTAGCTCTCTGGAACCTGGAGGCTGAACCCTGCAGAGCTCTCTCTTGGCACCATTTTCCCTTTCTATCTACCTCCTAGTTTTTTCCTAGACCTTCCCTTTTCTAATTAAAATAAAACCTACCTATTCTAAACCCTAAAGTTGCTCTCTGATCATTCATTTGAGGGTTCTGATCAATTTCCCCCACTTGGGCTGGGGACCGCCTACCTTTCTTTCCCTTCTTCCACCTTCCTCTCTCCTTTCTCCCATTTCTCCAATCCTCCTATCTTCATCCCTTCACCCCCTCACAATACCATACGTCTTACAACCTGCTGTCTTGGAGAGGGGAGTAGGTTGGGAGACAATGAGAGAACAGGAACCATAAAATGCTAGAAAACCAAAAATTGTTTTGACCTGTCATTTGGAAGAAACAATTTAATTTTTAAAAAATGATAAAGACTAACAAGCCAGCAATAGCATAATTATTCAGGGAACCAAGGGCCTGGGATTCATTCTCATTGTTCCTTGAACTAGCTGGGTGACATTAAGCATATATTTAATTCATCTGAATCTCATCTAAACTATTGAGTTAGACAAAATGCTCTGTCATGTTCCTTTCAGCTCTAAAAGAGTAAGAAAAATTACAAGCTTTAGGAATTCAGAGAAAAGAGAGATTCTATCCCACTGAGATGAATACAGATGGCTCTATGGAGGCAAGTACACACTGAGTTATAATGTAGGTTTGGTAGAATTTCAGTAGGCAAAGTGGATGGGAAGCCACATCTGGAAAAGAGAATTGATTTAGCTAAGCTTCAGAGAAGCTTAGGGAATGTTCTCCATGTGTAAGGAAACTGGGTGATGTAGTTGGGCTACAATATAAAGTGTGGTTGATAACCTATATTTATGCAAGATTTGGCAATTGCAATTTATGCAAGACTTTCAGATTCCAAAAGTGCTTCGCATACATCTCATTTTAAAATTGACAGCTACCTCAGGAAATAAGTATTGCCAATATTATTATTTGCATTTTATAGAGGAGGAATTTGATGTTCATAGTGATTTAATTAATTAGTATTAGAAGTAAGAGTCAACCAATACTAACATGAATCCACATGTAGCATCAAACTTCTTTGTCATATTTTAAAAGAAACAACAAGAAAAATTGGTTGAGCTAATATGGTGAAAGCCTTGAATGTCATGCTGAAAATTGCAAAGTTTTGTTGTTTTGATTTGGGTTCTTTTTCCCCCAATAGGTAAGGGGGAGAGATTGAAGATGTTAAAGTTGCATCAGCAAAATGCTACTCTATTAGACATAAAGGAAGCTACTCTGTAGAGGCAGGTTATGAAATATAAGGAGGTAAAATTAGATGTGAAACTAATATTTGTGTCAGAAGGAAAAAGATGTAGAAAGACAAGTCAGCAGGATATATGCTTCTCTGGTCAACTATTAGTATAAAGCCTGGGGGCTTGATTAGGGGTACTTCATTATGTGTCAAGTTCATGTTTAAGAAGTGTGGCATGTATTAGGTTAACTTTTGCATGATATTGTGACTTAAGCTAAAATGATGTTGTATTGCCTATTAGGCTAATGTTGATGGGGCACAGTGTTAAAAACAAAACATGTGCTAAGTGGGAAAGAAATTGTGGAAAATCCTAGGGATATTCCTTATTCAAATGATCAAATCCTACCTAGGGATCTTAGTGGGCTATATACTATGCAGATTCTCTCCAGTTACTCCTAAATAAACATCCCCTAAGGAAATTTCAGGATGTTTCACAAATAAAGGAAAATGGTAAGAATTATGTGCTGACACTTGTTACAGGGAAAGGCTACATCACAGTGCAAAACATAGGAGATTCTCTTGAAGGTCTTTCTAAACCTTTATTTAGACAGGAAGACTGCAAGCCTCACCAGACTAACATAGTCACTAAAATTTCTTGAAATATTCCTAATTATTTTGAAAACCATCACAACATTCCAGAAATTATTAGAGTGAAGACAATAAGAAAAAAAGGATATATATGCCATAGGAAATTTAATCAGATGGCCATAAACTTGTCAAAGATTGGACATCCTTTCAATATAAAACATTATATTATACAATACAATGGTGGCCGTTATGTAATTCATGGGATAGAGTATTGCATATGTAGGCAGGAAGACCTGAGTTCAAATATAACCCCAGACACTTCCTACTTGGAAGACCAAGCTTGGGCAAGCCACTTAATTTCTGACTATTTGACAAAAGGATCCCCTGGAGAAGGAAATTGGAAAGGGGAGGCACAGAAGAGTCAAGATGGATGGTTAGAAACAGCAAAAGTCGATGCCTCTGTAAAAACCCTTCCACATCAATTGAAAACAGTGCTTCAAGGGGGATAGAAAACCAAAACCAACAACCAGAAAAAGCTGTGGGACCTTCCTGATTGATTCAACTTAAAAGATACACAGAGAAGGTTGAATTCTTTGGATTATGGAAAAGAAAGAAGGAAGGTCCCAGTGCCCCTCCCCCACCTACTGTGCTGAGACTCTAGGAAAAATTTGGATCTCAGGGTGAGGGCTCCAACCAAGACAGAGTGCCTTGCTACCACACCTACTCAAAGCTCAAGGCTCTGACCACAGCTGGCAAGGAGGCAGCTAAGAGGAGAGAAGCAAAGAAGAGGGCAGGATGATCACAGCCTTAAACCACCATACCTCCATCTTAGGCCTCTGCTTCTGGAAGTTTTCATCTCAGGGCACATTCAGCTCCGCAGAACAGCTCAACTTGCTTATTCCAGTTTATCAATAATACAGAGAATAAGCCTCTAGAAGGCAGAAAAGCTCAATCTCACAGAGCTAGTAAACAACCAGAAGAGCAAATATTCAAAATAGACAGAATGTGAAACTCAACAATAAGACAGAGCCACAGGTCTCTCCTACTCAATTCAACCTGAAATGCACACAGATAAAGTGGAATTCTCTGGTATAAGGGAAAGATCCAACACTACTACCCCACCTACTGCACTGAGACCGGTGGTAGGACTCTAGCTGACTGGGATACCAGGGCAAAGGTTGTAAGCTTATGGGAATACCTTAGTACCACCATGGGAAGCTCAGAGCTCTCACAGGTAGCTGGCAGGGAGGCAGCTGGCAGAAAGAAGTAAAAAAGAGAAGCTATGGTAACTACCTTCAGCCTCCACATCTTCACTTTCATCTTTAGCCTCTAGGGGCAGCTGCCTCACTGCACATTAATACAATAGAACAGCTCCATCAGCATAATCCAGTTAATTAGTAGAGCAGAGAAGAAGGCCCTTCAGGGTAGAAAAGTACAAACTAACAGATTCAGCAAATAAACATTGAGCAATAATACCGCTGATAAGGAGGGGGAAAGAAGGGGGGAAATGAGTAAACAGCAGAAAAAGAAAAAAGAAATTGCAATTGAAAGCTTCTGCTCAGGTAATGAAATAAGAATAAATGGAACAGAGGATGACCAAGGAAAACCAAGCAAAAACTTAGAGATTCCAGCAAATTGGACTCAGGCATTGGATGAACTCAAAACACAATTCAAAAAATAATTAAGGAGGTTGAAGAAAATTGGGAAAATAACTTAAAAAGCAAAATACGTCAGCTAGAAACAGAGGCACATGAAATAAAACAAGAAAATTGTGTCCAAAAAAAACCAGAATTAACCAGCTTGAAAAAGAGGCAAAAAAGTAAAAGAAATAAACAGTGACCTACCTGGAAGCAGCAGGGTGGCTCAGTGGTTTAAGAGCTAGGCCTAGAGATAGAAGGTCCTAAGTTATCTTCAGACACTTCCTACTTGTGTGACCCTGGGCAAGTCACTTAACCCCCATTGCCTAGCCCTTACTGTTCTACAGTCTTAGAACCAATACATGGCATTGATTCTAAAACAGAAGGTAAGGGCTTTAACAAACAAAAGCCAATGACCTACAAAGAAAAATTGATCAAAAGGAAAAGGAGGATCAAAAATATTGGGATAAAATTGCTTTTAAAAGTTAGAATCAAAAACTTAGAATTGAATGACATCACAAAGCAGGAAGAATCTATAAAACAAAATTAAAAGAAAAAAATGAGGAAAATAGGAAACACCTCATTGATAAAAAGAACAGACATGGAAAATAAATCCAGGAGAGATAATTTTAGAATTACTGGACTACCTGAAAATCATGATCAAAAAAAATAAAAGACTGGATGTCATTCTACAAGAAATAATCAAAGAAAACTTCCCTGATATTCTTGAAAAACATGGTAAAGTAGAGATTGAAAGAATCCACAAATTACCTCCTGCATTAAATTCCCAATTGACAACCCCCAGGAATTTTATAGCCAAGTTCAAGAACTTCCAGACAAAGGAAAAGATACTTCAAACTGCTAAAAACAAACAATTCAGATATCATGTATCCACAGTCAGGATTACATAAGAACCAAGGTGCATCCATGATGAAAGACTGAAAGGCATGGAATATGATATTCCAGAAAGCAAAGGAACTGGGTCTATAACCAAGAATCAACTATCCAGCAAAATTTACCACATTCTTCCATGGGAACCTATGGTAATTTAATAAAATAGAAGATTTCCAAGCATTCCTGTAGAAAATTGCAAACTTTAACAGAAAGTTTGATGTGCAATTATAGAACTCAAGAGAATCACCAAAAGGTAATTAATAAAGGAAAAAAATGGAACAAATAAGTTCAAAGGATTTATAATCCTATATGGAAAAATGATATTGATAAGTCTTTAAAATTGTTATTATATCAGGGTAGTTAAAAGAAGTATACCTAGAGATTATACTGATAAACTGTATGTGATGATATTATATATATATATATGCATATATATATATATAAATTTCTCTAGGGATAAAAAAGATAATACTAAAAGAAATGGTAAAAAATGAAGTAAATATATATTTCATACAGAAGTGTCTACGGGGAGGGGAAAGGAGACAAATACAATGGAAGGGAGGAAGAGCGGCTACAGGTAATACTTATGTATTACACTCATTGGAATTGGCTCAGAGAGGGAAGGGCAGTCTGATCCACTGGGGCAGAGAATTGTATCATGACCTATAGAGAAGTAAAAGGGTACTAAATGCACTGTTGGGGAGGGGAGCAATACAAGGGAAGGAGAAGTTGGGTTCATTTAAAAGGCACTATAGTAAGACAGGAATAAATAAAATGGGATGGGCTGGTAAGGAAAGTAACATTAAGGAGGAGAAAGGGGGGCGGGTGACTAAAGCAAAAAGTTGGAGGGGAAGGTAAGAGGGACAAGAAAAACAGCAGAATCAAAGAAGGAAGTCAAAATGGAGGGGAATACACACAAAATACTCATAACTATGGATATGAATGGGATGAACTCACTCATAAAAAGGAAACAAGTGGCAGAATCAATTAAAATCCAAAGTCCTACCATATATTGTTTACAAGAAACACACTTGAATTTACACAGTGTAAAGGTGAGAGGGCAGAGCAGAATTTACTGGGCTGAAACTGAGACAAAGAAGACAAGAGTAGCAATTATGATCTCATTCAAAGGTAAAACAAAAATATATCTGATTAAAAGACATAAGGAAAGTAATTACATCTTGAAGAAAGACTATAAATAACGAACAAATATGAGTACTCAACATATATGCACCAAATGGCATAGCATTCAGATAAGTAGTTTAAGGAAGAAATAGAGAGTAAAACCATAGTAGTGGAGAGCCTCAACCTTCCAGTATCAGAACTAGATAAATTGAATCAAGAAAGAAATAAGAAAGAGGAAAGGATAGTGAATGAAATGTTAGAAAAATAAGAGCTAATAAATATCTAGAGAAAAATAAATACGGATAAAATGGAATATACCATCTTTTTGCAGCACATAGCACATATACAAAGACTGACTATGTACTAGGGCATGAAAACATTCCAAACAAATGTAGGAAAGCAGAAATTATAAATGAAATGTTTTTAGACTATAATGCAATAAAAATCATAATCAATAAAGGCTTATGGAAAGGAAATTTTCAAATTAATTGGAAACTAAATGATCTAATTCTTCAAAATTGATGGGTCAAAGAACAAATTAAAGAAACAATTACTGATTTCATTGAAGAGAATGACACTGAGGAAACAACATGTAAAAATCTATGGGATGCAGCCAAAGCAGTACTCAAGGAAAAATTTATATCCCTGAGTGCATACATCAACAAATCAGAGCAGGAAGAGGTCAATGAATTGGGAATGCAACTTAAAAAACTAAAAAGAGAACAAATTAAAAATCCCCAACTAAAAAAGTAAATTGGAAATTCTAAAAACCAAAGGAGAAATTAATTAAATTGAAATAAAATAACCATTGTACTAACAATTAAGACAAGTAGGTGGTACTTTGAAAAAAAAACTAAAATGGATAAAGTACTAGCTAATCTAATAAAAAAAGAAAGAAGAAAATCAAATTTAACAGTATCAAAGATAAAAAAGGTGACCTCACCTCTAATGAAGAGGAAATTAAGGTAATTATTAAGAGATACTTTGCCCATTTATATGTGAACAAATATAACAATCTAGGTGAAATGGGTAGATATTTACAAAAATATAAACTGCCTAGATTAGCAAAAGAGGAAATAAAATACTTTTTTTTAAATCCATCTCAGAAACAGAAATTGAACAAGCGATCAAAGAATTCCTAAGAAAAAATCCCCAGGGCAGATGGAGTCACAAGTGAATTCTAGCAAACACTTAAAGAAGAAACTAATTCCAATATTCCAATAATATACAAAGTATTTGACAAAATAAGCAAAGAAGGAGTTTTACCAAATTCATTTTATGACACAAATATGGTTTTGATTCCAAAGACAGTCAGACCAAAAAGAGAGAAAGAAAACTACAGACCAATCTCCTTAATGAACACAGAAGCAAAAATCAACAAAAATACTAGCAAAAAGACTAAAGCAAGTGATCATGAGGATTATCCACAATAACAGATGGGATTTATATCAGCAATGCACGGATGGTTTAATATTAGGAAAGTCATCCACAAAATTGACCATATCAATAATCAAACCAACTGAAATCAAATGATCATCTCAAAAGATTCAGAAAAAAAGCTTTGACAAAATACAACAACCATTCCTATTGAAACACTAGAAATTATAGGAATAGATGGGCTTTTCCTAAAAGTAATAAATATTACATATTAAAACCATGAGCAGGCATCATCTGCAATGGATATAAATTAGAAGTCTTCCCAATAAGATCAGGAGTTAAGCAAGGATGTCCATTATCACCTCTATTATTTAACATTGTACTAGAAATGCTAGCAGTAGCAATTAATGGAGAAAAAGAAATTGAAGGGATTAAAGTAGCCAATGAGGAAACCAAACTATAATTCTTTACAGATGATATGATGGTCTACTTAAAGAATTCTAGAGAATCAACTAAAAAGCTAGTGGAAATAATCAACAACTTTAGCAAAGTTGTAGGGTAAAAAATGAACCCACATTAATCATTAGCATTTCTATATATTTCCAACACAACTCAGCAGCAAAAGTTAGAAAGAGAAATTTAATTTAAAATCACCCTAGATAATATAAAATATTTAGGAATCTATTTGCCAAGACAAATATAGGAATTATATGAACAAAAATAAAAAACTTTCCACAAAATTAAAACTAGATCTAAATAATTGGAAAAACAGTAATTACTTATTGCTAGGATGAGCTAATACAATAAAAATGACAATTCTACCCAAATTAACTGACTTATTCAGTGCCATACCTATCTATCAAAAAACTTTTTTATTGGATTAAAAATTATAACAAAGCTCATCTGGAAGAACAAAAGATCAAGAATTTCAAGGGAACTAATATATAAATGTTAATAATGGAGGCCTAGCAGTACCAGATCTTAAAGTGTACTATACAGAGGTCATCATCAAAACAATGACATTGTTTAAGAGATAGAAGGATGGATCAATGTAATAGACTTTGGGTAAATCACCTCAGCAAGGTAGTATATGATAAACCCAAAGATTTCAGCTCCTGGAACAAGAACCCAATAACTGACAAAAACTGCTGTAAAAATTGGAAAACAGTATGGGAGAAATTAGTTTTAGATAACCATGTCACACCCTATACAAAGATTAACACCGAGTGGCTAAATGACTTAAATATAAAGAGGAAAATCATAAACAAATTAGATGAACAGATCTATGGGAAAGGAAGGAATTTAAGATCAAGCAGGATATAGAGAACAGTACAAAATACAAAATGAACAATTTTGATTATATTAAATTAAAAAGGTCTTCTACAAACAAAACCAATGCAAACAAAATTAAAAGGGAGTAACACATTGAGAAAAAAACCTGTGACAAAGGTCTCATTTCACAAATGTATAAGAAATGAAGTCAATTTTACAAAAAATCAGGTCATTCCCCAATTGACAAATGGTCTAGGGACATGAATAGTCAATTTTCAGATAAAGAAATCAAAACTACCAATAAGTACATGAAAAAGCATTCTAAACCTCTCATTATCAGAGAGATGTAAATCAAAACAAGTCTGAGGTACCACCTCACACCTAGCAGACCTGCCAATATGACAACAAAGGAAAATATTAAACATTGGAGGCTTTGTTGCAATATTGGGACACTAATACACTGCTGTTGGAGTTATGAATTAATCCAACCATTCTGGAGGGCAATTTGGAACTATGTACAAAGGGCTTTAAAAGACTGCCTATCCTCTGATCCAGTCATACTGCTGCTGTTCCTGTACCCAAAAAACATAATAAGGAAAAACATTTGTTCAAAATTATTTATAGCCACTCTCTTTGTAGTAGCAAAAAATTGAAAAACAAGGGGGTATCCAGCGATAGGGGAATGGCTGAGCAAATTGTGTTATCTGGTGGTGATGTGCTGAAAGGAATGATGAACTGGAGAATTTTCATGTGAACTGGAAAGACCTCCAGGAAGTGATGCAGAGCAAAAGGAACAAAACCAGGAGAACATTATACACAGAGAGAGATACATTATGGCACAGTCAAATGTAATGAGCTTCTCTATTATTAGCAATGCAATGATCCAGGACGATCCAGAAGAACTTATGAGAAAAAATGCTATCTATATCCAGAGAAAGAACTGTGGAAGTAGAAACACAGAAGAAAAACATGTGATTGATTACATGGTTCTATGAGTATATGACTGGGGATTTTGACTTTAAATGATCACTGCATTGCAAATATTATTAATATGGAAATAGGTTTTAAACAATGATGCATGTATAACCCAGTGGAATTGCTTGTCAGCTCAGGGAGGTTGGAGAGAAGAGGGGAGGGAAAGAACATGAATCATGTAACCATGGGAAAAATATTCATAATTAATTAATTGATTGATTGATTTAGAAAAATAAAATAAAATAAATTATTCTTTACCTTTAAAAAAAAGCAAAGGCAAACTGTTCCAGTGTTCTTGCCAAGAGAATATAGAAGATATCTATAGTCCATGGTGTAACAAAGAGTTAGATAAAATTGAACAACAACAAATCCTATAAATTGAGAATGTTAATTTTAACTGCCTTATGTTTTCAATCTTGAAAAAGACTAAGTGAATTATGTTTATTTACTCACATTTATGTTAAGTTTAAAAAGATTAGCCAAATTAGTTTTCCTCTGAGAGAAAAAAAAAACCAACTTTTATTTTGTCTAAAAGTTTATGCTGAGAAAAATTAACCTGTATTCTTTTCTTTGGTGTATATTCCCTTGGCTCTACAACATGCCAATAAGACTCATTGGTTAAATCTTCACTTGAGCCTTTCTTATGAATAAAGATCATTCCACCAATGTCAAAAGGGACAGAGATACAAATTCCTAAGAAGTGACAAATGAGAAGGAAGAATATAACATCTTAAAGAAAGAAAAGGACATATAAGAGAATGGTAAGTCTCCAAATTATGCAAAAATATATTTTTAAATTAAGAAACAAAGCAAAATTTGTTCTTCTAAATGATTCTTCAAAAAATTTCCAAAGGCAATGCTTCTATCCCTTCTTTTGGTCGGTCATGCTATATTATATTTAGTATGAATGTATGTATATATATACTTGGACTGCTCCATTCTTTATGGACAAGTAACAATTTTTAGTGCTTTAAGTCTCAGATGATGCCCCATAGACATATTTGTAAGTTATACATCAGTCTGTATCACTGGAACTAACTTCAAACTGGAAATTCCCAATAACAGTGAAAACACAATGTACTCTCTGTCTGCTTATCTCTTTTACCATCAAGCATGCATGTGCATGAACATATATGTATACATTCACATGTTAGGGATAAAAAGGTGTTTTGATTGGGTGAATATTAAAAGGTTTGTTCAACAGGGAATTGAATAATTATCAATCCCCAACTAAATAATAACCTCAAGTCAAAATTACTTTTATGGAAGTTTATTTACAAATGAAAAGAGGAAGAGAAAATAAGAAAATCAGAGAGAGTATAGGATAAGTAATCTAACACATTAAGTAATTTGCTCTGGCCCCCTTGTTCAACTCAGACAGATCTAATTAGTCTTCAGTTGAAGGGGGCTCAGCCTTGAACCCATGGCCAGAGGGCCCCTGAGGGCCGAAAATGAATGAAGCAGGAGCTTCAGTCACAGAATCTCTTTTTAAAGAGCAGTTCCTTTAGAGAAGTCCAGGAAGATTTAGTCTTTACACTCACCATGTATAATTCTAAGGGAAAGATTTAAGAACAGTCTCACTAAGGTCTCAGGGTCCCAGATCCAGCTCTCCTCCAGGTCCAAGTCACAAACAAGAATAAGTCCTTCAGGTCCAAGACACAAACAAGCAGAGAGCTACAGGAAGTTGTCACTTTCTTTTAAAGGGGCTTCTTTTGCCTTACTTCCTGTGGCCTCCTCTTAGTTTATGTGTCCAAGTACAACAGACACTTTTCTTAGGACTGCCCAGGAGGCAATCATTAAATTCTGATTCATCAATCACTCTAGCACATGTGGGTCATAGATCTCCCAACTTGTGAATTAAGTGGGGATATTTACATTTTGGGTGATTATATTTGAGAATGGGCAGAGTAAATTTAATCTCATTATCACATACATATGTATGTCTGTAAATATATGTATGGAAATACCCCTTTGTGTGTATGTACACAAATATGCATCACCTGGTTCAGTGTATGCATGCAATTTTCTGTTGATATCTATAAATAAATGTATATATGTCTATATCTATGCAGATGCTATTGATATGGGCATTGTATATGTGCCACATATATGAGAAAGAATGTACTCTTAACAGCTTTCACATATGAGACAAATATAATATTAACATCTAAACCAGGGAAAGAAAAGCACAGAAGTATAGACCAATATAATTGATGGATATCAGTTCAACAATTTTAAATAAAATCCTGCCAAGCAGACTTCAGTAATTCATCCAAGAAATCATTCATCCTAACCAAGCAAGATTTATACTAAGCCTGTAATGATGATTCAACATTTTCTAAGACTCAATCATGATACTTATATTTTAAAAAATGATTTTCTCAATAAATACAGAATCTTGGCAGTCTAATTTATTTTCTCATCTCAATGAAATATTTTAGAATGGCATACACATCCACAGAGGATATACTTGATGAAAATATAAAAACATGAATTCAGTTCTTGTACCTAATTTTCTTAACATATTCCATCTATACAGCCATTCAGTTGACTGATAAGTTTCAAGAATTTAAGATTCTGATGTATGTTACCTGTTAGTTACTAAAAAATTTGTTAAATTATTTTGTGGTACTTAGAATGTCCAGATTCTAACATAAAGATTGGATGAAAATAAATCTTATAATTTTCAAGATATATCCATCAATTTGTCATCAGTATAGCCAGCATTAATAGAAAGGTTTGTCACTGAAGGAGAATATTTTGAAATTAGGCTGTAAGGCAGATTAGAATTAGATTGTCATGGGCCTTGAATGACACATTAAAATTTTATGATTTGGGGAAATTGACAATGGTGAATCCCCCTTTGCTTTTGAATGAGAGAGGACTTTGTACTATGAGCATTATTTTGACAAACATTTTAAGGGTGAATTGGGAGGTATATGTGAAGATGGGATTGACTCTCCCCTTCCCTACTTTTAAATTTAATCAGCCCAAAGCATAGACACCCTTACTTAAGACTAAGTAGGGGATGTCCTCCAGCCACTTACTAAAGTGGGTGACAACTCCAGAAGTGACTGACCACCCCTGGGCAGTGTTAAACAAATTTAAAGACTGCAATTGGTTCTCATAAAGTGGAGTAAGGGACAGGAAGTGAAATAAAAAGGGACTATAAAAGATAATGAACTTCCTGTGCAAGAGTTCTTCATCCTAAATTTTTGGGTTGGAGGATCTTGTACTGGGACTGCAGCTTGGAGATACTTGGGCAAGGGACTCTGAATCTTGCACTGCTTCTGTTAAGACTGCTCCTGGATCTTCTCCTTTGGAGCTTCAACCAGGGTGAGTGAGAAGCTGACCCTTTTTTTCTGGCTTCTGCAAAAATTAGTTCTGGAGAGGCTTCCCCTTCCTGGAGGTGGCCACATGGGTGGACTCCTTGTTTAATTTACCACCAGGCCCTCCAGTTGGGGTTGATGAGCCCTTCTGGTGTTGAATGGGCACTCTAGCAAATATTTAGTGTGGTAGGATAGACATCTCCTCTATCTTCTTTTTCATTTCTCTACTTTCATGTTCTCCACATTTTTGTAAATAAAAGCTTCTAGATGTCATTTTTTACCTGGACTATATTAATTTTTTTAACATTTATTAATATTCATTTTTAACATGGTTACATGATTCATGCTCCACCTTTCCCCTTCAACCCCCCCCCCCC
>NC_058130.1:76054117-76063708 GCF_016433145.1 Gracilinanus agilis
TCCACTCTCTGCTCCCGCGCGCTCAGATTCCGCGTCCGTTCTTGACTTAATGGGGTCCTAAGTCTTGCTGCTCTCAGGAACAGGTCCCGGAGCTGCCGATGACTCGATGGGTGCCCCAAACTTGCTCTATTTCTTTTTAGCTGGGTTCGGAGCTATAGGTGAGTGTGGAGGGGGTGGGGGTGGGGCGGTTGCTCAGCTTGCGATTGAGTGAGAGCCCTTTTTAGCCTGGAACTGTCTCGATTCCACGTACCTTCCACGCTGTGCCCTGTTGTGGGGTTCCTCCGTTCGTCTGGACTTGTTTTTATGTCCCCTTGAGGAGTTTTGTGTGTTTCGGTCAGGAGAGGTTAAGAGCTGCTTCTTACTCTGCCGCCATCTTAACCCGGAAGTCTGGACTATATTAATTTTAAAATTGGTGACCACAGTATTTTCTTAGAATTCTCATACATTTAGTCCCACCATAAAATTTAATTCCTTACATATATTTTAGAGGCTAGGAAACTAATTAGAATCATATTGCTATATTCCAATAGAGAAATAATGAAGAGCCAATCTAGGTTGCTAGCAGTAGAAATAGAAAGGATGATATCAATGTTAAAGAAATTTCAGAAGGAATTGATATGACAAAATAAATAATTGCTTGGAATTGGTAGATGGTAACAGAAGAGTAAAGACCGATGATTTGGCTTCTAAAGTTTCAAAATTAGGTGGTTTTTTTCATATTATCAACAATAATAGGAAATGGGCAGGTTTTTGAGAGAAGACATATCTCTGTTTGAGATATGTAAAATTTAAGGTATTTGTGAGATGAATTAGTATAAATAATTAGGTTGAACACACAGAACTGAAAATATATTTTTGAGAGTCATCCAAAAAGAGGTAATAACTGAAGTAATGGGAATGAAAGAGCATTTAAGAAGTCAAGAAACTAGAGGAGAGAAAGGAAGAAAAATAACTAGGTAAGAATACTGAGAGGAAGTAGTCAAAACAGAACTCAGAAAAAGCTCCAGTAGGATAAAGCAAGGAAGCAGATAATATCTGGAATTAACAAATTATAAATGATGACAAATGTTGGAGAGAGGTCAAAGGGAAAGAATAAGAAAAGCACTACATTTTTTCAATTGTCAGCTGGAAATTATGGGGATGAGCAAATGCAGTAGAATATTTGATGGAAGCCATCATGCAGGGGTTAATTAATTTGCATTGGGGTCTTGGCAGAAAATTACATAATCCCAACTAAAGCAAGAAAAGCAAATTGTTTTATCTCTAGATAAAATGGTGGATTCCAAATAGTTTTAAAGTTTTGTTTGGTGCCTAATAAGAAAAGGATTACTGAGGCACTAATAAGAACAAAAGCATAAGAGTTATACATTTTTTTTAAATTTAATCAATTGGATCAAAGTTTTAAAAAGTACAAAATTACTATAATTCTGCTTGAAATCCCATAAGCAAGCATGTCTGAGCAGATTCAGAGAAAAGTCAGTATATTCTATACCAGCTGCCTTACACAGTAGATGATAACCATCCTGAGGCTGAATCCATGATTACTTGTTCCTTACCTGGGAACTCCACACCATCAGAAATAGCAGCCATGGCTGCTCATTTACTCACTGTGCATACTGGCTATCTTGCCCTCACATCAGTATCACTCTTCTTTCCCTTCTCTTTTTCTTCTCTTCCCCTTTGTTGTATTATCACACTGGAAAGTAAGTTCTTTGAGAGTCAGGACCATCTTGTTTTCTTGCTTTCTATCTCCAGTTTTTATCACAGTGAGTAAATACATAGTAAGTACTGATGAATGTTCTATTTTTTACATGTCTATCTACTTACCTCCCTACTTATTCACCTACTGAGGAAAATTAATTTTAAAGCTATATCATTGTATTATTAATATCAACCTGTAATATTTCCTTCTCTATCAAAATACCATCTCTTACACAAAAGTCTAAAAAGGTATCTTCCAGAGACAGTCCTAGGAATGTAATTGCATTCCTCCTCTAAAGCATTTGCTCTTAACCAAGATTAGGTTGAGCCCCATACAACTGGGAATCTGAGTTCTCTTCACTGCGTAAACAGATCTAACTTTAGCCATATCCTTCCCAGGGGCAATGAGATTCTGCTCTTGCCATCCCTCATTAAAGTTGGGGGAGGCTTCGATTATGAAGGAGAAATTTAAAAAGGATTGTGTGTTTTCTTCCTCTAATTAAAGGGAATTGCTGTAATTTCATAATCAGGCCACCTATTCTGCTGACCTTCCCTCCTCAATAATGTGGTAAAATTAAAGGGACTGAGAGCTTGAAGCTTTCCTTATTAGGTGTCCATGGTTGCCTTTTACTTTTCAGGTAAGGGCCCAATAATGGGCAATCAAGAAGATAGAGAGATTTTTAAGAAAACCCAGGACTTAGAAGCTGCTTTTGGTCACCAAGGCCACTAACCATTAATTTATTAAAAATTGCTACACTAATAAATAAATTTATTTTAACACCCCAAATGCTGTCTCTCAGAATTTTATTCACCACATTAGAAATCTTTCTTTTCCTCTGTTACCTATATAGGTATGTATGTATATGTATCTATTTATCTCTTTATTGCATATTTCATTCAAATCATGGAAGATACTGAAGCACAATAACATGGAAATGGCAGGGTGGAATTCTGGCAAGATACAGGGTCAAGCCTCACCCAGAATTCCAGGGGAACCCCCACTGGAGAACTCTGGGTGAAGGACAGTTGAGGGCAGTTAGGGGGAGTTGGTTCCTGGGGGTTGAGGTGAGCGGATCACTGCTTGCTCATCCCAGTTACTGATTGCTTTGGAGGCCATTGTGGCAAACGCCATTTTGGTTCTTCTCTGCAGTTTGCCTGTTTGGCTGAATTAGACCTTTCCTGCAATATTTTGTTACCATTTAGTTATTTTAGAAATTAGGAGTGATTATTATAGGCTTTGAGGGCAAGCTAGTTATAAAGTCTGCCACTCCCTCCTGGGGAGGGAGGGGCTTTTTCTACCTAACAGTTCAGGGCTTCCCAGATCTTATCCTAATCCTTGAAAAACCTTACTTTCCTTCCCCTTTCTCTTTTATCAGTAAAACTTCATCTTTGGGTAGCTGTGCCTGGCTATTATTTTGGAATACTCGCAACCTCCATAAAGCTTGGTTCCTTTCATTTGCCAGCCCAAGAAGTTAGATCCTTGTTCTGTCCCTGATAGCTATTTGACATCAAGTTTCTCCTATCTTCCCTAATCAAACGTGTGGGGAAATAAGTTGAGAAAAGTAAACATCTTAAGGAGAATAGCTTTGCCTAGCCTTCCCAGAAATTATCAGACCAAACCTCCATTTCCAACTGATTTCTAACTGCTTGCTTGGAGGGGAGTTGGAGCACTGAGCCAGTTTATGCCCCTTCGTCTTCACTCAAGCCTGTCAGTGGGGAGGAGTGAGTCTAGCTGCTACTGATATTTAGCCATCTCTTTAGCTTCTCAAATATCTCTGTTAAAATTAACATAATATATATCTATCTATTTATCTCTCTATTGCATATTTCATTCAAATCATGGAAGATATTGAAGCACAATAATATACTACTTTTATGTTTGAAAAATTCAAAATGGAAGGTGTGTAGTGAAGGACAAAGAGGAACACATTTTCAAAATTATTTTAAGTCATTTTCATATTTATTCTCTTCCTCTTCTTTCTATAATCTCTTCCCCTTCTTCCTCTTTTCTCCTTTTGCTCTCATACTCTAAAGGTCATTAACCATTGAGGTTGCCTATTTCAGGTGGAGGACAGAGGAGAGAAGAAAACTATTATACAAATCATACATGATCCACCTCCCAAGCAGCTTCCGTTTTAAGCATCCCATGCGTGTTTTCAGGATTCCTAAGAGAGTCTACACAAATTATTGCAGACCTAGAACCATATGCTTTGGCTGAGGAGTCAATACCATGATAGATAAGGGCTTCAAGCTGCTTTGATGCTTGAAAAAGATCAAAGTATTTGCAAAAAAGGAGTTGTGACTCCAAAGAATAGTTATGTACCTTATGTTCCTATTAATGACAATAGAAAATCTGGTATGCTCCAATTCATTGCATTGAATTTTTAATATTTTAAATAAATAAATATTTTAAATAAACATTTAAATAAAATTTTAAATTAATGCTTTTTTATTATTTTGAGAAAAGGCCCTTCTATTCCTATACTTTCTATAGGAATGGGTGTTGTATTTTGTCAAAGGCTTTTTCTGTATTGAGATAAAGTAATTTCTATTAGTTTCATTGTTGATATAGTCAATTATGAATATAGCTATTCTAATATTAAACCACCTGGTTTAATTTCTGGTATAAGTCTCTCCTGCTTATAGTAAATAATCCTTTTGATAACATCTTATATCCTTTAACCTAGTATTTTATTTAATATTTTTGCACCTGTTTATGATCTCCCTAACTTGGGAATCAGTATTTTATCTGTATCATTAAAAGAATTTGGTAAAACTCATTCTTTGCCTATTGTGTTAAAGTTTATAGAGTAATGGCATTAATTGATCTTTAAATGTTTAATAGAATTCATTTGTGAATCTATCTGGACCTGGTGATTTTTACTTTTTCTTTTTAAACATTTTTTAATATTTATTTTTTTGAAAAGTTAACATGGTTACATAATTCATGCTCTTATTTTCCCCTTCCCCCCCCCCTCATCTTCCCCCTCCCCCCATTGCAGATGTGTCTTTTCACTGGTTTTAACATGTGTCATTGATCAAGACCTATTTCCAAATTGTTGATAGTTGCATTTGTGTGGTAGTTTCGAGTCCACATCCCCAATCATGCCCACCTCAATCCATGTGCTGAAGCAGTTGTTGTTCTTCTGTTTCCACTCCTGTAGTACTTCCTCTGAATGTGGGTAGCGTTCTTTTCCATAAACAACTCAGAATTGTCCTGGGTCATTGCACTGCTGCTAGTACAGAAGTCCATTAAATTCTATTTTACCACAGTGTATCAGTCTCTGTGTACAATGTTATTCTGGCTCTGCTCCTTTCACTCTGCATCAATTCATGGAGGTCTTTTCAGTTCACATGGAATTCCTCCAGTTTATTATTCCTTTAAGCACAATAGTATTCCATTACCAGCATATACCACAGTTTGTTCAGCCATTCCCCATTTGAAGGACATACCATACTTTTCCAATTTTTTCCCACCACAAAAAGCGCAGCTATAAATATTTTCATACACGTCTATCTATGATCACTTTGGGGTACAAACCCAAAAATGGTATGGCTGGATCAAAGGGCAGGCATTCTTTTATAGCCCTTTGAGCATAGTTCCAAATTGCCAGCCAGAATGGTTGGATCAGTTCACAACTCCACCAGCAATGCATTAATGTCCCAATTTTGCCACATCCCCTCCAGCATTCATTACTATCCCCTTCTTTCATTTTAGTCAATCTGCTAAGTGTAAGGTGATACCTCAGAGTTGTTTTGATTTGCATTTCTCTAATTATTAGAGATGTAGAACACTTTCTCGTGTGCTTATTGATACTTTTGATTTCATTAGCTGAAAATTGTCTATTCATATCTCTTGCCCATTTGTCAATTGGGGAATGGCTTGATTTTTTTATACAATTGCTTTAACTCCCTGTATATTTGAGTAATTAGACCCCTGTCAGTTTTTTGTTATAAAGATTTTTCCCCAATTTGTTATTTCCCTTCTGATTTTGGCTACATTGTTTTTGTTTGTACAAAATCTTTTTAGTTTAATATAATCAAAATCACTTATTTAACCTTTTGTAATTTCCTCTAACTCTTGCTTGGTTTTAAAATCTTTCCTTTCCCAGAGATCTGACAAGTATACTATTCTGTGTTCACTTAACTTATTTATAGTTTCCCTCTTTATATTCAAGTCATTCACCCATTCTGAATTTATCTTGGTGTAGGGTGTGAGATGTTGATCTAGACCTAATCTCTCCCATATTGTTTTCCAAATTTCCCAGCAGTTTTTGTCAAATAGTGGAGTCATGTCCCAAAAGTTGGGCTCTTTGGGTTTACCATACACTGTCTTGCTGATGTCATTTACCCCAAGTCTATTCCACTGATCCTCCTCTCTGTCTCTTAGCCAGTACCATATTGTTTTGATGACTGCTGCTTTATAGCATAGTTTAATATCTGGTACTGCTAGACCCCCTTCCTTCACATTTTTTTCATTATTTCCTTTTATATTCTTGATCTTTTGTTATTCCAAATGAACTTTGTTATAGTTTTTCCTAATTCAGCAAAAAAGTTTTTTGGTAGTTTGATAGGTATGGTGCTAAATATGTAAATTAATTTGAGGAGAATGGTCATTTTTATTATGTTAGCTCATCCTACCCAAGAGCAATCAATGGCTTTTCAATTGTTTAGATCCAGTTTTATTTGTTTGGAAAGTGTTTTGTAGTCGTTTTCATATAATTGCTATGTTTGTTTTGGTAGATAGATTCCTAAGTATTTTATATTGTCTAGGGTGATTTTAAATGGTGTTTCTCTTTCTGCCTCTTGCTGCTGTGATGTGTTGGAAATATATAGAAATGCTGATGATTTATGTGCATTTATTTTGTATCCTGAAACTGCTAAAGTTGTTGATTATTTCTACAAGTTTTTTAGTTGATTCTCTAGGATTTTTTAAGTAGACCATCATATCATCTGCAAAGAGTGATAGCTTAGTCTCCTCATTACCTATTTTGATACCTTCAATTTCTTTTTCTTCTTTAATTGCTACTGCTAATGTTTCTAGTACAAAGTTAAATAATAGAGGTGATAATGGGCATCCTTCTTTCACTCCTGATCTTATTGGAAATGCTTCTATTTTATCCCCATTGCATATGATGCTTGTTGATGGTTTTAGGTATACACTGTTTATTATTTTTAGGAAAGGTACTTCTATTCCTATACTTTCCAGGGTTTTCAATAGGAATGGATGCTGTATTTTGTCAGAGGCTTTTTCAGCATCTATTGAGATAATCATGTGATTTTTGTTTTTTAGAGTGTTGATATGGTCAATTATGTGGATGGTTTTCCTAATGTTGAACCATCCTTGCATTCCTGGTATAAGTCCCACCTGATCATGGTGGATGATCCTCTTGATCACTTTCTAGGAGTCTCTTTGATAATATTCAATTTAAAATTTTGCATCTATGTTCATTAGGGAGATTGGTCTATAGTTTTCCTTCTCTGTTTTTGATCTACCTGGCTTTGGAATCAGTACATATTTGTGTCATAAAATGAATTTGGTAGTACTCCTTCTTTGCTTATTATATCAAATAATTTGCTTATTATATCAAATAATTTGTATAGTATATGGATTAGTTGCTCTTTGAATGTCTGATAGAATTCACTTGTAAATCCATCAGGCCCAGGTGATTTTTTCTTAGGGAGTTCTTTGATGGCTTGTTCAAATTCTTTTTCTGATATGGGATTATTTAGGTATTCTATTTCTTATGCTGTTAATCTAGGCAATTTGTATTTTTGTAAATATTCTTCCATATCTCCTAGATTGCTATATTTATTGCCATATAATTGGGCAAAATAGTTTTTAATGATGGCCTTTATTTCCTCTTCATTAGAGGTGAGGTCTCCCTTTTCATCTTTGATACTGTCAATTTGGTTTTCTTCTTTCCTTTTTTTATAAGATTGACCAGTACTTTGTCTATTTTATCTGTTTTTTTAAAATACCTGGTTCTAGTCTAATTTATTAATTCAATAGTTCTTTTACTTTCAATTTTATTAATTTCTCCCTTGATTTTTAGTATTTCTAATTTAGTTTTCATCTGGGGATTTTTAATTTGCTCACTTTCTAATTTTTTAAGTTGCATGCCCAATTCATTAATCTCTGCTCTCCTTAATTTGTTAATATATGCACTCAAGGATATAAATTTCCCCCTGAATACTGCCTTGGCTGCATCCCACAGAGTTTGGTAGGATGTATCATTATTGTCATTCACTTCAATGAAATTGTTGATTGTTTCTATGATTTCTTTTTTGACTAGCTGGTTTTGGAGGATCATATTATTTAATTTCCAATTAGTTTTTGATTTGCCTGTCCAGATGCTCTTACTAATTATTACTTTTATTGCATTATGGTCTGAGAAGTTTACATTTATTATTTCTGCTCCTTTGCATTTGTTTGGAATGGTTCTATGCCCTATTACATGGTCAATCTTTGTGAATGTACCATTTGCAGCTGAAAAGAAGGTGTATTCCTTTTTGTTCCTATTTATTTTTCTCCACATATCTATTAAATCTATTTTTTCTAGGACTTCATTCATTTTTCTTACCTCTTTCTTATTTATTTTTGGTTTGATTTATCTAGATCCAAAAGAGGGATATTTAGTTGTCCCACTAGTATGGTTTTACTATCTATTTCCTTCTTGAGATCTGCCAATTTCTCATTCATGAATCTGGTTGCTATGTTATTTGGTGCATACATATTGAGAAATGGTATTTCCTCATTGTCTATACTGCCTTTAATCAGGATGTAATGACCTTCCCTGTCTTTTTTTTTTGGCTCATTTTTTTATAATCATTTTTATCATGGTTACATGATTCATGCTCCTACTTTCCCCTTCACCCCCCACACTCCCCCCACCCAAGGCCGATACACATTTCCACTGGTTTTGTCATGTGTCCTTGATCAAGACCTATTTCCAAATTGTTGGTGATTGCATTAGTGTGGTAATTTCGAGTCCACATCCCCAATCATGTCCACCCCGACCCATAAGTTAAAGCAGTTGCTTTTCTTATATGTTTCCTCTCCTGCAGTCCTTCCTCTGAATGTAGGTAGTTTTCTTTACCATAAATCCCTCAGAGCTGTCCTCGGTCATTGCATTTTTGCTGGTACAGAAGCCTACTACATTCGATTTTACCACAGTATATCAGTCTCTGTGTACAATGTTCTTCTGGCTCTGCTCCTTTCACTCTGCATCAGTTCCCGAAAGTTTCTCCAGTTCGCCTGGAACTTCTCCAGTTTGTTATTCCTTTTAGCACAATTCCATCACCCGCATATACCACAGTTTGTTCAGCCATTCCCCAATTGAAGGACATACCCTCCTTTTCCAGTTTGTTGCCACCAAAAAAAGCGCAGGTATAAATATTTTCATACAAGTCTGTTTATCTATGATCTCTTTGGGGTACAAACCCAACAATGGTATGGCTGGATCAAAAGGCAGGCATTCTTTTATAGCCCCTTGAGCATGATTCCAAATTGCCAGCCAGAATGGCTGGATCAGTTCACAGCTCCACCAGCAATGCATTAATGTCCCAATTTTGCCACATCCCCTCCAACATTCATTACTCTCCCCTTCTTTCATTTTAGCCAATCTGCTAGGTATGAGGTGATACCTCAGAGTTGTTTTGATTTGCATTTCTCTAATTATTAGAGATTTGGGACACTTTCTCATGTACTTATTGATACTTTTGATTTCTTTACCTGAAAATTGCCTATTCATGTCTCTTGCCCATTTATCAATTGGGGAATGGCTTGGTTTTTTTATACAATTGCTTTAACACCTCTAATATTTGAGTAATTAGACCCCTGTCAGAGTTTTTTGTTATAAAGATTTTTTCCCAATTTGTTGTTTCCCT
>NC_058130.1:76066707-76137324 GCF_016433145.1 Gracilinanus agilis
TTGCCCTCTTGTTGTAGGACTTCAGGGCAATTTTGCTGAATAATTTCTGTTAGTATGGAGTCCAGGTTTCTATTAATTTCTGGTTTTTCTGGAAGACCAATTATTCTCAAATTGTCTCTTCTAGACTGGTTTTCTTGGTCTGTCACTCTCTCATTGAGATATTTCATGTTTCCTTCTATTTTTTCAGTCTTTTGACTTTGTTTTATTTGTTCTTGTTTTCTTGAGAGATCATTAGCTTCTAGCTGCTCAATTCTAGCCTTTAGGGACTGGTTTTCAGCTATAATCTTTCAGTTTTTGGCTATGATCTTTTGGTTTTCGGCTATAATCTTTTGGTTTTCGGCTATAAGCTTCTGGTATTCCTTTTCAATCTGGTCATTTCTGGTATTCTATTTGCTTATCAGTTCATTTGGTTTCTGAACCTCACTTTCCACTTGCAAGGTTCTACCTTTTAAACTGTTATTTTTTTGCCAGATCTCTTCCATTTTCCTCAAAATCTCAGTTTTGAACTCTTCCATAGCTTGTGAGGAGTTTTCCTTATTTGAGGAGCGTCCGGATGCTTGTTTGTTCTCCTCCTCTGTTTGCTCGGTTGTCTGGATTTTCTCTGTGTAAAAGTTGTCGAGTGTTAAAGACTTCTTTTTCTTGTTGTTAATCTTTCTCTTCTGAACTTCCTGAGACTGGGTAGCCATTGTTAGCCCAGCAGCTTTTCAGGTTTATCCTTGCGCTCAGGATCTGTCCGCGGTCAAGCCCCCTGGTGGATCCCCTTGCTTGATCCTCTGCCGAAGGATTTTTTACAAGTCTCAGGGCGCTGCTTCCACAGTTGTACACCCGTCCACGCTGGTTCCCCACTCAGGGTTTCAGAGCTTTAGCTTGTGGCTGTGTCTGTCTCCACCCACGCCTTCTCGGAGCCTGAGCTCTGAGCCTGCCTGAGCTCTGCTCCCATGCTCTGTGCCCTAAGCCTGCGCTCAGATTTCGGGTGTGTTCTTTGGCTTTTTGGGGTCCCAAATCTTGCTGCTCTCAGGAACAGGCCCCGAGCTGCCAATGACTCTATGGGTGCCCCAAACTTGCTCTATTTCTTTTTAGCTGGCTTCGGTGCTATAGGTGTTGTGTGTGGAGGGGTGGGGGTGGGGTGGTTGCTCAGCCCACGATTTAGTGAGAGCTGTTTCACCCCTTTATAGCATGGAAATGCCTCGATTCCACGTACCTTCCATGCTGTGCCCTGCTGTGGGGTTCCTCCATTCGTCTGGACTTGATTTTATGTCCGCTTGAGGAGTTTTGTGTGTTTTGGTCAGGAGAGGTTAAGAGCTGCTTCTTACTCTGCCCCCATCTTTACCCGGAACCCTTCCCTGTCTTTTTTAATCATATCTATTTTTACTTTGTCTTTGTCAGAAATCATAATTGCCACTCCTGCATTCTTTTTCTCATTTGATTCCAAAAGGATTTTGCTCAAGCCCTTGACGTTAAACCTGTGTATGTTCATCTGCCTCATATGTGTTTCTTGTAGACAACATATGGTAGGAGTTTGGTTTCTAATCCACTCTGCTATTTGCTTCCTTTTTATGTGAGAGTTCATCCCATTCACATTCAGAGTTGTAATTATCAGTTGTATATTCCTCAACATTTTGGTATCCTCTCCTAGTTCTACCCCTTCTTCTTACACTATTTCCTTTTAAACCAGTGGTTCGCTTTATGCCAGTAATCCTTTTCCCCTCCCTTGAGTTACTACCCTTTCTACTCCCTCCATTAATATTCCCCTCTATTGAATTTTAAGGCCCAATGAATACCTTCCCCCTTCTTCTCCCCTCCCTTTTATGACCTCCCCACTCCCTTGCTCCCCTTGGTTTTTCCCTTCTGACTTTCTCAGGATTGGATAGAGTTTTATATCCCAATGGATAAACTACTCTTCCCTTTCAGGGTTAATTACACTGAAAGTAAGGTTTAACTATTACCTCTTAATGCTCTCTTCCTCTCCTTCTTATAATAATATTTATCCCTTCTGAGTCCCATGCTCTCTTTTTGTGTAATAGAATATCCTATTTTTCTTATTCATTCAAGTTTCTCTATGTGTCCTCTATTATTGACCTCCCTCTTTCCCACCCCCATATCATCTTAGACCATTTAGTATTCCAACCTCTCCCTATGAATAATTCTTCTAATTACTATAATAGTGAATACTATAATAGTGAATAGAGTTCCTTACAGAGAATTATACATAGCATTTCTCCACATAGGAATACAGATAATTAGATCTTACTGAGGCCATTAAAAAGGCAAATTTGAAAATTATGAGTTTTCTTTCTTTCCCCTCTGTTTCTTATTTATCTTTTCATGTTTCTCTTGATTTTTGTGGTTGGATATCAAACTTTCCATTTAGTCCTGGTCTTTTCTGTGCAAATACTTGGAAATCTTCTATCTTGTTGAATGCCTAGACTTTCCCTTGGAAGTATATGATTAGTTTTGATGGTTAGGTGATCCTTGGTTGTAGACCCAGTTCTCTTGCCTTTCTGAATATCATATTCCAAGCCTTGTGGTCTTTTAGTTTGGAGGCTGCCAGATCCTGTGTGATCCTGATTGGTGCTCCTTGATATCTGAATTATCTCTTTCTGGCTTCTTGAAAATGTTTTTCTTTTACTTGGAAGCTCTTGAATTTGGCTATTATATTCCTGGGGGTTGTCTTTTCTGGGTCTAGTGTAGAGGGTGATCTATGGATTCTTTCAGTGTCTATATTGTGCTCTTGTTGTAGAACTTCAGGGCAATTTTGCTGAATAATTTCTTTTAGTATGGAGTCCAAATTTCTATTAATTTCTGCTTTTTTCAGAAAGACCAGTGATTCTCAGATTGTCTCTTCTAGACCTCTTTTCTTGGTCTGTCACTTTCTCATTGAGATATTTCATGTTTCCTTCTATTTTATCAGTCTTTTGACTTTGTTTTATTTGTTCTTGCTGTCTTGAGAGATCATTAGCTTCTAGTTGCTCAATTCTAGCCTTTAGGGACTGGTTTTTGGATATAATCTTTCAGTTTTCCTTTTCAATCTGGTCATTTTTGGTGTTCAATTTGCTCATCATTTAATTTGATTTCTGAGCCTCACTTTCCAATTGGAAAATTCTGCCTTTTATACTGTCATTTTCTTGCCAGATTTTGGTTTCCAATGTGCTTACCATTTCATTTGATTTTGGGGAGTCTTTCTCCATTTGGGAGTTTCTATCTTCTAACCTGTTTATTTCCTTTTGAGCTATTTCCCACTTCTCTTGCCAAATCTCTTCCATCTTTCTCATCATCTCAGATTTGAACTTTTCAATAGCTCGAGGCCAGTTTTCATTATTTTGGGAAGGTGTGGATATGATTACTTGTTTGTTCTCCTCTGTTGTTTGCTCTTTTGTCTGGATTTTATCTGTGTAAAAGTTGTGGAGTGTTACAGATTTCTTCTTGATGATCTCTTTTGTGGTTCTTGTCTCTGGCTTGCCATTGTTAGCCCTTCACCATCTCAGGTTTATCCTCACACTCAGGGTCTTTCTGTGCTGTTTAGGCTCCTGAGGTCTCAGTTGTTCTCAGGGTCAAGCCTCCCAGTGGTCCCCTTACTTGTTCCTCTGACTGAGGCTCCTTTAACAGTCTCAGGACGTTGCTTCCACAGTTGTGAACCCTTTTTGCACTGGGTCCCCACTCAATTCTACACCTGCTCTCAAGATCCAAGTCCTCGCCTGAGCTCAGGATTTGTGTCTGGGCTTGTGTCCTCACCCTCACTTGTGCCTGCTCTCAGGGTCTGTGATCAAAGTCCACAAGCGTTCTTTAGCCTCTTGGGGTCTTAAGTCTTGCTGCTCTCAGGAGCAGGCCTTGGTGACCTCAGGTAGGTGCCAGGGACTTAATGCATGCCCCAACTTTGCTCTAACTCTAGTGCGCTGGCTTTGGCACTATAGGTGGTGAGGGGTGGGGGCACATTTTAGTGAGAGCTATTTTACCCCTTTATAGCATGGAAATGCCCCAATTCCACGTACCTCCAATGCTGTGTCCTGTTGTGGGGTCCCTTTGTTCCTCTGGATTTGTTTATATATCTTTTCGAGGAGTTCTATATGTTTTGGTTAGGAGAGATTAAGCAGCTGCTTTTTACTCTGCCACTGTCTTAACCAGGAAGTCCCCCCTCTGGTGATTTTTTCTTAATAATAAGTTTTTTGAAGGCTTGTACAATTTCTTTTTCTGTTATGGGATTATTAAAGTATTATATTTCCTCTTCCATTAATCTAGGCAATTTGTATTTTAGTATATATTCATCCATTTCACCAGATTTGCCATATTTATTGGCATATAAGAGATGTAAAGTGGCTTTGTAGTGGGGACAAGAGTAAAACTGATCTTTTCTCTATTCCATAATAAAAGGCTTTAAAAAATAAGGATTCTTTTCCCAAAACTTTAGGTCTCCAAAAACTAAAAAACTAGATTAAATTAATACTCAATTGTCCTTAATTCTCATAGAGTTTAATAATATTTCGTAATTAGAGAAGGTAGATAGATAGAGATTAAAACCTATTTTATCCAACTAATCAGCCACATGTCTCTCCACCTCATGGTTCATAGCCACGTCAACACCACTGTCCAAGGAATAGTGAGGGCATATTTCCTGGAACCCCTTTTTTATTTCTTCTCCTTTAGTCCTGTATAAATTTCCCAATCATTTTTAGCTCAGATGCATAGGTCACTGCCAGGTGACCCATGCTGAAGCATAGAGATGCAGATACCACCCCAGTACACAACTTCTGGGGGAGAGTGTTCCCTTTACACACTTCTTTCACTATTTCCATTTACACCAGTGTTTTGCTTTTAATCATCCCCCCTTTTCCACACCTTATTGTACTTATTTAACTTCTGGGTCCCATTTAATTTCTCCTAAACATATTGAAAGTGTCCACAAATTAAGTGCTCCTACCACTAAAAACAATTGAGGGCTATTCTTGGAGCAACAGGATTTTGTCATCAGTGGATCCCTTGCTATGGGGATATCACTAAGCCCCTTGTATCACTTACAAAAAACTTGGTCCCTCAACCAGTTAAATTGGAAATTGGAAAAGGAACACCAAATAGCTCTTTCAAATTTAAAACATGCTATCCTGTCTGCCACTGCTCTAGGCACCCCAAATTATGACAAACCATTTACCTTATATGTATATGAAAGAAAAGGGGTAGCTTCAGGTGTTTTAACTCAACTTTCTGGACCTGCTCAAAGCCCAGTAGCCCATTATTTGGTCTAGCTGGACCTAGTAGCTTTAGGAGCACCACAATGCCTTAGAGGAGTAGCTGCCACAGCTTTATTAGTAACTAAATCTGTTGATCAACTGAACCTGCTCTTTACTAATTCTAATGACCTTTACTTATTATATTTGATTGTATTTGACTATTGATTATGATAAGAATGCTCTATTGCTGGATTTGCACTATTTTGTTGCACTTCATTTGGTTGATCCTCATACTTGAATGGTACATATACTATCTCACAACAGAATATCTGTATTAGTGGCCTATATTGACCTGATGTGCCTTTTATAACATTTTGTGAGTTTTGTCATTCCTTTTGTATTTTCTTTTAATGTATTATTACTTTATCTATCTCATTTGCACTCACATCACTTTATCTACTTCATTTGCACTCATACTGTGGAGCAATTTAAAGAGGAAATGAATCTTATTTTTGGAAATTAGCCTCTATACTTTACCTCTGTGGTTGTGAAACTACATATTTTTAATATTTTTGTTTTTTCTTCCTACATGTGCAATATGGTATTTGATTTTTCTTTCTTTTTTTTTTACATTTGAAGCACAAGTCACCAGTATTAAAAAGATTTTTGACTGTTTTGATTTTTGCAATAAAATAAGCTAAGATGTTCATTTGCCTAGCATATAAATGCATACCCAAAAAGCTTTGGATTATGGAAACCTGCCACTAGTTATTTAATTATTATAAGAACTTTTGCTCAATGAATATGTCTAATCCAAGGAGAAACAGATCACAAAGGAGCATTGAAATTGACCTGCAAGGTGACAAATCAGTACAAAAAGGAAAAAGAAACCAAAACAATCCTACAGGGATTGATGACATTCTGCTCAAAAGAATGCAAAGACTTGATCATGTGTGAAACTCTAGGTTGAGGCGCTTAACATGTTAAGATGTAAGACTTCCTTGTACCACACTCTATATCAAATATACAACATCAATTGTTCTGGCTCCATTATCCCTTAAAGAGAAGAAAAGGATCAAACCAGGAAATGTTATTTCCCCTTTGTTTCAAGATCTAGTCTCTTTTCCTATTTCTTTAATGATTTGAAAACTTACTGTAGTACAGGCGCTAAGCTGGGTTAGTGATTGATTATTGTTGCAAAGCTTATGGGACATGGATCACTATAAGAACCTGTTTTGATTTGTGAATTTTTTCTTTTTTTCCTCATAATTTTTTTCTTCCTTTTTTTCTTCTCACGTTTTTGATATTCTATATTTCCCTCAGAGGTTATTTTTCTTTTCATTATTTCTTTAGATTCTTTGATATTTTTGATAATTTATTCCTATACCTTCTGACTTGACCATAAATTCCTGTGTGATTCCTATGTGTAGCCATATTTTTCCATATAGGAATATAATCAATTTGAACTTTCTGAAGGCCTTACATTTTTTTCCCCTCTTTCTCATTTACCTTTCTAAGGTCCTCTTGAATTTTGTATTTGGACATCAAATTTTCCAGTTTTAGGAAATGGAATTTTAGGAACACTAATCTTCTATTTTGGTAAATGACCATACTTTTTGACATATGTACTAAAAGTACATAGTTAGTTTTCAGGGGTAGGTGATTCTTGGTTATGGACCAATTTTTTTGTCTTCCTGAATATCATATTCCAAGATTTGTGGTCTTTTAGTGTGGAAGAAACAAGATCCTGGATAATCCTGTCTGGGGCTCTTTGATATCTGAATTTTCTCTTGCTAGCTGTTTGTTATATTTTCTTCTTGACCTGGAAGCTCTTGAATTTGGCTATAACATTCCTTGGGGTTGTCTTTTGGGGATTTAATGTTGGGGGTGATCATGGATTCTTTCAATGTCTATTTTGGACTCTTATTCAAGAATATCAGGGCAAAATAGACATTGAAAGAATCCATAGATCACCATAGATCATCATCCATAGTTTTCTCCCATAATTTTTTATAATATGATGTCAAAGCTTTTATTTTGTTCCAGGCTTTCTGGTAGTCCTATAATTTTCCAATTGTCTCTCCTGGATTTGTTTTCTAGGTCACCTGTTTTTTAATGAGATATTTCCTGTTTCCTTCTATTTTTTTCATTCTTTTTATTTTGATTCATTAATTCTTACTGTCTTGTGAGATCATTAACTTCTTATTGCCTAATTCTAGTCTTTAGAGACTGATTTTCAGATATCATCTTTTGATTTTCCTTTTTAGTTTTGTCTATCCTGCTTTACATGGCTTCTGGCAGGTCAATTCTGGTCTCCAATTTGCTTATTACTTCATCTGATTTCTGTGCCTCTTTTTTCCATATTGGTAATTTTGTCTTTTAAACTGCTATTTTCTTTTTGTATTACTTTCTTTTCTTTTCTTTTTTTTTTTTAAAAACCCTTGTACTTCAGTGTATTGTCTCATAGGTGGAAGAGTGGTAAGGGTGGGCAATGGGGGTCAAGTGACTTGCCCAGGGTCACACAGCTGAGAAGTGGCTGAGGCTGGGTTTGAACCTAGAACCTCCTGTCTCTAGGCCTGACTCTCACTCCACTGAGCTACCCAGCTGCCCCTTACTTTCCTTTCTTTTTCCCACTTTCCTTCCCATTTTTCTTCTATATCTCTATCTTGGTTCTTGAACTCTTTTTTGAGTTCCTCCAGCGCTTGTGACAAATTTCCATTATTTTTTTAAAGTTTGGATGTGGAATTCTGGAAAGATGGTGGCTTAGACGAAGCAAAACTTCAGACCTCCAAACCCTTCCACACTGAGATAAAAACAAAGCACTGTGAGGGGAAAGAAAATGAACTCTAATAACAGGACAGGGCTGGGGAATCCTACTGCTGGACAGCTCAAGAGGTACAGGAAGAAAAAGGCCTGAATTCTTTAACCGCTGGTTTGTGGGTAAAGAAGAAGGGGCATCCCAGGACCCCTCCCCCACATGCTGTGCTGAGTCTCCAGAGGCTCCTGGAATTTCTGGGCAGGCAAAAGCACTAGTCCAGAAGGAAAGCCTTGCTGGTACCTGGCTCAGGGCATTGAACACAGACACAGGGAGGAGGCTAGAAGAGAAATGCAGAGAGGCAATATAGACACAGGGAAAATGTTCCATCTTCCCCCCAACCCCAGTTCTCTGGAGGATTTCGCCCCAGGGCACATCAAGCTCTACAGATCAACCCTGCCTTGGCTTTATCCCAACAATAAGAGGATAAGAAATCTTCAGAGGGCAGAGAACTCCAACTCCCCTCCCCATATATTACATAGAAAGTAGCTACAAACTTCTGTTGCCAGATTGGGAAGATCTTACATCAAAGCTCATTAAAACCATCTGCTTAACCTAATCAACCAGCAGAACAGAGAAGATATAGGAAGGAAAGAAAGAAAAAAATATGAGTAAACAACAGAAAAAGAAAAAAGAAATTACAATTAACAGACCCAGGAAGGGAACAAAGAGCAAATGAAATAGAAGAAGATGGAGGAACTCCAAGCAAAACAAAAGAAACTCCAGAGAATTGGACACAGGCTTTAGAAGATCTCAAAATTCAATTAATTCAAGAACCTAAAATTCGATTAATTCAGGAACTCAAAAAACAATCAAGAGAGACTGAAGTCAACTGCAAAAAGGAAATATATTAACTAAAACAAGAAAATAGTGCCTTGAAAGCCAAAGCCAAAATTGACCAGCTTGAAAATGAAGCAAAGAAGGTAAAAGATGACCTACAAAGAAAATGAAACCAGAAGGATGATCAAAAAGCAACTGATGAAATTCAGTCTTTAAAAATTAGAATTCAACAATTAGAAGCAAATGAAAGTTTAGATATATTTGCTTGTTTGTCACTATCTGCTAATGCCTCTGTATTTTTCTCTTTTTCCCCACAGAAATTAACCAGGGTCAAGAGCTTTTTTGTGTGTGTGGTGGCTTATTTCCTTTACCATTAGTGGATTGGGGTTCCTGCATGTTGATTGATTTCTTAACTTCTGTCTCAAAATGCTTTGCTTTGGTAGTATCTTCTCTTCACTGTCAGAAGGTTGAGTGAGGGCATGTAGATCTGTGATGTTCTTTGTGTAATGAACACTTTAAAGTCTTTTGCCCTGAGGCTATCTTTCTAGCCCCTGCTGCCTTGGCTTGGTCAGCCTCACTTCTGCTGGAGCTTTAAGCTCTGCTGCCCAGGCTCTGCACTCCTCACCCTCTGATCTCAAGTCTCACTGCTAAGGCCTTGTACCACCCTCAGGGGTAAGTCTGTGGAGCCCTCTCCCACTCTGCCCAAATTTAGTGATTGCCCTGGCCCTCTCTCTGACTTGGGCATGGTAGATGGTATTTGTGTGGGAGTGGGGGTGATCAGCTTGTGCTTTGATAACTGTAGTTTTGCCCCCTTACAGTATGAGAATCCCCAATCCCTGCCTAACTTTAAGTTTACATTAATTGTTAGAACCTCTTTATTAGTCCTATTTTGATTTCTGTCCTTTTGAGATGCTTTGTAATGATTGGTTGGAAGAAGATTCAGAAGACTCCAGCTACTATGTTGCCATCTTAGCTCTACCTCTCTAATCCTAAACTCTATACATTTTACAAGTTATCCTTGGACTGCCTGCCCTTTGATCCAGCAATACCACTGCTGGGTTTGTACCCCACAGAGATAAGAGGGAAAAATATGTGTACAAAGATATTCATAACTGCACTCTTTGTGGAGGCAAAAAATTGGAAAATGAGGGGATGCCCCTCATTTGGGAATGGCTGTTTCATTAATTGTGGTATCTGATGGTGATAAAATACTATTGTGATGTAAGGACTGATTATCTGGAGTCTTTCTATATGAACTGGGAGAATCTCAGTGAACTGATTCACAGAGCAGGACCAAGAGAACTTTATACATAGGAAAAATCCAATTTAATGGACTTTGATACTAATAGCAATGCAACAAGCCAGGACATTCCTGAAAGACTTATGTAAAAGAATGCTATCACATTGAAAGAAAGAACTATGGGAGTAGAAATGCAAACGCAAAACATATGGCATCACTTATCACATGTATATATGGGTATGTGATTTGGGGTTTAGGTCTTAAAACAATCTCTCCATTGCAAAAATGGATATGGAAATAGGTATCAAGTAACAACATTTCTATAACCCAGTGGAATTGTTTGTCAACTTTGGGAGGGAGGAGGGAAAAGGGGAGGAAAAGAAAAGGAATCATATAAACATGGAAAAATATTTTAAAATAAAGTGAAAAAATTTAAATAAATGTTATCCTTTGTATCACTCTTTGATTTCTGCTTAAATTAGTGAAAGACTGCAGCATAGACTTTTACACATTTCTAAAGGGTCTTCTGTATAATCAACACTGTGAGGAGGCAGCATGGCACCACGGAAAGAGCACTGGCTCCTGTCTCTCAGCCCTGGGTTTGACTCTCTGCTCTGTCATACTTCACTACCTCTGGGACTGTGTGTAAATCACTTAATTTCCTTTAGCCTCTACTATCAAATGAGATGGTACTAATTGACCTCTAAGTCCACTCCAGTTCTAAATATATTATCTGACTATCCCATGTGGAATATAAAAAGACTGAAGATGTAGTCTTAATAGTAGTAGTAGTAGTAGTAGTAGTAGTAGTAGTAGTAGTAGTAGTAGTAGTAGTAGTAGTAGCTTCAGCAGCAGCAGCAGCAGTGGCAGTAACAGTGACAGAGGTAGTGATAGGTGGTAGAAGTAGTAGTTGTAGTTGTGGTTGTAGTAATAGTAATAACTCTGCCTCCCAAACATACATTAAGCATTTTAAAAGTCTCATTTGATCCTCACAACCACCCTGGGAGGCAAGTGCTATCATTAACTCCATTAACTGAGGCAAACAGATTCTAAGTGACTTGCTCAGGGTTATAGAGCTAATAAATATCTGAGGTTAGACTTTGAATTCATGTCTTCTGAAATCTAGACCTGGTGCTCTACCTACTGAGCCACCTAGATGTCTCCAAATGAAATATTATGATACCTAAACAAACATTTTTATAGAAAAGAATGAATTTTAAAGATTAATTTCTTTACATAAAAGGAATGCCATCCAAGTGATATTTATATCTCTTATTCTTTCCTCATTTCTCCTCTCCTCTTCCTTTCCTTTTCTCTTTTCTCCCATACTTAATCAGTTATTCTCCTTGAAATTATTCCCCAGATTATAATCCCCAAATTCTGTATCTCTTTGTCTCTCTGTCTCTCTCTCTCCCCTTTTGATATGTCTATATGTGTCCATGATCTTTTCTCCTTAATTCTAACAACTAACAATCAAATTTACCTCAACTTACAATTAATTAATAGGGCGAAAATAATGGAAAAATTCTAATACCAAAAGAAAATATACAACTATGCATGGCACCACTGCTTGTAATAACCTACTTTCTACTCTGTTTATGACTCAAAATTTTCTAAAGTATTTTATTAGTGATTAAGTTATATCTTAAAAACTAAAAACACAAAGCATAAGACAGCACATCATTTGGAGAAGGACCTAGCATTGCATGATTTGGACATACAGGAAGAAATGGAGGGAGGTTTATGACATAGATTGATGTCCAGAAATTTCAAGTGCACCTAGGTAGGAATTCCTGGGCAGTCAGTGGAAATATAAACAGCTTTAATAGCTGGGATAAAGTGTGAAACTCCAAAAAGGAAAAAGGGATTAATGAGAGAGAGTCAAAAGGGAGAAAGGGCACCAAAGGAATGGATAACTGTAAAAACATTTTTTTTTTCATTTCTCACCCTCACACTTGTATCATTTCTTGGCTGGAGTACATGATTTAAGAATCAGAATTGTCTATTGAACTGATGGCCAAGTCACCCACAAAAACTAACCAGTATTGCTAGAATCAGAAAACAAGGCATTTACAAAATGTTTAATAAAATAAATTAAAAATTCAGTATAACATAAATAATGATAATTTGTGGTTTTCTAAATGAATATACTGCTTGCAGGGATCATTCCTAGTTGAGTTTGATAACACTAGTATATCTCATGGATATTTAGTCTTGTCTCTCTCCCCTCATATTCTTGGGCCTCTTACCTCCTAACTGTATATCCATTCACAGCCTATCTATACACCAGTGGCCCCCCACTCATATTCCTTTCACCTCATCTTCAATTGCTATGATCATTGTTATTACAAGGCAGAGGTACAATGGCACAATTAGTGCTTAGCCTATGAAGAGAAAGAACTTAGTATACAGTGTGCTCAACTGAGTAAATTTAGACATTAACATCCAGTGCTATGACCAAAGGTAAGCAATGGTCAGATGCTAAGATAGGCAAAAGAATGTTTCATCATCCTCAGAATGAAGTGGAATCACTGCTCTCTTTCCTGGATGTTTATGGAACATTAACAATACCCTCTCTCTCATATTCTGAGGAAAGACCTATTTTCCTAACAGAAAAGCAACTTCTTTTTAATTTGAAGGATAATCTCATCTTTGGGAGATCATTACAAATGAGATCTTTTTTTTTAAAAAAGATGAAGTAATCAACTATTAATTATTCAAAGAATTCAATGATGCACAAAATATGTTACATTTCCAAAGATTTCTCTACTTAAATATATGTAAATGATAAAATCAATAGTTATATAAACTACATTTGACTTTGTAAGAGAGAAAAGGGATTTTATGGTTCAATATATTAAAAGGGGGTCACCAGAGGATTGAACTATTATCAATCCTCAATTAAGAATAATCTCAAATCAAAATTGACCTTTATGTAAATTTATTTACATGGGAGAAGAGAGAAAGAAAGACATTAAGAATCTATCTCACTGATTAGTCAAGGTATATCTTAACCCACAGCAGAGAGTTAAAAGGGCCTGAGGCCCAGAGGTAAATGGAGCAAACTCCACTCATAGAGTCTATAAAAGGAAGTTTCCCAATAGAAGTTCAGGAAGGTTCAGTCTTTAAACTCACCAGGTGGAACAGTCTTGGTCATGAATCAGCTAAGCTCCCTCATGTCTCCTTCACCACACCACTCACAGCCTCCCTCCCTCTTCCTTTTTAAAAGGTGTCACATATATGTCACTTCCAGTGCCTTCCCTTAGCCTGTGTGCCCAATCACAATAGATGCTTTCTCATAGAAAGCGTAGGGGGCTGTGCATTGATTCTGATTGGTTACTCACTCTAGCATATGGGTTATGCCCTCCCAGAATTTGAAGGTGCTCTAACCTTTGTGTAGGCTTAATTTAATTATCACAACGTCAAATTAAAATATATTTGAAATTGTTGTTTTAATTATTCAAAATCAAAAGGATCAAAAAATTCATTCCTGAAGCAACATATTCTTCATCTTGATATTTTGTTTATGTCTTGAGTTTCAGCAAAAAAATATTTTTGTGAAACTATTTTTCCCTAGAAGGAACAGATTTAAAAAAAATTTCAGAATTGCAAAATGAATTTAAATGCATCTCATTTTAGAACAATTGGCATTAACTCCTGAAAATATTATACTTTGTTAACTGGTAATTTTTAAAGGACATTATATATCAAAACAGGAATATTATTTGAATTATTTGTATAGGTCAACCTCCAGAGAAAGAACTGATAAATAAAAACAAGCAAGACATAGTTTTGTAAATACACAAATATCTTTTTTTGACAAATAAATCTTTTTCTAGTGTGGTGAGGGGAGAAATAGTGGGAGATGCATGGGAATTTTAATGTAGCAAACATACAAATACAGGAATAAAATTTTAAAATTTTAAAAATTTAGTACTAATATTTTATTAAATATTGACCAAAGACAAACAAGATTGCCAATATATTTCAATATTATTCTCTATGTATGTTATGGAAAAAAGCACTCTTAAAGCACACACAACTTCTGAAAATAATATCATTATTAGAGAATTAGTAGAAACATATGTAATTGAAATTTAAAATTTTCAAGTGTTTGCATAGGTACATATTTCATAATTACTTAAATTGTTACAATCATTATAAATATTACATTAAGTGATTTGTTATATTTCCTGAATAGTTATCAATCTCAATAAGTCCTACTAACAGTGAATATAACAACTGAAAATGCATTATGAAAAACATCTCCCTTGCTATCTCAAAATATCACCACATTGGTGGCAGATTCAACAGTAGGATTTTTTTTTGCCTTTGAGGTAAATGGCACAAATAGATTCTAAATATGGTGTGGAAAAGATGAAGCTGGCAGGGCTAGGGCAAGAAAAGCTTACCAAAATACCTAGAGGGGCAATGGAGCCAAGTGACTAGGATGTTGGATTTGGAGTTAAAAAGAACTGAGTTTGAATTCTGCCTCTGACGCATCCAAGATCTATGACCCTAACCAAGTTACTTAAGTTTTCCAGAATCTCTCTGGAACCAACAAGTGTGTGTATGTGTGTGTGTGTGTGTGTGTGTGTGTGTGTGTGTGTGTGTGTGTGTGAGAGAGAGAGAGAGAGAGAGAGAGAGAGAGAGAGAGAGAGAGAGAGAGAGAGAGAGAGAGAAATAGAGAGAGAGATGTTTTGGAAGTTCAATGTAAGGGAAGTGAGGAACTCAACATATCCTTGATTTCCAGCCTGTATCCCTAAAGAGTTTAATGAGTTTCCCGCTTAGTGAAATCATAGCCTCTCTCTTAGTGAAAGAAAGAGAAAAATTATCTCTTGGGGAAAATATTATTCTAACTTAGATAATTCCTCTGATTTCTGTTTGCTATTTTGGATAAATGTTTTGGTTCATTGCTACTTGTGATGGTCTTCTGTGGACTAGCATTTGATACGAAGGAGTCAATTTTTGGACTATAAACTAAAAGCTATACTTTCCCCTTTAAAGGATCATGCCCAGAGAAGTTAGAGACTTTTGATCTGAACCTAAAAATCATGCCTCTCAATCTGCAATATTTGTGGTCCCAGTGAAACATAATTTTAATCTTGTACTCCTCTCTCAAAAGAGAGAAGCCAGTCTGGTGACTCCTCAAAGGAGGAATTGGAGTCACTCTTTGGGGGAGGAAAGATTCTAGCAATTTTTATCAATTTCTCCCCTTGATCCTCCTGTTCCTTGTGGATATCAGTATTAAAAATGGGCACATACTTTGCAAATATTCAATAAGATTTACAAACCTTAAAATACTATGTAAATGTTATCTTCTATTATTGTTCTTATGCCCAATCTAATAGCTGCCTTCTTAAGCTGTTTTCACTAATGTGGTGCTGAAGTTCATTGTTTACTAATAAAAGCTTTCAAATTCTCACACCATGCTCTAAATTTCAGCATCTTAGAACAAATCCTCAGCTATCTTATCAAAGGTATGGCTCTAGATGACAAATTCACTTTATCAGATGTGTAGAGTCCAACCAATCTCAGATTATCTGATTTGCCTTTTTATCTTTTAGTGTTTTTTTTAAACTTTTGTCTTACTCTCTGGACTAAATGTCCTGCTAAGATTCAATATAGAGGATAAAGCTTTATCTTGAAGTTCCAGTTCTCTGGGTGACATCATTGTAGTGCTAACACAACCATCCCAATAATGGCACAATTACCTTGAAAATTAGCAGCTATTTATCTTTTCAAATACTGTATCTAAAAATTCGTGGCCTTTGAATGGAAGCAAAGGTACAGTTCTTTCCCCAAGAAGCAAATTTGGAACCCTGACTACCTCCTTGAACAGAGAGGGCAGAGTTGAGTCTCAGTAGCATTTTTCAGAGTTTATAGAAAGCAAGTTGGCAGTTCCTAACCATCAAAGGCATTTTCTGACTTGATGATTAACCTGAATTTGTGCTTAGTCAATTCTCTTTGAAAACAGATCCTAAGGGCTAGAAATGCATTTCCTGGTGTGGTCCTTTGGAAACTCTGAATATATACGGAGAACTTTAGGGATCCCACCATCTGGTTGTTGAGAGACATCTGAGCTTGCAAGAAAGAGAAAACTTTTTTAGTCCCTCTGTTGAAAATTATTTATTTTGGATTCCATTGATGCCAGTGGAATTTTCAGCAGTGTTGGAATGCTTTAGAAGAGAACACTTTATTAATGATTTATCAGTTGGAAGAAAAGCTATAAATATTTAATGGTCTTTAAATGAAACACAGTTAAAACATCACAGTTCTCTTCTTCATTGTTAAGCTGCCACTGACATAGATTGGAAACTGGTTGACAGTTTCTTCCATTGGGCTTGCTTAGTGTGACTGCCTCAGAGGACCAATCATTTCTCTTCATGATGGCTAGCTCCAGCAGTAGGCTCAGGCATAGAGTTGGTAATAAAACACTTTAAGGAGAAGCAAACAATTCACTTCATAGGGGCAAATGTTTCTTATGATGTGATCATTTCAACCCAGTGACTGAGGAAAAGAAAAATGGTTTTCCTCTCATTAAGCTATCAAACATTGTATATTTCTATGTCTCTGATATTGCTAGCAAGAGTAGAAGCAGTAGAGATCATGACAATTCAGGAAGTTAGAACTTGATAATGATAGCTTGATTTAACTGGACAAGTGACTTCAGGGGGCTGTCTAGCCAATTCTCTGTCATCTTTGCTCCTCTGCATTGATTCTGGAAGGCCATCCTCCTTTACTGCTTCTTTATATGCCCTCCCATGCCCTTCTTATTCTGTCAAGCCTTTCTTCCTCCCAGATTTCATTTCTTCACAATTTCATTGGATCATGCTGTAAGGTCATAAATATAGAGCTGAAAGGGACCTTAGAGATTATCTAATCCACCCTTTCATTTCATATGTAAGGATAAAATTCTCCACTCCCACCTTAGCATGTATTGAAAGAGAACCTATTTTCTTTTATACTTTTAAGGGCCTTAAAATCTCTCATGGATTCAATGGCATTATTCACCTCTCACTTTTTACTCTTAGTTCTGCCTTCTGCTAGTATTTGTCCTGGGCTGCTAATTTCTTTGAAAGCACAGATGGAAGCTTAATCAAACCTGCAGATAGCACAAAGCTGGGATGAATTGCAAGGAGGATTCGAGTCAAAACAAACAAATAAATAAATGAGTAAATAAACAAATAAATAAATAAATAAGTGTGTGTGTGGGGTGCATATTTTATTAAAATGGGCTATGTCCAATGAATTGGTACCAAATAATGAGATGGATAAAGTAACATACACAAATTAAATAAATTAAATATATATGAGATAGTTGTTGTTCAGTGTTATGATGGTTGAGGGACTTGATTATAAAGATGTAATTGTTAAGAAAAGGTAAAGCAAAAAGTCCCTGATGACAAAGAAGCTTTAAACTTTCCTTAGGTATAAACAGGAAATCAGATAACTCAACTAAACTTCCTGTAGAATCCGCCCAACCAATCACAGTGTGTTTCTTCAGGAAGACTAGCCTCCTGGCACCAAGTAATGTTTCAATAAATGATAACTAAATCTATAATATCAGAATAACAATGGTAAATTAGTAATGCATCTGACTAATGATATTATTGATGGTAGTTAAGCTTAACTTCAGGGAGTAAGACTCAAACTTCCTCTGACCCTTTCAACTTGCCCTAGAACTTCCTTGAGGCTGACCTGTTGCCAGGTCAAACAACAAAAGGTCAGTAACCAGACTGACTTTTGAAAACAAAGTTTTTATTGATGTAAATTGAAATAACAAGGGTAACTGGTAGAAGGGAAGAGGGTTATTAGGAATCCCTAAATGAAGTTTGATTCTAGTTTTAAGTATTAAATCTAACAGCTTCAGAATGTTGATAGCTGAACTAACCAGGCCCACTTGCCCAGGAAGGCCACTGGTTGATCTGGCCTGCTTTGGTGGACACTGCTTGCCTATAGACAAATTAGATGGTAGCTTGATTAATTGATGCTCTACTGCTGGCCCAGAGCTGAGAAGCCCTGAGCCAGATGAAGAATAATTAGTTTGTTGAAATGTATTTTGTAGCTTCAGAGATTGTTGGGTTTGACAATGAGTTGTTGCTATTTGTCAGCTAAGTTAGATAAATCTACCTAAGTAATCTAAACCCACATTCTCCTCCCTCTACCCTGGATCCCAGGCTCCAGAATGAGTCCCAGGGTACAGTCTCTGCCTCCCTTATATAGGGCACAGCCCAACTGATGATTGGTCTCATGCCCCAGAATGGCATCAGGAATCTCCCAAGATTTCAAGTGTCCAACTGCAAACTGTGCTCACAGGCATGGCTTCTTGCAAAATCTTTCAAAACTTAACTTACATTAGTCATTTCAGTCACATCCAACTCTTTATGATCCAATTTCTTGTCAAAGATAATGGAGTGGTTTACCATTTCCTTTTCCAACTCATTTTTACATATGAAGAAAATGAGGCAAGAAGGGTTGTGTCTTACCCAGAGTCAAGACAGCTGGTAAGTGTCCAAGGCCAGATTTGAACTCAGAAAGATGTGTCTTTCTGACTCCAGGTCTAGTGTTCCATCGAGTGGACCACAAAACTAGATATTCTCTATATACATTTTGGATATCTCTCTTGATATTGATATATTTGTGTTACAAATATATCAATATCAAGAGAAATATACAAAATATATATCAATATCAAGAGAGATATACAAAATGTATTTACATATATAAAATATGCATATGTATTAAATATATAGGTGCATATATACATTATTACCCTCTCACTTTCCTCAACTTCATACCTCCCAATATTCTACTTCTAACCATTCCATTTGCATCCTATTTCCAGTGTCACAAAAGTTCTCTAGTCCATAGTCTTTCATTTGTAAGATAGAGATTTTGAGGGTCTTATGACAAAGAATGGTACCTACTTCCAAAGAAAGAACTATTGAAGTCAGAATGCAAATGAAAGTTTATGTTTTTTCACTTGTTTGGGAATATGTTCTAGGTTTGACTTTTGTAAGATTATTCCCTAACATAAATGAACAATATGGAAATATATTTTGCATAATAATACATGTATAACCCAGATTAAATCGCTTTCCAGCTCAGGGAGGGGGAAGGCTAGAGGGAGGAAGACAAGTTGGATGATATAATTTTGGAAAATTTATGTGGAAATTTGTTATTATAATAAATTTATTAAATGTTGGTATTGGTATTATTTAAAGTTATTGGTAAAACTAGATAAACAATAAAATAACATAAAATAGAATAAGGATAGCATGACCTGGATAGCCTCTGAGATCCTTTGCCACTCTAAGAACCTGAGATCTTGGGGTAATGTGAATGTTTTCTTTGTATTCCAAATGTTGGGCTGGCATTTTTTTTCCTTCAGTGGCAAATTAGATAAGGAACAGAGGTTCACGAGTCAAGTGTAGGAATACTTCTGTCTGGAAACTATACTTACCAATTTAAATTGCAAATTCTTCAGCAATTTGTGACCTTAAGGAATAGCCTAAAAGGGCACTCCAATATTAAATTATTTGCCTATGGTGTCACAGCTAGTATATTTATTTCAGAGGTAGAACTTGAATGCAGATCGTTCTAACTCCAAAGTAACACCTCTACCCACAAAACTATATTACTTTTCCTTGAACCTGGTCCATTCTTTCAAATTCTATTGAATTGAATTCCAGTTTTCTTTTCAGTTTTTCACCTTACTTTGTTCCTTTAACCTTTAAAAGACTTTTAAAATATGCATTAGGTGGTATTTTGAAATAACTTCTCAAAGTTCAATCTAATATTTTTTCCCCTTCTGAAACAACTAGCATGCCTAAAAGTTGAGAATTGGTGGGGCTTAAAGGAAGGGCTAAATGCCAGGGCACATCACCCCTCCCTCAACCTTCTGAAAAAAAAATTACAAGGAGAAAAAGCAGACACATACACACAATTGATTATACATATAGAATGTATTTTTAAAGTTAGAAATATAAATATCAGAAAGCAGATGTCATATTTTGGCTGTTTCTTTAGAACAATGAATTTAGAACCTTTCCCCACCCACCCATAAAAAAAATCTCTTCTATTTCCTAGTGTGATTTTTTTTCACAAAGTGATCACACCATTTAAACTGAAAAGAATCTCTGTACTTCAACTCTCACAAACCCTTGCCTTTAAACAAATTAATTATTGAGTATCAACAGTTGATTATATACCTAAATTATTATGTATAACTAAAATATATGTTCAGATTTTCATTATTTTGCCTTTCTTATGAGGGAGGAGAGAATGCACAGCTATGTCTCTCATGAAAGCTTTCCCTTAGATGGGTGGCCTTTTTTTAAAGTATGATTTACTTTGTAATTATGAATTCATTTGTTTCATTTAACATACTGAAATGAAAGTCTCCTTTAAACACATGCTAATAGTTAGCTTTAAAAAAATATAGCAATAATCTATTTAATAAACCCAAGCGTCTGATAAAGCTGACAGTGATGTTCTCAGAAAGGATAACAAGTATAATCAGTTTGGCAGTCAGTCACGTATCTTTTAGAAGGGGTAAGGAGTGGGGCTGATAAGCCTGAGTGGAATGTGTAATAAGAAGATAATGTAGCTAATAATATGGAGCTGGTGGTCACCTGGGGCCTGGGAGCCTGTAACTACAGTAGCAGGAGATTGGCAGCTATCAATGATGTGTAGACTGAGCTGTGGTGCCCAGTCAATCTCCACTGCTAGCTATAGGCTCCTTTAAGGTGATGAGTGTGGGGCCCCTCTCTGCTGGAGTATCTGCCTTCCTATTGGGTGAAAGCAGAACTCAACAGGAAGAGGAGCTCAAACTTCCTGGATACAATGGAGGCTTAGTCCACTATCTTCTTTAAACTCAACTAATTGATATTCTCTCCTCTCCTCAGTCCCTTTAGTCTAGGTGATGATATAATAATTATACAGGAACTCTCAGATTCAGGCTAAGGGATTTATTTTAATAGGAAAAGGAAAACTGAAGTAAGAGGGTTTAGGGCCTTGAGAATCTGTTGCTAAGAGTGAGTGGCAAGTGTTGGCAATCAATCTAGAAGGGAAGGTCAGGCTGAGGGAACCAACCCTCAGCCAGAGATAATTTAACACTGCCCTGATGTTATATGATCCAGCAGCTAAACAGATATAGTTGCTAAGTTGATTTAGGGATGTCTAACCTAGGCTACTCTAAGCTAAAAATCCTGCCCATATTCCACACCCAAACCTCCCTTCAACCTCCCTTCAAGCTCCTGGGGTCCCCAAGTGGAAATCAGAGGTATCTGGGTGTCTGGGTGAGGTCAAAGAAATCAGAACCCCAAGGTTGGGTTCGCAGGGGTTTATATAGTCCCAGCTCAACTGTCAGTTCCTGGGACTGGCACCTGCCAGGACAGAGTTCCATTCTGCTAACTGACAGGATTGCCTAGGGTAATATTGCAAATTCAAGAAACCTTGTATAAATCCTTGTAGTATACAGAATTGGGGTCATATAGTTTTTTTCTAGCTTTGGCTGAATTCCACAAGCTGTTAGAGTTTAGAATCTTGAGAAGTGGCAGTTGGCTGGATCTTCCATGGAGGGAGGTCATAACATTCTGGCGAGCCAAGTCATACAAAACCTATCTTCTGAAGAAAAAAAAAAGAAAATGAATTGCACAAGATTGATTTTTATATTAAGCAGTCTATCGCTGCTTATTTGGTCTTTTATGCAGGGAATGTGTGCATTTTGGTTGGTAAAAGTACCAAACATGATACAACAATTAATTGAATTCTACGACTATTATAAATGGTTTGCATTCACTTTAGCTGAATGCATATGCTTCATTCCAACAGCAGTAGCAATTGTTCTGGCTCTATGGCATTTTTTGGCAATTTTAAAAGCGGTCCTGACTCATCTGTTTAACTATTATAAGGCATCTGATTCAAAACAAGAAAATGATAACAAGGAGCTAGTTGAGAACATAAAACTACTGTTCCAAGTGTTGAGGCAATTACGTGAAGGGAATGAACTCGATAAACATACAGTCTTACAACTTGAAATTGTAGAATCAAAATTTTTTGGGAAAAAGGAAACAGAGAAAGATCAACCAATACAGAATGCAGTGGTCTCTGTCCTACCAATAGTAGACAGGACTATTGTGCAACCTGGATAGGGGGTGGTGCATGTCAAAACATACAAGGCATTCACTCCTAGTGATATGGAGGTTTTAAAACGCCATTTTCCCAGATTCTATGAAAAACCTTACAAAAGTTTAAAAGAATTAAAGCGGGTGTTCACACTTTTTAACCCTAGTTTCGACGATGTCGAATTTCTTTTGGGGGAATTTTACACTCCCTCGGAAAAGAAAAAATTCCTGACCGAAACTAGGACGTACCCAAATTTAGAATCATGGCCGTTAGTACATCAAGATCTAGATTTCACTCAACAGGCTAACATGAGATACTTGTTAAGATGCAGGGCTGATCTTATCAAAGCAATGAGAAATTTTGCAAAAAGGCCAAATGCCTACCTGTAACCGAGATTACCAATTTAGCAAGTCTCCCACATTCCTCCTTTCAAACTCCCTTATACCCCACCTTTCCTCAAATTATCCACATTACATCCTGCATTACAATTGTGCATTTTATTTCATTTGCATGATGCCAAAAGCCTACCATATGCCTTCTCTGGGCTGATTTGAATCTTATGAAAATGGCTATCATGCCCATAACTAGTTGAGCTCATTATGATTCACTAGGTTTGGTCTTTGATTCTCAGAGACAGACAGTTGTCAGAAATGGCATTCTCAAAACACATCCAGTGCAAGACAAAGAAGTGCTCAGGCCACACATGGACTGTTTCCTGTAGGTAAACTAAGTAACCAGACTATGAAACAGGATCTTACGCCAAATTCTACCAAACCAAGAGAAGAAATCCCAGTAGTTGGTGAAAATCACAAACAGAAAGATTTAGAATCAATGTGGATTACCTAAGGAGTAGGGATTGCATCTCCCTGGAGGTCAAATAGGGCAGGATGGTAGTGGGGAACCCTTGTTCAAATATGGGTTGGATTAAATTCCCTTTGACCTCTGAGAATCTATGATTCCAAGTTCCTGTCAGGCTTTTCCTCATGCCTTGAATTATTTCCCTCCTCACCTCTAAATACCTGCCTTTCCTCACCATTTTAAAATCTTAATCAAAATTCCAAATTTGATAAGAACCTTTCCTCTTGCTCCTTCTTAATGTGAGTGCCTCTCCACTGAGATTATTTGTGTGTGTGTATGTATATGTGTATGTGTGTGTGTTATCAGAAAAACTCATCTTCCTGATTTCAAATCTGACCTCAGACATTGACTACCTGTAAGACCCTGGGCAAGTCTTTTAACCCTTTTTGCCTTCATTTCTTCATCCTATAAAATGAGCTGGAGCAGAAAATGACAAACCAGTATCTTCACCAAGAAAACCCTAAATAGAGTCATGCAGAGTTAGACACAATAGAAACAACTGAACCCCATCTACAAAACCATGTGCCAAGCACAGAATTCCACCCATTTCCCTGGATCACACTCAGAATTTTTAAAAAGTTTTTTTAACAGACTAGTGATTGGTACTGGAATTATTAAGATGAAATTGCATCAGCGTAAATGAGGTCTTATCCTCAAGTCCAAAACTTTTCTAAGACTATAAACTGTGGAGAAGATGCCAATCTTTATAGAAGTTCCTCACTTGAGGCTCCTTATTTAAGTGAAATTCTAGTTCAGTTTCCCATCCCTATCCATGTCTTGGAGTCATGGTTTAAGAAGAATTTTGAAAAGCTTGATCTTGCCCAGAGGAGGGAAATCAAGGTGGTAGATGGCCTTGAGTATGTGTTATAAGAACTTTGTTGTCGTGCCTTGGTATGTTTACCCTAGAGGAGAAAAGACTCAGGGAAGATGCTACGGCTGTCTTCAAGTATGTTATGTGGAGGAATGATTAGACTCAGTGTTTTGTACAAGAGAGTCAAACTAGCAGCATTAGTCAAAAGTTGTGGAAAAAAAAACCTGATTTAGTTTTGATGAAGGAAAAAAAAGCCAACTGTCTAGCAATTACAGCTGTTGAAAAATATCAACAACTTCCTTGAGAGATAATGAGTTCATTCTCTTTGGAGATCATTAGAGCTTGGACATCCTCTTTTCAGTTATGTGGATATTCCTTTCATATAGTAAAAGATTGGACTAAAAGGCCCTGGGGTCCCTTTCAACTCTTAGGTTCCATTTTCCATTTTGAGTAGATTAAGTGATTATGGAGTAAATTAAGACATTCTGCCATTAGAAACATCACAACTTTGTTTCCTGCAGTGAATGAAGGCTAAAATTTCATTATAATTTTATGACATTTATAATATAAAGAGATGATCTTGCATTTGATAAAAAAGGGGGAAGAGGGGAAGGTTTCCAAGCTGAAATTTTCTAGAGAGAGCAGTCCCCAGGAAATTAAAGACTTGAATGCTAGAGCCCCACTAGCAGATTAATCATTGCCCTAAGGACAAAAAGCCTTCTCTGTGGGGACATACTTGCATTCTCTCTACTTGAACAGTGTTCATTCTGGCTGATCAGCCTGGTGAGGCTATAGAATGAAGCAGCTGTGGATGTTGGCTTTTCAAAAGATGTGGGTAGGGGGCAGCTGGGCAGCTCAGTGGATTGAGAGCCAGGCCTAATGATGGGAGGTCCCAGGTTCAAATCTGGCCTCAGACATTTCCCAGCTGTGTGACCCTGGGCAAGTCACTTAGCCCTCATTGCCTAGACCTTACCACTCTTCTGCCTTGGAATCAATACACAGTATAGAATCCAAGACAGAAGGTAAGGGTTTAAAAAAAAAAGCTGTGGGCTATGTACAGCCTCATCTTGGGGTCTAGTCAGTTGTGGCAAAACTGAACCAACTCATTAACCTCACCCCCATCTTCATCACCTAGCAAAAGTCCTCAGTATGTTGGAAGTAGATTGAAATGCAAGTGGGGCAACCACACCAATGCAACTATCAACAATTTGGAAATAGGTCTTGATCTATGACACATGTTAAAACAAGTGGAAATGCGCATCAACTATGGGTGGGGGAAGAGGTCAGGGGGTGAAGGGGAAAGTAAGAACATGAATCATGTAACCATGGATAACTTTTCTAAAAAATAAAAAAATATTTTAAAAAAAGAAATGCAAGTGGGAAACAGTTAACAAAGAATAAAATAAAAATATAATACAACAAGGATAAAGCCAATCTGTGATTTTCTAAATCAATGTTTTCCATCAAGCATCATTTGACACCACTGCTATAGTGAAAATAGCTCTGTAGCTAGAAGTAAGAGGTTTGGGGTTCAGATTTGACTTTGAGAAGGCAACCTGTGTGACCTTGAAAAAATCACTTAGACAACCTGGGGTTCTTTTTCCTGATCTGTAAAACAATAGTTCTGCACTGTATACAGTTCCTTCCAATTCTATATCCCATGAACCTTCTGGGGCTTCAGCCAAATATCTCACAACTATTTAAAATGTTGGAAATAAACTGCTATGATTCGTTAGCAATGCTGGGCTCCAGAGGAAAATCTCGTGATTCCTATTAGAGTTATGATAAGGGTTCACAATATAACATACAATAAATCCTTCCTTTTATTTCCTAATACCTATAAACAATGGTGTTTTCCCATTGGCTAATGGGTGTTAGGATGTTTTGTGTGCCTGTGGTTAGAAGCCCCATTGCCACTGACAGAACAGCCACAACAGAGGTGAATTGCTGGTATCCTGCCCAGAACACAGAGGCTCCATAATACTTGCCTGCGTGGCTGTCTTTTGGGAAAACTCCTGTGACTATTTCTGACAAGACTATCACCATGAGATAATGTACAACGTGTGGCCTCCCATACAAGAGATGGCATTCTTATTGACTTACTGTCAAGTGCCATCTAGAAAATGCTTTGGGGAGAAGGAGATCTTCTATACACTAAGAAAAGAACGAGGCTGGGAGAAGGGGGTGAAGGCGGTAGTATATCTGAAAAAGAAATAAGAAGAAAAGAAATACTGAGAGAGGAGAATGATTAAAAATGAGCTGGAGGGGCAGCTGGGTAGCTCAGTGGATTGAGAGCCAGGCCTAGAGACAGGAGGTCCTAGGTTCAAATCCGGCCTCAGACACTTCCCAGCTGTGTGACCCTGGGCAAGTCACTTGACCCCCATTGCCTACCCTTACCACTCTTCCACTTATAAATCAATACACAGAAGTTAAGGGTTTAAAATTTTAAAAAAATGAGCTGGAGAAGGATGAAGGAAGGTATTATTGTATCTTTCATATAAGCTTCCTTTTCCCTATTCACAAGCATTAGGTTTTTTTCAAGCCTTTACCACCTCATGCTTAGACTATTTCATTAGCCTTCTGGTTGGCTAATGTAATTCCTATGATGATCTGATTTGATCCAAAGTACCTAAGGTGCTCCTTATCTTCTAACATTTAATCCAGATTCTCCCAGGCCATCAGGCTAAGAATTATGTGAGACAGGGACAGAAATCTGAAGCTTCTACAGGCTGAGGAAGTTTGCCATTCCTGCCCTTGGACTATGCCTGAATCAAAATGGTAAGATATGAGAGCTGAAAAAGATCTCCTTGACCATCTGGTTCAAATGACTCAGTTTTACTGAGAATAAAACTGAGGCCCACATGGATGAAGTGACCACAGAATAAATTCATGGCAAAAGGACTCAAACTCAGATCTTCCCTGCTCCACTTCAGAGCTTTTTCTGTGTTTCTTTGAAACCTTAGACCTGAACCAGCTTCAAGGAACCTTCAAGGCTTCCTTTTAAGCAGACTGGATTAAAGCAGCTCCAATTCAAGCCAAAGGGAATAAGGAATAAGAAGCCAGAGCCTTTACCTACTTCATTTGAAAAGGAAAATGATTAAGATTCTATAGGACCTTCTTAAAAAGTGCCCTCTTTTGCCTTGAACAGAGCTAACAAGTCAGGTTCCATCCATACCCTGGAGGATCCTATTTATATAACTCTGAACTCAAATGCACTAATGTTGTGGATTTTTTTATCTGATAAACACATCCTTGACTAACAAAAATAGCTATGTGATTAATGCTAACACTACCTCTGCAGATGTTCTCTCTTATTTATATGTATACCCACTTTTTTACAAAGCTTCCCAAACAGGCATTTTAATCTTGCTTGTTTTCTGTTTCAGGAGCTATAAAATGCCTTTACAAGCTGTAGTTACTTTGATGATATCAATTCCTAATAATCAACAAATGTTCTTCAAATAAGGCAAAGACCACAAGACAGTAGTCAGAGTTGGGAAAGAAGCCTATCCAAGGGCAGGGTTAAAAATGCTTTCATTCTATTGAAAAACCTCTAGCTTTGGGAATTCAGTTCATAAAAAAAATACCAAGAAAAATGTTAAGGTACATACAGCAGGACTGAGAGGACTACAAAGAAAATGAAAAATGAAATGATGCCTAGCCTCAGGGAGTTTGCGTCCTAATGAAAGGATTTGTGTAACCAATGTTTATATGCCTGCATGTATATATGTCTAGATTTCATCATTTGTAAAGAATTCCCCATGAAGAAGCTCCCTTCTCCAATTCAGGTTAGTATTTGCCTTTTACAAAGGAGAGCCTAAAAGAATTGCCTGGGACACTGGTTAGTTTCATTGTCCAAGTTCTAGAGAAAGCATGTGGTAGAAGGGGGATTGAATCCACATCATCCTGACTCTGTAAATGGATTTCTGTCCATTATGCCATATTGTCTCTTTCAAAAAATAATTATATTCTGTTTAACATTTTTTTAAATTCTGAGTTCCCAATTCTTTCCCTCCTTCTAGCCTTTCTGCTAACCATTGAGAAGGCAAGCAATACAATATCATTTACACATATGATGTCATGTAAACATATTTCTATATTACCCATGTTGGGGGAAAAGCAAAAAAATCAAGTAAATAAAAAGTATACTGTACTCAGGGTTCATAAATTCTCTCTCAGGATATAGATAACTGATTTCTTGACTTCTACTTATTCATTAGTCTCTTCTTCTACAAATAATTATGTTTTACATATATATGTACATATACTGGCTCTATGATCCTGGATAAGTAACTTTTTACTGCCCCAAGCATATAAAAATGACAAAAAGATGATGTATTATAGAGAAGCTCCTTATCCAAGAAAAAACAAGTACTAAAATCTGAAGTAGTTGCCAAGTAATACTATCATCATCCAAGTTTGAAGTGAATATGCAAACTGAGGAGCCATCAGGCAGCATGAGATAACAGCTGTATGACTCAAACCATAGGACTTCTGAAAAGGAAAAAAAGACCTGAAAGCAATTGGAAAAGTAGAACACTAGTTTAACTAAGAGAGGAGAGAAGATGATCTAGAAAAGATTCAAAGTTGGGATAATGAACTTAGTTTTATGCAAGGAAAATTGACCTGCACATTCTGTGGCAATTGTGGCAATTGCTCCAATTTTTATCGGTTTAAAGTTCAAGAAATCCTAGAAGTAAGTGCTAAAATTAATTTTATTTCTCTTATTTTTCCAGATAGTTACTTCATCAGGATCAAGCACAATAGCTTATCATCAACCCTAATTGGGCCAAGGTGAAAATACTATCATGTCTATTTTTTATTAGGCATATCTTTTCTTTCTTTGTATCTCCCTCAGTGCCTCTTGTACTTCACTGTTCACATAGCAGATATGGTTTAATTTCTTGGAACATTTCTTATTTCATTGATATGACCTTATTATGTCCCTTAAGTCCTATGATTTTTTTAATTACTGAAATTTCTAATTTTTTTAAATTACTTTCCTTAGCACTTTTTCCAGACTACAAAGTTAAATCTGGTATTTGTTTAAGGTTATTTTTTTATTTGCCTGTCCTCCATTAGCAAATAAAATTATATACTTCATATTGCCATTGTTTTCCAACTTTTCATGAAGCTCAATTTGAAGTCAGCAGTGGTGGTACATACTGAAAATCTCTGCTACTACAGAGACTGTAGCTAAAGGATCACTTGAGCTCAGGAGTTCAGAATTGAAGAAGGGTTAAACCCAATTCAGTGTCTACACTAAATCTAGCAACCTGTGTGCTATGTCTCTGGGAATTAGAGGACCATAAGAAGGGCCAAAATGGTCCGGGTAAGAAACAGAGCAAATCAGAGCTTCCATACTGATCAATCGTAGAATGAGATTGATAAATTGCCACTACACTTCTATCCTATGTGAAAAGGGGAGAGTCAATTGCAATAGTAATAACAATTTTTATTATTTTAAGATTGTTATTGTCATCATTATTGTCATTGCTGTAAATAAATAAGCTCTATTGATCAGAATTGAAAGAAATAAAGAGGGAAAAATGGCAATGTAGAGGTGAGTTACGCAATATGTGTATACTACATTCATTTGAATCATAGTCTTATGCCAAGAAATACATTGTATTACATTCCAAAATGCAAAGACTGGAAGAAAAATAGATTGTGTTCAAATTTCTTTTCCTTGGGCCAATAGTCAATAGAAATATTCTAACAGCTTAGGCAGACCTAAATACAATAAAATAATTAATAAAACTGGGTCCCTCAAATTTTGGAGACTTCTATTCTAAAGTACATATCAATGACTTTTTTTTGGAAATTTTATCTAATCTTTCTTAGTGCTTAAAATTCAAAAAAAGTCCAAATCTAGAGCAAAAAGAACAATAGTTTGATAGTCATACAATCAGGGTTCCAATCCCAAACCTACTATTTACTTCCTTATCACTTTTGCTAAATTAACTAACCCTCACTGGGAGTATTTTATCTAGAAAAAGAAGTGAATGGATCACTGAGTCTTATAGCTATAAATTCTATGTCCCTACATTTCTAACATTAGCTAGAGAAGGAAATGGCAAACCACCCCAGTATGTTTGCCAATAAACTCCAAATGGGGCCACAAAGTGCCAGACATGACTGAAACAATTGAATAGTAATAACATTTCTGGAGGTAGACAGCATTATGCTCAATTAATTTTTTATCCATGTATAGATTTATAAATCAAACAACATTCCTACAGATTTGGGGCACTCAAGAAATTAATAAAACTTACAAATAATATCAGATAAATTATAAACATTAGTAGATTTATCAAACTCTGAGTTATATTTAAACAAAAAGGAAATTAGATATCAAAAACATTTTCAGAGCATGTACTCCTCCCAATTCTGCGCAGTAGAGATAAGATCCCTTAACATCAACCAAAATCCTTGAGACACAATTGAGTTTCACATGTTGAACTATGAAATTTCAAACACCATTGGCCTTTAAAAATACACACACACACACAAGCACATAATTTTCCATCCTCAAAAACAGAGAGATTCCTACACTCAAGTATAATATTTCCCTTCTATACAAATTAGTTAACATGCATTAAATGTCTCCTGCATGTAAGGCATGGCATGCTGAATGCTGGGATATAAAGACAAAATTTAAACAGATCCTGTCCTCAAAGACCAGCTTACCTTCTACTGAGCATTTGATATGTAAAAAATAATAATAATAATAAGTAAACACAAAGTGATTAATTCCTGAAGCTTTTACTTTTTGCTACTTTAATAGTTTTATTGTACAAAAAAAGTTAATTCTGGCATTTTATTTTTTGTTTGTTTGTTTTGTTTTCTTTGCCTGTCCAACATCAGCAAATGATGTTACATATTTCCTGTTACCAGTGGGAGAAGTGAGACAAATTAGCAGGCCATGAGTGTCTGAATCAAGGTAGTAAGGTAGTATTAATAATTGGTGGTCTTAGGAAAGACTTTCTAAAACTGGTAGCACTGAGCTAAACTTTAAAGGAAACCAGGAATTAAAACTGGCAGAGAAGGAACTGATATGTATTTTATTTGGAATGTGGGGTAGATGATATTCAGACAGGAAATGTGATGTCAAGGCAAAGAGGTAATAGTTCAGTCTGACTGAAGCAGAGTTTGTGATACAGACTATCAAAATTGGAAATATGGCCCAAAAAAAAATGGTCAGTCTTTGTGAAGTTTTAAAATACCAAGGCTACAGACCTTGTACCTTAACCTAGGATGGGATATTCAGAGCTAAGAGCCATCTCCACAGGAATGGTGACTGAACACATGAAAGCTAATGAGATCACCAGGTGAGGGAGTACAAAGAAAGAAAAGATGAGGGAGGCTTAGGACCAAGACCTGAAAGGCACCCACGCTAATGGAGTGGGACATAGATAATGATACAACAAAGGAGATGGCTAAAGAAAATTCATACAAGTAAGATGAGAGACCAGGGTCAAAGAATCTGAGAGAAGAGAGGGGATGAAGGAGGCAAGGATTTTCAGGGGTGCCAAAACCTGCAGATAAGTCAATGAAGATGAGAACTAAGAGAAAGCCACAGAATTAAGCAGTCAGGATACAGTTAGCACCTTTGAAAGAGAAGTTTGTGGAGCAAAGTTAGATTGACGATAGATTATAAGAGGTCAAAAAGCAAGTGGGGGATGAGTAAGTGAAAGAATAATTTCCATTTTAATATGAAAAGTAAAAAAAAATATTACTAATTTTAAGGTTTTTTTCGCATGTTTTTCTGACTCATCCTAACATATACAATAGGAAGAGTGAGCGAGAGGAAGAAGGAGAGGGAGAAAAGGGAGAGAGAAAAAGGGAGCGGGAGAGAATAAAAGAGAGATTTGGACCATAGGTACCAATAACTGTAGGTGGTAGCAGGTGTGAGCTTCAAGTAGAAAGCACAGAAATATACTTATTAAATGACTTGAAGTAATCTGTCAACTTTTAGTGTTCAAAACCTTTCTGACTTTGCCTTAAGCATGTTATGATTTCCCGTGGAGGGAACAAATAACAGCTTGCCTTCTTGAGAGCAAAGAACAAACTTTATTTGAGTAAATCCATTTGGTTTATAGCTCTCTGCTCTCCAGGCAACAAGCTGCTTCGCTTTTCCTTGGAGAAAGCTTAGAACTTGATAGGTGAGATGTCAGGGATAATTAGCCAAAATGGCAGCTCAAGGCCCAATAGAAAGAGAAGAAGAGAGAAGGAAATGTTTTGAATTATACCTGGCAGAAATATTTGCCATGCCAGCATTGCTAAAGTTCTACCTTTCCTGTGGAGTGGAAAATAACACCCATAAATTATGCATAGATAACACTATTATAGTAATAAGCTTAGTCTAGCTTATATTATTGTAAAAGCAATAAACAAAAAGTACTTGGGAATGGGAAAGAGAAGTTCAATGAAATTTAACATTCTCCAAGTAGCAAGTTTCAGAATGTACTCTTTTTACTAACATTACTTTTTGTCATGATGAATTTTCCTTAATTTTTGCTAAGAAAAAAAATGTAAATACTATATACCATCAGCAAAATATATAATAAAAAGAAAAGCTGTATTGGTCATGCTGCAAGCTGAAAGATGACAGATAAAATATATATGTGCCACCAGGATTCTTTTTAAATCAAGTGAAAATGAAGGAGGCTTTCAGCATGTAAGATTCATTCTCTGGAGGTAACTTCCTGGGATACAAATGTCAAACAGGATGGGCTGGCATGAAGTTGATATCTGCATCATAGGGAGAAACATCCAAATATATGAGATAGGAGATCTTTTTAAATGCATCAAATGAAATGAAACTCCATCTTAAAGTACCTTTAAGAAGACCTTTTTTGACATCAGTGAAACTTGTGATTCAGTCAAAAAATCATATGTGGACCATTTTTTTTTCCTTGAAAGAACATAAAATGTTGGGCACAAAAAAATCATCAGACAGCTGTGTGAAACCACTTTTATCTGTAATGAATATGGAGGAAATCCCATTTCAGATGGCTTTGAATCCAAAAGTTGAACATTTGGCATTGGTATTGAATTCCATTTTGTTCTAAATTTCTTTTAACAGACACCTTGAGTTGTATTTTGAAACAACTGAAATGACAGAAATTTGTAATCATCCCTTGTTCTTTAACAATGTGAGCATTTAAAATAGCTACAATTAATGTGATCATTAGGGATGGAAGGAAAAAGTGAATATTTGCACTGGGCCAAATCTATGTTTTAAGCAGCAAGCAATTAGGGAAGGGAAATTGGTAGTCTCACATGATTCTAATTAAAGACACGCTTAGAATCAGCAACAAGGTAACGAAGAACCTTAGGTCTCATTAATGACTGGGAAAGCCATTGTGAATTTCTGAAGTCTGGGAATCAGCCAGTGTCTGAGTATTATAAAAAGTTAATCTTCCACATCCCCCAGTGACTTTGACAATGGTAGTTTGGTTTCAATCATTTGAATATAATCCTGAGATGACTGACAAGGTGACCCACTGAAAAGGCTTTCTGAAGTGGACAAATTTATATAATAAAAATCATTTCCTTAATGAACTTTTTTTTCAAAGCCATCGTGGCTAGAAATGACTGTGCCCTTCTCTGCCAGAGTCAAAAACAAAGACAGGGCAAAAATAAATGAGCTTCAAAATTGCCCAAGCACTAAAAAAGCTTTAGGGCTGAATCTCTTGAAATGGGGCCGAGCACACATGTTTGTGTTGAGGACAAAATGGTGATATTCTTTGGCAGAAAAAGATAAACTCCAATAAACAGACAGAAAACCTGTCTCACACCCATAAGGATCTGCCTGAGGGGAAAGTTTCTTATGAAAGATTGTCATTCCAGTTATAAAGAAGTATTTCTATAATTGGGGAAAATGTGGAATGAATTCTTTTTAGAAAAATGTTTTTACCTTTTTGAGTCCCTTGACTCTGGTATGGTAGAGATTCTATATTATATTTTCATATAATTATAACAAAATCCATTTTTCATTAAATGCGTCCTTTGTCATGATTAATCCATTGTTAAAGGATCTAAGAGAATCCCAAATATTTTATTTCATTGTTTTAATATCACCAATTGACTATTCTAAATTAATATTTCTCCAGTCCTTCCTAGTCTCCTTCCAGTGATTCCACTTCCTATCCCTAAGCCCTTATGATAATACCCAATTTGCTTGGGAGTCAACACAGATAGAGACTGACTGGGCATAACAAGACCAGGTTTAAAAGGATGTACCCTTATGTATAACTCAGTTTTAATGGCTCCAGGTATTTCAGCTTGTACTGATTAGCTTTCTCCCTTAATATATGGCTAACCTCCTCATACCTTTCTTCAATTTCTTTTTTCCATTCCTCTGTACTATAACTCCCATTGATCTAGTTGGCTGCTCAGAAGAGCCAAACCTTCTTCTAATACCCTTTCAGAATTATTGTAGATGATTGATCCAATTTTAAACTCTTTAATATGCAAGATGTATAATTAGTTAATGGCTCATTTCCTCCTTGAATAAGTGTTTAATGAATGTCTCTGAGTGTCTACCCTGGACCCCAGACTAAATATGGTTGAAAAAAAGGATGAATGAGACAGTATTTATAAGACACTTATTGTGCTCCAAGTATTATGCTAAGTGCTAGAGATACCAATAAAAGAGAAAAGCGGTTCCAGCTCTCAAGGAACTCACATTCTTAATAGAGAATTTCTCTTAATAGAGAAAAACATAGCTATACAAAATTTCAACTTCAAGTCAGATAGAAAAGCCTAATGTTCCTTATGATAGAGAGAAAATGAGAGCCTCTCTCTTGAGGAACAATAATCTAGTTAAGAAGACTGGCAAAAATTTTATAACTAGAGAACAAAACTAGATATAGAATAACATAATCTAAACTGTGGGGCAACTAGATGGCACAGTTGAAAAAGTGTTATTTCTAGATTCAGGAAGACCTGAGTTCAAATCTGGCCTTAGATACTTACTAGCTTTGTGACCCTGGGAAAGACACTTAATCCTGTTTGCATTGGTTTCCTCATCTATAAAAAGAGCTGGAGAAGGAAATAGCAAACCTCTCCAATATCTCTACCAGGAAATCCCAAAAAAAGGATCATGGAGAGTAGGATATGATTTAAATGACTAAGTGGCAAAACAATTTAAACTCTATCCTTAAGTGCTAAAGAATTAGGAGTGGATGGAAGGCTAGAAAGGTAGTGGATTGAAATTGGAATAACTCTATGTGGACTAGGCTTTACCACTAAGCAATCATATGTGCTAAAAATATTCAGCCTCCTTGAACCTCAGTTTTCTCATTAATACAATGAGGATCATTATAGATGCCATTCCTATTGTATAAGTCTAATGTGGGGATCAAATGAGATAACATACATTAAAGTGCTAATATACAATTAAGTCAGTGAATGATAAGGTATTGATATAGAGGATAGAAAATTGGTCTCTGAGTTTGAGAGACCTTGATGCAAGTGCTTGCTTAGATACATCCTATGTAGCCCAAGTCATCTTGAATTTCTCTGATGTCCAGCCAACTCACTAAGACTCCAATTATAAAGCATATACTGGTTCCCATGAAGAGAGGAACTTTCTTCATCAGAAATTTCCTATTCCAATTAAATTCTAGGTCCAATAAAATATACATATATATATATATATACATGTATATATATATATATATATATATATACCATATAACATATATGTATCCATATAGAATTATATTTTCACATCATAATACAAAATAATAAAAGGATAAGAATAAATTTCAAGTCATAGATGGGGCTAAAAAGGAGGAGCAGTGTTGTCTTTAGTTTCAGATAGGACTAGGACAGATACATACTATTCCCTAGACCTACCAGGAACAGAACAAAAAGTAGTTAGTCTCTGTGACTACATCAGTCACAGAGTGGTTGGAAGTAGGGTGGATATAAAGAAAGAATAGATATCAAATTGAGACTAGTGTTTGTCTCAAAACAAACCTGAAAAGATTGAGTGGGAAGTGTTTGGCATGAGAGAACCAGGGATACACAATGTAAAATGTCCTTTTTCGTGGTCAAGAGAAAACAGGAAATTAAGTGTGTTGGCTGTCTAGACTTTATCAAGAGAGCAATCTAGTAATGACTCCATTTCTGAGCTAGAAAACTCCAGCTATGCTTGGGGAAGAGATCTTAGAAAGACTCTGGATGAAGATGTGTCTGAAGAAGGTGATATGGTGACCTATATCCTAGCATCCTACACCAGTCCAAAGAGATCAGTGATAAGGCTAAAAGGGCAGATCTTATGCAATATCATCTTATTCAATAGATGTAAATGATGGATTCTTGTTCTCTCCCCAATTCCTTTTTGGATAATATTCTTTGAGGATAGCAAGGAAGAGCTAGTATGACCCAGGCTTGTAGAGGAAAGGAGGCATTCATGACTGAGATTGACAGTTTCTTGACAGAAAGTATCTTGGAATGCTTGTGAGTTAAGCCAGATTTCAATGGAGGTAAGGAACATGGATCAGTGAAGAGAAAAATAAAATAAGCTTGAGGGTAGGGAACACTATTAATAATGATGCAGAGGAAGTTATGAAGAAGATTTTAGCTGTAGTATTGTATGAAGGATGGAAGGGCTGAGCCACAGGAGCTATGTTGGGGATAATGAGATGCAGGTGGATAGCAATGGGATAACCACTTAATGAACATCCTTTAATACAAGATTGGTATTTCACCTAGATGCAAGAGGATATAAAGAGACACTATAGGTTCTCCAGTAGAGCAATGATAAAATGAAAATGGTTTGTGAGAAAGATGATCCTAGCAGCTGCATGGTTATAAGTCAGCATGTGGCTCTATAGGATAAGCCAACATAAGACATCTTTCCAAATGAGAATAAGGACAAACTAAAATCATTTCCTTCCGAGACCCAAGGAGCTAAGTTATTTTTGGAAACAAACTTGCATTCTCTCTGACAATTGGTTTCTTGTTGAAATATGATCATTCTTTAAAGTTGTACTGAGAGAAAATATAGTGTGCTCTGTGATCAGCAGAGAAAATATACAGTGTTGGCTGATACACTAATCTCATTTTCTATGCACGTGATATTTCACTGTTACCACTGAACTAGCAAAGCTATGCACAAAATCTCAAGTAATTCAGCTTAGGAAAATAGATTAGTCAGAGCCAAAGCAAAGCTAGAAATTATAACTTCCTTGAGGAGGAAACTCTTTTCAGACATATACAAAGACCTATGGAATAAGCTGAGCTGCTTTGTTTTATCATTGTGAACAAAATGGTTTAAAACCCAACAAATTCAGTTACAGTGTACTCTTATCTTTGTTACTCAGATTTTCATCCTAGGAACTGACAGTGACTTGATCCAGATGAGGAATTTATAGGAAATATTAAAATGGAAATTTATTTGTTCTTCTCTTAAGCACTTACTCTGTTTTCTTTCATATTGGGGTATATATGTGTGTAGTGGTCAGCTTCATGATGGCAGAGCTGATCACTTTTATTCTAGAGCACAGCTTCTTATTCTCTTACATGTAAAGGATACGTCAAGCCAACTGGTGAATCCTATGAACATTTTCTCAGAAAAAAAAGTATTTTAAGCATAAAATAAAATGCATTATGATTACCACAAGATGAAGTAGGGTATGTGTCTGTCGGTATGAGTTGTGTTGAGGGGAGTAAACCAAGAAGGGTTGAATTAAAATGTGGATGTCAGGAATTATCAAGTTTTGGCAAGAAGTTTTGGAAAAATGATGTAGGATATAGAAAAAGGCAGACATTAGCAAGTTTTTTGCCAAAAGTAAACAAAAAGCAAATTAGCTAGAATGCAATATGAAAGGTGAAATTAGAAAAACATAAAGGAATGAGTTAACAGAAGAGTGAGCAAAGTCTGAGTTGAGATAGAAGTGGTATAGCCAGGGATGCTTTGGTTTTTAAAAAATATGTATACAAGACATAATTTTAAGTTTATACTGTATTATATCTTTCCTATTACTTCATTAAGCCTAGGCATCTAAAAATGATAAATAAATCCATTATTGTAGTCCTTTAAAACTTCCAAGATATAAATGCTCACACTTAAAATTTAGCAATTGGTTTCAGGACATCCCTGGGAGCAATTCTAGTATTAAAAAAAATAAAATATATTTTATTCTTCAAAATAAAATATATTTTAGCCTTCAAGAAGCTCACTAATGAGGAAGATGACAGTGCAAAGTCTATAATTATATATATATATGTATATATATACATATATATACATATATATTTAAAATGTTCATTTAATAAATGTATATATATATATGAACATAGACAAATATATCCATACACATACACATACACACACAATAAAAGGAAAGTAATCTCAGAGGGAAAGAATTAGTAAGGGGAAATGGAGGATAGGAAAACCCGTTTCAGGAAGGTGGGATTTGATCCGGGAATTGTAAAAAGCTAAGGGAAAATGGTGATGAATGTAAGAAGGAAAATTATTCTAAGCACAGAGGACTAACAGTGAGAAGGCAAGAAATCAAGAGATGAATAGTAATGTCTTAGAAACACCAAGAAGGGCTGTGTTATTACATAATATGGTGTGTGGAGGAAAATGAGGTATAAGACTAGAAAGGTAGGAAGGGGCCAAGTTGGGATTAAAAATGGGATTAAAAATCAAACAGAAGAATTTGTATTTCATCCTAGAGATACTACAGAGCAAATGGAGCTCATGGATTAGTATGTGATATGGTCAAAATCTGTGCTTTTATGAAGATTACTTCATCAGTTGAATGGAAGAATGACAGAAATGGAAAAAAATAATGCAGAGACAAATTAGTAAGCTAATGAAATAGCCTAGGTGGGAGGTGATAAAAACCTACACCAAGAGAGAAATTATACAAGGGAAGAGAATAGGACATATACAGAAAATGTTGATAATGTACAAATGACAAGACTTGACAACAAATACATGTGATGAATGTGAAAGAAGAGTTAAAGATGATGTCGTTGTTGGGTCCTTAACAGAAATACTGAAAGTTAGAAAATGGGAAATTTTAGGGAGAAGACAGTACATTTTGTTTTGTGAAAGGTGAGTTCAAGATTTTTCAGAACATCTAGTTTAAGAAGTCAAATAGGCAGTTTGTGAACAATACTACCCATTGGAGTATTGGTTAGGGCTGGATAAACTGACAAGTATCTATGGGAGTTAAAGGGATTGGCAAGAGAGATAGTAGAGAATAAAAGGTGGTCAAAGTTAAATCTTTTTTATTTGATTTGATTATTTCTATATTACATGTAGGTATAATTTTAAAATAATTTTTCTGATATTTTGATATGTGTATTCTCTTCCTCCTGTTCACCCATTTCTCCTCTCCAAAACAACAGGCAATAAGATATAGGTTACATATGTGCTATCATGCAATGTATATTTTCATGTTCATCTCAACATTCTAAATTGTGAAAAAAGACACATATCAATTATTAGAAAAAAACTTATGAAGGAAGTGAAGTGAAAAATTGTATGTTTCAATCTGCATTCAGACTCCATCTCTTTTTTCTATGGTAGTGAATAGTGTTTTTCTTTTGGAATTGCCTTGGATCATTGCATTGTTGTTAACAGTAAATTCATTCATAGTTTATCAAAGATAGACCATTAAGAAACATTCATGGCTAGTGGACATGACTAGAATATGATAAAATGCTAGAGAAAAATGAATATCAAGAAAAAGAGTACAACTAACAGTGTCAAAGACTAAAGAAAGTCAAAGAGGAGAAATCCAAGAATCTCTCTCCTTGGGAGCCAAATGGCAGAGTAATCCAGAGAAGCTCTGTGCCACCATGAGAATCCTCTCCAATCAAGTTTAAAATATTGCCACAAAATGAATACAGGAGTGAAAAAACTAATAAGGAGAAAGAATGAAACAACTTTCAAGAAAAGAAAAACTCAAAAGGTAGGCAGAGAACGTCTGGGGCACTGGGGTGAGAGGAGAGCAGAGGCAGAAAGAGGCTATAGCAAAGAAGGAAGATCAAGTCACACCCTACAACCCCACATCTGTTGTCCCAGGTTTGGAACCTAAGCCCAAACCAATATCCAGATCCTGACATTATGCTTGCTCAAATAGTGGTACAAGCCAACCCAGACCCCTTGAAATTTCAAACCTTTGGGGAAGTCCAGAGTCCCAGCCAAGGGCAGTCTGAACTAAAGTAGGTTGATCCACATGGGCCCAAAGCTAAACCAGGAATCCTAATCTAGGTTTGGGATGAGGACATAGTACACAGTTTGGGTTGATTGATAGAACAAAGTGCTAAGAACTGATCTTTTTGGCTAAAGCTCAGGTTGGAGCTCCAAGACAGGACAATCAAGGATGTACCTGATTGGATCAAGTACACAGCAAGACCAAAAAATTGAGTCTGAGCTTGGGGCTAGAATTTGATCCACCCCTGATCTTATCAAGTTCAGATTGAGATCAAAAGTTGTTTACACCTAATCCTGAGGCAAGTTTTTAATGTATCAGCATCTCGAGTATCAATTGAATTGGCAGGGGAAGGAGGTTCTCAGAGCTCTCAATCCACAGACCATCATATCACCCCAAGCCTACCTATAATTAGATAGGAAAAATGAGAAAACAAAAAAAAATTCCTAATGCTAAAGAATTTTTATGGAGACAAATAGTAGGGACCAGACACAGTAGGAGACAGTGAAGGCAAAGGAAACACATCCAAAGTCCAAAAAAATATATAGATTGGACACAGATTCTAGAAGACTTCAAAAGATTTCAAAAACTAATTAAAAGGAAAAGTGGTGAAGAGAAATGAAAGTGCTGTGAGAAGAAATTGGCCAATTGAAAAACAAGATCCAAAAACCTACAGAGTAAAATCAGGCCTTAAAAACCAGAATTGACCATACAGAAACTAATGATTTCATGAGAAGCCAAGAAACAATAAAGCAAAATCAAAGGAATGAAAAAACAGGGGAAAACATGAAATATCTTATTGAAAAAAAAAACAAAAACAAGAAGCTAGATCTAGGAGAGACAATTTGAGAATTAGTGGACTACCTGAAAGCCACAATCAAGAAAAAACCTTGGATATCATATTAAAAGAAATTATCAAAGATAATTGCCTAGAGATGCTTGAACAAGAAAATAAAATTGAAAATTAAAGAATTCACAGATCACCTACAGAAAGAAATCTTCAAATGATAACTTCCAGGAATGTAATAACTAAATTCTAGAGCCACCAAGCTAAGGAGAAAATTCTTCAAACAGCCAGAAAGAATTCAATTCAAAGAAAACAATTCAAACACCATGGAGCTACAATCAGGATCACACATGACCTAGTAGCTTCTACATTAAAGGATAGAAAGGCATTGAATATGATATTCAGGAAGGTAAAAGATTTGGGTTTTTACAATCCAGAGTCACCTATCCAGCAAAACTGAGTATATTCTTTCAGGGGGAAAATGGACAATTAATAAGATAGAAGATTTCCAAGCATTCCTGAGGAATAAGACAAACTTAAACAAAAAAAGTTTTTTTGAAGTCTAAACAGGAGACACAAAAAAAGCTCAAAAAGGTAAATAAGAGAAAACTGAAGGGATTCATTAAGGTCAAAATGATTACATGTCTACTTGGAAACAGGATACCTGTAATTCTCAAAAAATACTCTTAGTAGTAGAGAAGATAAAAGGAATTTACCCAGAAAGAGGATGGGGAAGTAGGCTGATTATCATGATATGATGTACTTGATGATATGATGTGTATGTAAATGTGATGATATGAAATTACAAGTATATATATATATATATATATATATATGTGTGTGTGTGTGTGTGTGTGTGTGTGTGTGTGTGTGTGTGTGTGTGTGTTAATTTTATGTAAAAATAATCAAAGGCTGAGAAGGTTGCACTGAGAGAAAAGGGGTGGGAGAGATAGAAAAGGGTAAATTATATGACATAAATTGGTGTGAAAAATCATCATAAAAAGAGGAGAATGAGGGTGGCAACAGGCAATGTTTAAACGTTACTCTCATTGTAACTAAACAGAAGGAAAAACAAGTATACTTAGTGGGTTACAGAATTCTTTCTTACCCTACAGAGAAATAGAATGGGTGACACAAACAGATTCAAGGTAAAAGGATGGAACAGAATGTGTTATGCATCATCTAGAGTAAAAAAAAAAGTAGGCCTAGGAATCATGATACCAGAGAAAGTTAAAGTAGAAATTGTTCTGATTAAAAAAAGATAAGGAAGGAAATTATAATTTGCTAAAGGGTACTATAAACAACAAAGTAATATAATTACTAAACATTTATACAGCAAATGTTATAGTGTCAAGGTTTCTAAAGGAAAAATTAAAGGAGCTTAAGAAGGAAACAAATAGTTAAATTGAACAGGGATAAAAAGGAATATTCCTTCTTCTCAGCAGTGCATTTACATATACACAGACTGACCATGTACTTGGGCATTAAAACACTGCAAACAAATGCAGAAAAGCAAAAATAATAAATGCAACTTTTTCAGGTCATAATGCAATAAAATTAAACTTAACATGGGTATTAGAAATGCAAATTGAAAATTAATTGGAAACTAAATAATTTAATTCTTTAAAACTGGTGGGTCAAAAAACAAATCATAGGGGGGCAGCTAGGTAGCTCAGTGGATTGAGAGTCAGGCCTAGAGACTGGAGGTCCTAGGTTCAAATATGGCATCAGACACTTCCCAGCTGTGTGACCCTGGGCAAGTCACTTGCCCACCCTTACCACTCTTCCACCTAGGAGCCAATACACAGAAGTTAAGGGTTTGAAAAATTAAAAAAAATCATAGAATGAATTATGGATTTCATTAAAGTGAATGACAATAAGGAGACATCATATCAGAATCTATGGGATACAGCTAAACCTGTACTCAGGGGAAAAATTATATCTCTGAGTGCTTCTAGCAAAAAAATCAAGAGGGAATCAATGAATTGGGCTTGCAACTTAAAAATTTAGAAAGAAGACAAATAAAAAATCCCCAAATAAAAACTAAATTAGAAAACTTAAAAATTAAAGGAGAAATTAATAAAATTGAAAGTAAAATAACTATTAAACTAAAAAATAAGACTGGGAGATGGTACTTTGAAAAATAAATTATAATAGATAAAGTACTGGTTAATCTGATTAAAAAAAAGAAAGAAGAGAATCAAGTTAATAGTATCAAAGATGAAAAGGGTGATCTCACCTCTAATGAAGAGGAAATTAAGGTAATTATTAAGAACTATTTTGACCAACTACATGGTAATTCATTTGATAATCTATGTGAAATGGTTGAATATTTACAAAAATAAAAAATGTCTCAATTAACAGAAGAGGAAATAGAATATTTAATAATCCCATTTCAGAAAAAGAAATTGAATGAGCCATCAAGAAACTTCCTCAGAAAAAATCCCCAGGGCCAGATGGATTCACAAATGAGTTCTATCAAATATTTAAAGAACAACCTATCACAATACTATATAAATTATTTGAAGCAAAGAAGGAGTCTTACCAAATTCTTTTTATGATGAAAATATGGTACTGATTCCAAAGCCAGGCAGAGTAAAAACAGAGAAAGAAAACTACAGACCAATCTCCTTAGTGAACATAGATGCAAGAATGTTAAATAAAATACTAGCAAAAAGACTACAGCAAGCTATGACAAGGATTATTCACTATGACCAGGTGGGATTTATAACAGGAATGCAAGGATAGTTTAATATTAGGGAAACCATCCACATAATTGACCATATCAATAATCAAAGCCACAAAAATCACATGATTATTGCAATAGATGCAGAAAAAGCCTTTGACAAAATACAACACCCATTCCTTTTTTTAAACATTTATTAATATGCATTTTTAACATGGTTACATGATTCATGCTTCTACTTTCCCCCTTCACCCCACACACTCCCTCCACCCATGGCCAATGCACATTTCCACTGGTTACACCCATTCCTTTTAAAAACACTAAAAGTTATAGGAAAAGAACGGTCCTTTCTCAAAATTATAAACAGTATATATTTAAAACCAAAAGAAAGTATCATTTGCAATGAGGACAAGTTAGAAGCCTTCCTATTAAGATTAGGGTAGGATGAGCTATCATAATAAAAATGTCAATCCTACCTAAATTAATTTAGTTATTCAGTGCTATACCTATCAAATTATCAAAACACTTTTTTATAGAATTAGAAAAATATTACAAAGTTCATCTGGAAAAAAAAGATGAAGAATATCAAAGGAAATAATAAAAAAATATGAAGGATAGAGGCTCAGCTTTACCAGATATAAATCTATACTATAAAGCAATGATCATCTAAACTATATGGTACTGGCTTAGAGATAAAATGGTGGATAAGTAGAATAGAGTTCAGGTAAATGACAGTAGCAAGATAGTGTTCAATAAACTCAAAGATCTCAACTTTTGGGACAATAATTTGATAAAATCTGCTGGGAGAATTAGAAAACAGTATGGGAGAAATTAGGCTTAGATCAACACATTACACCCTATATAGCAAGATTATCTCAGAGTGTGTAAATGACTTAATTATAAAGAGGGAAATCATAAATAAATTAGGTAAATATAGAATAGTACACATGTTATATTTATGGGAAAGAGAGGAGACCAACCAGGAGATAGAGAACACTACAAAATGTAACATGAATAATTTTGATTACATTAAATTTAAAAGTTTCTTTACAAACAAAACAAATGCAAACAAAAGAAGGAAGCAACAAATTGGGGGGGGGTGGATTTATAACAACAACCTCTGACAAAGGTTTCATTTCTCAAAATTTTAAGGAGCTAAGTCAATTGTACAAAAAAAAAATCAAGCCATCCCCCAATCAACAAATGGTCAAAGGACATGAATAGGCAGTTTTCAGAAAAAAAGAAATGAAAAGTATCAATAAGCATATGAAAAAGTGTTCTAAATCTCTCATAATCAGAGAAATACTAATCAAAACAATGCTGATGTACCACCTCACACCTAGAAGATTGACCAATTTGGCAGCAAAGGAAAGTGATAAATGTTGGAGGGGATGTGGCAAAATTGGGACAGTAATACACTCTACTGGTGGAGTTGTGAATTGGTCCAACCATTCTGGAGGGCAATTTGGAACTATGCGCCAAGGGCTTTAAATGAATGTCTACCCTCTGATCCGGTCATATCACTGCTGGTTTTGTATCCCAAAGATATAATAAGGAAAAATACTTCTACAAGAATATTTATAGCCACACTCTTTCTGGTGGCAAAAAATTGGAAAATGAGGGAGTGTCCATTGATTAGTGAATGGCTGAAAAAATTGTGGTATCTGATGTTGATGGAATATTATTGTGTTGAAAAGAATGATGAACTGGAGGATTCCTATGTGAACTGGAACAACCTTCAGGAACTGATTCATAGCAAAACGAGCAGAACCAAGAGAACATTGCACAAAGAAATGGATGCATTGTGGCATAATCAAATGTAACAGACTTTTTTACTAGCAGGAATGAAATGATCCAGAACAGTCCAGAGGAACTCGGGAGAAAGAACATTATCCACATTCAGAGAAAGAACTGTGGGAGCAGAAATGCAGAAGAAAAAGATATGATTGATATTGTGGTTCAACGGGGATATGATTGGGGTTTTGGTGTTTAAAGACCATTCAATTGCAAATATGAATAACATGGAAGTAGGTTTAGAACAATGATCCATGTATAATCCAGTGGAATTGATTGTCACCCTCTGGGAGGGAGGAGGGTAAAGGAGAGAGAAAAATCATGAATTGTTTAACCATGGGAAAATATTTCAAATAAACATATAAAAAGAGGAGACATGATTGCTAACTTTAGAAAGAGAAGTTTTACTTGAAAGGTGAGGTTTAAATTAGACTGAAGAGAGTATAGAATTGAATTAGAGGAGAAATAGAAGCATTGATTTTAGATACCTTTCTCAGTTTAAGTCATGAAATGGCAGTGAGATCAAGTGAAAATTTCTTAATAGAAAGTAATGAGCCTGAAGAAAGAAGGGAAGCAGGAAACATGGCCATATATTAAAGACTAATAAGACAGTGGGGGCAATGAAGAGGGCAATATGGTAAAGAAGAGAGACTGGAATGGGATTAAGGTACATGAAAAATGGTTTCCTTGGAAAAGATTAGACTCATCTTTTCATGAGAGGCATTTGTGAAGGAAAAGATGGGAGGGAAAGACATTTGTGGAAGAAAATAAGGAAGAAAGGAAAAAAGGGACCTCTTATTCAATGGCTTCAGTTTTTATATGAAGTATGAGATAAGCTTCTAAGCAAAAAGTATAAAGGGATAGAGATAATAGCAAGGACCAAAAATAAGGTTAGGAGTCATAAGGCAAAAATCTAGAATAATAAAAGATTATGATAAAACAAAAGAAATTTAGAGTTCTTAAACAAGGATGTGGAACACTTGAGAGTGATGGAAAGAACAAGGAATGTTCATCTCTCTGTGTAACATAGGTAAGAAGAAAAGGCACATTAGTGGAAATTATTAAACTGAGGAATTGAGTGAAAGATTGACTGGAATGTGAAGTTTAATGCAGAGTCAAATCAGCTAGGTATTGAAATAGTTCATGTGTGAGGTTATGAGGATCTTACCAGAAGAACAACTGTGTGAGTAAAGAGAAGACATATGCAAAAGACATTGCAAAGATAGAAATGATAAGACTTGGCAACAAATACATAAAGTGAATTGATATAGATATCTATATAGATGTAGATATACCACTAGATAGATAGATATAAATATGTTGATATCCCCTAAAATAAGGGCAAGACTTAGAGAGAAGAAAATAACTGTAAATCAGACCTTATTAAGTTATCCTGGAAGGAGAAACAAGTATTATTATTCTACAACACAGGAGTCAGAGCATGAATGAAAGCATAGATAGTATTAGAAAGGTTCACCAGAGATGTCATGTCATGTATAAGAGAGTCATGTTTCAATAAGTTCAAGAAGATAAAAGGAAAAGTTTAAGTTGAAACTATCTCTGTAGACTATGAAACAAGCATTCCAGAGAGCACAGAGGAAGAGATCAATAGATATAGAGGGGAACATAGTAGAAAGGAAGAGATTATTTGGGACTAAAGAAATAAACAAAAAGAAAATGGATAATGAGGTTTGTACAATGACTACTGGGGTTTCAGAATCAGACGTGGGACCTCTTCACCTCATATCTCTCAGATAGAGTGGGAGTGTACTAACCATTGAGGAATGAAAGTTCAGACAGTTGAATATACTTGTCATGAAACTGGTGTCCAAGGCAACTAATTCTCTAAGATTACATATTCTAGGCTATTTTGGTAAACAGTCAGTCACTGGTAGTTTCTTAGGCCAATGAAGATGACTGAGAACATAGTGAGTTCCTCAAGGAAACAAGGTAATTTGGTTGAAGGGCAGTTTGAATGAGGTGGAAAGATGATCAATAAATCTATATTTAAATCTCTCTGTCCATCTTTCTGTCTGTCTGTCTGTCTGTCTGTCTCTCTTTCTCTTCTTTAATGTATGGTTAACATACATTCTGTACATATATTTAATGGATTAAATCCACATGCGTATGATTGACATAAAGAGCTAATCCACTTGCCCTCTTTCCCTGCCCCAAGTGAGATTTTGTTCCTAAACTTGTTGGATATTTATTTTTAACTTTCTACTTTCCTTTGACTCTATAGGCACAGGATAAATGTTAGCCTCTATGCCACCAGTCAACTTTTAAGACCGTTAACATAGTTTAGACTAATCTTGTCAATTGCATTGATTGCAATAGTAGTGAGTGACAGTAATACACACAAAGAGAGGTCATATGATAGAATGAATTTATAATGACAGATTCAGTAATACATGCTGGCTCTTCACCCTGGGAAAGTTTTTGAAACTCTGTCTCATAGGCACCACGATTATGAAATATATAACCTCTACAGATCTGTGTAGGAGTTTCTTCATTGGAAGTCACCTGTATCAATGAAAAAAAATCTAGTTCACATTTACAAAGCACCAAGCAAATGTGATCAGGGATGAAAGAGTCTATAAGAAGAGGAATCTTGATTCTGGTACCTATGAACTAAGACAAGAACTTGGTGTCTTTGAAGGTCTTTTTTTATCTGCATGATGAGTATAATCATACTTATTACCTCATGGAATTATAAGAAATGTGCTTTGTAAACAATAAAGAATTATATAAATACTGTATTATTATTTTTTTTGTTGTTGTTGTTCAGTTGTCTCAGTCCTACACAGAACCTTGTGACCACATTTGGAGTTTTCTTGGCAAAGATACTGGAGTGGTTTACTATTTCCTTCTTCAACTCATTTTATGGATGAGGAAACTGAGACAAAGAGAGTTAAGTGACTTGCTCAAGTCTATAAGTGACTGGTGCCAGGATGAAATTCAGGAAGAGGAGTCTTCCTGACTTTACACCCAGCACTCTATCTATCCACTGGGCCACCTCGCTATGACTAGGCGGAAATCATCATCATCATTATTATTATTATCATTATTATAATGATTATCATTATCATGCATCCTCACCATAATAATTATCATTAACATTATTCAAAAAAGTAATTATATTTGGTTAGTTGCTTATGCATTATAGATTATGCAAATATTTAGTGATTCATTAATAATTATACAAAGAATTATATGGCATTACTATACAGTAGAAAAGTTCAAACATTTACCATTTGATATATCTTAAATATTGAAATGTCATTTTTATGTACATAGCCCCTAAAATAAGATTCTTCATTTCTTCTTCTTTTGATATAATTTAAGCCCCAACTACTTTGGCAATTAACCTATTTATAGGAAGTATTTGTTCACATTTTAAAATTGACCTACAATGCATGTAAGATAGATCTCTTCAAAGGAAAGAATGTCAAGTCACAAATAGTTTATTTCACATCATTCCCTTCTCCATATTGCCATACATACCGAATGGAATATCAATATTTCAAAAGCAATTTTGTACTATTTGTATGTACCATTTTAAGTGTCATAATACTAGCTAACATTTTCACAGTATTTTAATGTTTTTACATATATTCTCTAAATTGATCCTCTCAACAATCCTATGAGCAAGTGCTATCTTTATTTCCACTTTACAGATAAGGAAACAGAGACCCAAAAATACTAAGTCCAAGGGATTGTCACACAGCTAGCATGAGTCTAAACCAAGCGCAAAGCTTCCTGATTATAAGTCCAGCACTCCACCTGCTACAGCAACACTAGCTAGTCACAATTTGTGTTTAGGTATATGCCCACAGACTTCTAGCACATTTTCTATTTTCCCAATCATTGTCACTAATTGTCATCTTATGGTAATGTCCTCCCCCAAATTCTCCAAAAGCACTACACCACACCACCATCATACCCCAGCCCAAATGCAATCAAAACTCCAGTGATTCTGGCTTTAGGAGCCCATTTTTGTTCAATTTGACAACTGAATAGGTCAGAGAATTCGTCATGGTTAATGCGAAAACTGGACCATTAGAGGAGAACAGGTTGAAAATTCTCCTGAGTGTCTTAAAGTAAAACAAAAACAAAAAGAAGCAAATATATTTGAAGCCTAAAGTGGAGCTAAAATCAATAGACTTGAACTGACGGTCGAAGGTTATTTATTCATTTGAAAACCATTTGAAAATTCTGAGTTGCTTGCTCTGTCTGAGTTCAGAATACTTCATGTACTGTAAAATTGAAAGGTCAAAGCTTTAAGTTTTCTCAGGAAGCTGACCTGTAAGTGACACATAAGCCTGTAGAATGAACTGTTTTGTTTGTGTGCACGTGCTTGTGTACATGTGTGTGTGTGAGAGAGAGAGAGAAAAAGAGTGTGGCATTATGTGTTTTGCATCAGTGATTCAGAAGAGTTTATCTTTTCTCTACTTCATTGAGAAAAGCACTCTTGGTTATGGGGGAAAATGACTCTCTTTCCAAGTGACCTGTGTTCTCTGGAGCTCACATTCAGTGACAAAAATTATCACTTCAGTGCTTATTATCATATGAAGATCTAAGAAAGAATCACTTAACTTGAAATTAGACCGTTTTAGAGCCCTGTTTTCTACTAGTATGCCATTGAACTTTAGGTTAGAGGAGATCTAGAATATTAAATAAGGAAATGGAGACCCAGGGAGATTTAAGGTACTCACTTAAATTCGAACCACTATTTAGTGAAAGAGCCTGAATAAGGGTTCTTTTGACTTGCAGTCCAGCGCACTTGCCACCATCAAATGTTACCTGTGAGGATTATTCAATGTCAGAACTGACTTTTTTGTATTCTCTGGTCATGAGGGAAAGGAAGGATTCAGATGAACACTTTTGGATATAAGCTCAGTTATCAGAGCTCAGGTCAAATTTTCACCAAAAGCTTTTTGTTATGCTCTAAAAAGCGCAGATTGTGTCCCTGGACTCCATTCCTCCCATTACCTAACCACAATCAGACAAAAATGAGTAGCACCTATCCCCAGAGATGTAATGTCCTGAAAGAAAAAATAGATATAATCCATCCCCTGGAGTTTCAACCTCAGGGAAAAGCAGAGAACTGTACAATCTCAAAAAGAGGAAAATAAGGAAACTAGAAACCTAAGAAACTATATCTATAGGAGCTATCCTCAGTTCACATGCCTGTCCAGAGCGGAAACTAGGGCAAAGCAATCTGGACTTTCTCCAGAGTAGTGATGTATTCCCTCCCCCCTTTTAAAAAGGTTTTAACATTCATTTTTTTTGTTTTGAGTGCCAAATTATCTCCCTCCTTCCAATTTCTCCCTCCACGCATTAAGGCAAACAATTTGATAACATTTACACAGATGAAGTCATACAAAACATAGTTGTCTATTACTCATGTTGCCCCCCCACCCCAAATGAAAGGAAAAAAAAACATGCTTCTATCTATAATGAGAGTTTATTGGTTCTCTGGAGGTAATAGCATTTTTTCTTCATGAGTCATTTGAAATTGTCATGGATTATTATATTGATCAAAATCAATTATCGTTACATATATTGCTGTTTCTGTGTACAATGTTCTTTTGGTTCACAGTTCATTTAAGTTTTCCCAAATTTTTTCTGAAAATATCCCTTTCATCATTTCTTATAGCACAATAGTATTACATAACAATCATTATCACAGCTTGTTCAGCCATTCCGTAATTGATGTGCATCCCCTAAATTTCCATTTCTTTGCCAGAGTGGCAGTATTTTAGAGTACTGCTAACACTTTTATTCCTTCAGCAACATAGAAACAACTAAGTTTAGCACCTGGCAATCCAAAATAAAACATTAAAAATTGGACACTGCTGAATAGAAGCTTTATGCCCAAACCTAAAAAAAACTACTCAGCTCAAGCCCTTTGTACTCCCATTCACCCTTACCTCCTAAGCAGCAGCAGTAGCAGCAGCAGCAACCCTATCATACCTATTATAATCTGGAGGAGAGACATTCTTCCTCTATTTGGTTTTTCCTATGTGAATAGTTAGGCCACACTCTATTCAGTGGTTATAAAATCCCTTTATAGAGGCACTACATTTTCAGTGAACTGCAGGTAACCAGCATAATGCCATTCTGTAAGAGCCTCTGAAAGACCTCCCTCTTAATAGGGAATTCCTTTTCAAATTGTATTTTGTGCCAGAAATTTGCCATGACAGGGATAAAAACCTTTGAAGAAGACAGATTTCCTTCTTTTTTTATATCTCACTTTTTTATTATTAATTAGAAGTACAATAGCAAAGTTTGCTACCAATGAAGTGTTTTTAATATTTAAATATACATAGAATGCTCTTGTTGGAGGATAATTTTAAAGTGAGCATTTTGCTCAATGAAGTCAAATAACTGGTTGTTTTTTAATAATGATAAGCAATAAGGAAAAGAGAAACTTTTATTTCTAATTTCTTTCAACTAACTGAAATTCTATCAAATATATCTATGAAAATGTAATCTGGTGTAGAATATTGATTTAAATGCCCATTTGTTACCTTCTTATTACTTTTTTCAAGATGATTTTTTATGCATCTATACATTATTCTAGGAAATTACTGGGTGGGAAAATAAATGTATAGTTTAATAATTATTAAAATTTGCTTAGTCATATTTATTGTTCCTAATAATGTGTATGTTTTGTTTTTTGTTTATTTTTATTGGCTTCTGTGTGTGTGTGTTTTTCAAAGCCTTTGTTTTAGATTCTCTGAGATTCAAACTCCCAAAATTATGCCACTTCCACCATAGACTTTCTCTGCATATTCCTGAACAAATCTAACTGTTCCTTTCATCTCTATTCTCTTTCAGGGCATTTTTTTCTTCTTCATGAAGCTTATGTTGTAGTAGGATAATAAAAGGGAGGTGCTGGTAAAAGTTTAACAGCTAATTCCCTTGAAAAAATATATGCTGGACAGAATTTCAGGTTTAATATGAATTATTAACATTTTCTCTATTCCTTTCTTAAATTAGAGAATAAATAAAACAATGAATCAAACACTGATGTGTAGAGGTTATTAATTTCTAAAGTATAAATGTTAACACAGAAATGTTAACAAATGGCTTTTGTAAACTGGTTTAAGTTGGCTCCCTTATACTCCTTATAGAAGGATTATAATGTGATGGCTACATATCAATGATTAAGGAATTATTTTGATGTAAAAATCTTTGTAAATATTTTGCATTTCTTGCCTCTTTATTGTTCTTTGCTCTTCATCCTTAGTTGACCTGGTGTCCATACTGTATACTTGTTACTCTTACCAGGATTTCTGTTAACTTATTTTTCCCCCTGCATGGCTTCTTACTGTTTTATGAGGCAATACTCTAAATAGTCTTCTACCATCCTCCACAGTAACACTTTTATAAACAGTTTTATAGTCTAAACCAATGTTGCCCTTGGCTAACATATTTTTTCCTTAGACAAGGAGGTCAGTTGTTTGCTGGTATAAGCTGTTTGTAAGTGCTTTTGTCTTCCTCTTGGAGATTATTTTATAGTATTATACTATTCTCAGGTTGTGATGATAGTCTGCTTTTATGTCCATTAATTTATTCCTTTCTCTTATTTAAATCACCGCTAGCTTGTTTAAATAGGTCAGATAAGAATGCTCTTGTTTTATTTTTCTACTAGTTTGGGATTTATCTTGGTCTTGGTTCTAAGACTTCAAGAATCTGACTGTGTATACATAGCTCACTTGGAACTCTCATTTTTAGTAACCACTCATTTTTGTATGTTAAAACCAAATCAATTTGATTTTGGTGATATTATTTAGTGCTTATTAAGACTGGTTATGTACTGACTCTCTCCTCAAAGAAAGTATTCATAATATAATGGCATGCAAATTCCATAGTAATAAGCCTTTCGTTTCAACTGTCCTATAAAAACTTGAACCACGTTTTTAAATTTTTGAAATTTCATCTCTTATGCCCACCTTTGCACATAAATGAAGGGGTATTTTTGTGATTTAATGTGAAGAGTATTGATTTCTTCATAGAATTTCTCTACCTTCTTGCTTTCCAAAATAAATGTTTGCATTCAATTAATTCTAAGGTGTTTTTTTATTTAAAAATATTTAGCATGAGCACTGCAATACAAAGTGAATAAAAATCCTGCAGAATGCTTTTTTGTATTTTCCTTGAACATAACAAAAAAAAATTTAAAAACTCTGCCAGTCCTTTTGTCTGTCTCTTCAGGGATAATCTAAGTCAACTTTGCTTTTTTTTTTCTATTTTCATTTATACCAAAAACGTCAAGATTGATAGAAACCAGTTATACTAGAAGCCCAAACAAAGTAGCTATGTGTCCGTGTAGCTCAAGATTCTCAGTTGATAGGAGTTGACTGGACACATGTACAAATAACCAGGCATATGTAGTAGAAATTGGAATCACAATCCCAAACCCTGAATGATGCAAAGTACCTCATATAAAGGAGAGATTTTTATTTTCTAGACTTGTTTTCCTTGATCTTCAAGATCATAATGAGGTGCACTGAGTAGTAATTTCAAAGTACATTTCTTTATGTAATTATAGCTATATAAAAGTAGAAAAGACTTAAATCAGGAGCTAAATGGAAAATTATTGGCAAAGTCCATTTGTTTTCATCAATGATATTGTAAAAGTGAATTCTTTGTTCTCTTTGAGTTAATACTTGTGAAAGGGAATCTTTTATTCCCTTTGTCTATTTTGAGTTAACACTTTGGTAAAAAATAACTTAAGTACCCCTGCTTAATACCTCCCTAGATTGGGAAGACAGGATTAACTCTCCTTTGTCTACCTTTTGATTGAATCAACAAAAGCTTGAATTAGGTGGAGGAGCTTGCAAACCACATAGAGAATTCATACCCTTTCAACTCAATCAGCCAGGAAATGAGAACTCATACCTCAGTCAGCCAGGAATCTATGAACACTTTTGATGAGAATTCACCTCTCCAGAAGGTGAGAAGTGGTTCCTACAAACACTATGCCCTGGGCAGTGCTTGGCAATTTGGAAGCTATGATTGGCCACTGTAAAAAGTGGAAGGGACAAGAAGCCACTATAAAAGGCCCTGAGTTTCTGGGGCTAGGGAAGTCAACCCCAAGAAGGAAGTTGGCTTCAAGAAGCATTTGGACTTCAAGAAGGAAGTCAGCTTAAGGAAGAAGGTTTGTTTAAGGAAGAAAGTTGGCCTCAGGAGTCACCTTCAGCTCAAGTCATTGTCTTGACCTGCCTCTTGGAGGGAAATTGGGTGAGTGGATAGCTGGCTTTCCCTTCCTGTATTCTGGAGAGTGTTTGATTCTGGGTGAAGGTCAACAAGTCCTGGCTGAGTTGAACACTAGAGCAATATTTAGTTAGATAGGCTAATGTCATCTCTACCCTTTTGTATTTTTCTACTTTCACTCTTTCCACCTCTTTTGTAAATAAAGGCTATTAAAAGTTATTTTGACTTTGAGAAATAATATTTTGAATCAGCAACCACCACTATTATTTATTATCTTCATATATTTTAGCCAAACCATTAAAATTTAATTCTTACACTATCATATCTACAATGGATAACAGATAATAGCTGAGCCTTTGAATGCTAAATTTGAAAATTTTACCCCTTTTCTGAAATGAAATCCTCTAATTAATAACAATGAAAAGCAGAACTCTAGGAGAAACTATACGTACTTTTCCTGTCATTGTTGGGGAAATCAGAAATAGAATGAAGATAATTTGGGAGATATAGACATATAAACAGAAAAGTTAAACTCAATACATAGATAAAAGACTGGTTTCCTAAAGAATTTTCCTCAATTGGGGAATGGCTAAACAAATTGTGTTTTTTGATAATGATGAAATACTATTGTGCTATAAGGAAAAGATGAATAGGGTGATTTCAGATAGAGCTGGAAAGACCTATATGAACTGATGTAAAGTCAAATAGTCAGAACCAGGAGAATATTATATATGATAACTGAAATATTGTGGAAAAATCAGTTGTGATAGATTTTGCTACTAACTGCAATACAATGATCCAAACAAATTCTAAGGGACTTATTAAAAAGAATATTATCCTAATTTTTCACTTCTTTATTTGGGTATATGTTTTGAGGGTTTGGTTTTATAAGATTATTTACTTACAAAAATGAATAATACGGAAATATGTTCTATGCGATAATACATATATAATCCAGATTAAATTGTTTGTCAGCTCCAGGAGAGGGGAGGAAAGAGGTGAGGGAGACAATAAGGATGATATAATTTCAGAAAACTTATGTGGATATTTCTTTTTTTTTTTTAATTTCTAAAAAAATACTGACTTCCTCATAGAAAGTAGAGTCAGTGTAGAATTTGGATCTTTCATAGTGATTGGCAAGCCTACCCAGTAAAATGGCTATCCTTCACAGGTTAGTTTCCCAGCCTGAATATTGATTCATTTTCTCTGAGACTTTAACCAATCATAGTGCATGCTTCTTGCCCCATCTCCAACCCTTACCTTTCTAACCTTCTTTTGTTATCAACTTTCCTTTGGCACTTTCTCTGTCTTTATCTCTATCTCTGACACTGTGTCCATTTTTAATCACCATCATGATTACGATGTTCCTAGTTGACATGATATGCCTCCTTTCTCATGCAATAATGGGATCTCAATGAGAGTTTGAGGTTCAGTTGGAAGTGATTTCAAAGACCATGTAGTACAGTCAATGTATAAATAAGTAATCCTTCTACAATATACATGACAAATGGTCATCTAGTCTTTGTTTGAAAACCTCCAGTAAATTCCATTGAGGAAAAACACAATAATCAAGTCAATAAGCATTTAATAAGCACTCATAGGGCAGCAGCAGCTACCACAAGTTGCAGCATCAGATAAGGATTGAAGGGGTGCTCCATCCTAGGACAAACTGAGAGAAAGCAAGTAATGAGGAGGGAGCACTAAATAATATTCTCAGTGGAACTTATAAGAAAGAACACTATCCGCATCCAGAGAAAGAACTGTGGGAATAGAAATGCAGAAGAAGATTATGTGGTTTGATGGGGATAAGATTGGGGTATTGGTGTTAAAATATCACTCAGTTGCAAATATGAATAATATATAAATTGGCTTTAAACAATGATACATGTATAATGCAGTGGAATTGTTTCTCATCTCTGGGAGGGGAAAGGAAGAGGAGTGGGAAAAACCATGAATCATGTAACAATTCTAAATTTTAAAATAAATTATAAAAAGTAAAAAAAAAACCATACACTAATAGTCTTAATGGAACTTGGTCATAATATAGCACAACAAACAGGAAAAAGAGAACAATTGCCTTGATCCAGCCTCAGCAGGGCAAAAGTGGAAAAGAACACAACACAAAACAAGCAACAGTGGGAGGAAGGTAGCCCTGCATAATCCAGCCAGGTCAGATGCCAGATGTGACCCAATAGAGGAACCAGTGGGGGGAACTCAGCACAGCAAGGTCCAGCATCAGTAGGACTGGGCAGAATCCAACTCCAGCCAGGTGTACTGAAATGCTGAAAACCTCTAAAAGCAGCATGCCAAACAGGCTGCCTTTGCAGAAAGCTCAATTTGAGATATAATTAGCTGAGATGATCTTAGGCTCAGTACAAGCATAGCATATTACTTCCTCTGCCCTAAGAATGGAGCTAAGTGTCATCATATAAACAAAATGAAGGGAGAAAATAACTCAGAAATGAAAAAAAAGACAGAAAAAGAGCTTCTACTAAAAAGATATCTAAATAAGAGAAATGCCCAAAATATAAGCTCAGAAGAGGAGAGTAATACAAAAATGAAAACATGTAAAGCCTCAAAAGAAAATGTGAAAGGATATTAAGTTCAAAATGAATTCATGGAAGAGCTCCACAAAAAAAGATAGAAAAATAAGTTATAATACATTTAAAGGAAAAATCGGAAAATCCAATGATAGAAAAAATCAACAACTTAAAACAAAAAATTCTGAAAAAAAGTTATCTAAAAAAAGAAAATACAATACTTCAAACAGTAAAATAACTCCCTAAGAAAGGAAGTACAATGGCTCAAAGAAGAAAATGGCTCTCTAAAAATTACAGTAGCACAGTGGAAACTAATGAATTCATGAGACAGCAGGAATTAAAACCAATTCAAAAGAATGAAAAAATAAAATAAAATTTGAAATCTCTCACTGAAAAAACTGACCTGGAAAATGGATCCAAGAGAAATAATCTAAGAATCTTTGGATTGCCTGAAAGGTATGATAAAAAAAAAAAAAGACACCCTACTGCACACTGCCTGGATATTCCTAAACAAGAAAGGAAAATAGAAATTGAAAGAATCCAGTCATCTCCTGAAAGAAATCCCAAATTTAAGAATCTCAAGATTATTAGACCAAATTCCAGAAATCTCAAGTCAAAGAAAAATTACTACAAGCAGCCAGAAAAATATTTAAATATTAAGGAACCACAATTAGGGTTGAGACCTACATTAAAGGATAAGAAGGCATGGCATATGGCATTTCAAAAGACAAATGATCTAGGCCTACAACCAAAAATTACCTACCCAGTGAAACCTATCATAATATTCAAGATGAAGGATTAGACATTTGATGAAATATATGAGTTTCAACCAATCCAAATGAAATGTCCAGAGCTAAAAAGAAAATACAATGATCAAAATCAACAGTCAAAAGAAACATAAAAAGGAAAATGGGAAAAAGTCAAAGGATATATAAAGTATGTTACAATCCAGTTTTATTTAAAGTGAATTAAAATTATTTTAACAAGGCTGAAATTTTGATGGCATTGAAAAATTTTTCTGCGAACTTTCTCAATTCAGCTATATCTGTTTGGGATTTTTCCTGAAGTCTCACATTGTGCTGTCTTAGGTACTGAATTTTAGCCTGGAGAATAACATTTTAGTCTTGATAAAATAGATAATCAATCTCTCTAAGATAGGTAATATCCAAGAGAAATAATAAATAGTTAGTCTTCAGGGTTTAATCTCTAAGATTCTTTGATTCCAAAGGAAATGACAAGCATAATTAATTCTGCTTTTTAAGTATTCAGGACACTAAATACCATTGCTTTGGTGACCAGTGAAAAAATATGATTCACTGAAAAGAAATTAAAGATATTATAATAGGTTTTACAAACATCTCCAAGGTATTCTTAGATACATTTTCTGTAGGAGACTTCAAAATCCCACTTTTTTTGCTAACAAAAAAGAAATAACATCCCAACTATTAAGCACTTCAATCAATCAGTTAGGTCTAAAGAAGGTATAAGGAAACCACCAAAGAATGAAGTGATAATTAATTTCATACTATTTCTTCCCAAAATGAACATTGCTGTGCTTAGGCTATGCAAATATAGAAAATAATAATATAAAATTAATTTTCGTACTTAGTATTATGGTAAAGAAATTCACAAGATCTAGGCAAAATAATAACAACCTATTTGCAGGGAAGATGCTTAAACTCTCAAGAAAAATACTGGGGGATAAAAGGAAGAATGAAGGGAAAAGTGGACTTTCCAACACTCAATTCTGAAGATGTAATATTCATCCAAATTATTTGACATAGGTAAAAAATATAAAAGTAGAGCAGTAGAATATAGATAAGATTGAGAATCATTAAATTCATTATCCCAGTGTTAAATAAACACAAGAATTTTTTGAGAAACCTAAATTTGGAAGCATTCCTTTGAAAGCTACATAACAATTCATCAGAAATGGAGTTTAATGTCATACATCATCATATGTCATAATAAAAACAAATACATAACCTGAATACTGAAGATTTCACCCAAAAAAAATCACACAAAAAACACATCAGGTGTATTTCCTAGCTAAATCTAGTGGAGAATTCTTAACCAAAAGAGTGATGTAGATATTCTCAAGAATATAAAATTTTCTTTGACTCTTATTTCCACATTAAATTTGAAACACATGTTTTAAAAGCTGATGTAATGGAGATTCACAATTTCATACATCATCTTTTTTCTGTTCTTAGAATATGGAAATGTTTGTTAATCCTTATTAAGCTCATAATAATAAAAAAAGAAAATTCTGGAGCGATACAAAAATAGATAGAGTAGATAAAAGTAAATATGGGAGCAAAAGGTATTAGGAGATGGGAAGGGACCCAATATAGGTGGCCTGGGGTAGAAGAAATTTAATCCATTCCCCTTTTGTTTGGCTTTGATTGCCATGAAGTTGCTACTTATAAAAAATAAAGCTAATCTTGAAGGTCAAGCAAAACAAGTCTAGTCAGTAGTGTACCTTTAGATACCTGAATGTAGCTTCCATTTCCTTCCTAAATCTTTTCTCCATGCTTAATATCTGCAGTTCCTTCTTCCAATCCTCAAAGAATTCACTTTGAATGATGAATTATACTTGACTGCTGCCTGTACTCTTGTCTGACCAAAGCCTGGACATGACGTTCTGCATGTCAAATGCTGTAAATATTTATATTACTATCTTGCAAGACTATTATGTGAACTAATGAAACGAGTGCATCAGCAAAGTTATTCTATTCTTTTTTTTCTTTTTATCTAATTGGTATGGACCCTAATAACCCATAATTCATCAACAACCAAGAAAATGTTTTATATAATTGATTTATTTTCATAATAAGAAAGGTCAACTTCCAGAGTCCAAAATACCTAAAGGCACTCAGCTAATTAAGCTTCAGGAAATGCACAAGGAGTATATTTGTTTTTCCTACATGTCAAAATGTCTACTTTGAACTTTATAACAAATGAAAAGCAATTGATGAATTTGCCACACAAAAACAATAAAAATTATGCCAAATATACCATATATCACATTCAAATAAAGCGAGAGAAAATAATGAAAGCATCAACCAAGATTTACGCATAATTGGCATTCTACATTTTATTCTAGAATCACTCCCACAGGAACCAATCATGTGAAGCCAATTTATGAGCATTTGACTCCAACACCTGTACTAAATAAAGATTTGAGGTTATTGTTGTTTATATTTTTTTCACATAACTGGGCCTAAAGGAATGAAAATTTTTATTCAACCCATGTTAATTAACATTTACTGCATAGTCTAAAGTAAAAGAGAAATAAATATTCCTCCATACAGTCCTTTGAAATTATACTCACTTCTAGCTTTACTATGAGGACAGTAATGTAATTTAGGAAAAAAACATTAATAAGAGTTATATATGAATGATACCTATGATGAGTGAATTTCTTAATTAATTATTCATGCAGTCTCCCTGAGATACATAAAACTGCGTAACATTACAGTTAAAAGGGCTCTTAGAAATAACCTAATTTAAACCTTTCTTTTTCCAAATAATGAAACTGAGGCCTGGAAAAGTTAAGTGGCTTATTCAAAGAAATATAGCTAACAAGTTGCTAGCTCATCTGTCTGACACTTGAACTAGTACTCAAGTCTTTTTCCCCAAAGTCAAACAATCCATTGTTTCTTTTCCAACTACATAATGTTTATAGCGGGGAGTAGACTCCCATGTTAGAAAAAAAAAAAGGAAAAGTGAGACACAGAGAAACTCAGTGATTAATATGTTTTGATAGTCTGAGAAAGGGAAAGTATACTAAAACTGAGGACTCTTCAACCTTCATTTTCATTTCATTTCCTCTATTTCAATTTAAAATGTATTTATTTAGTCAAACCCAATAAGTATTTATTAGACATCTACTATGTATGATGAATTGAGATGGGCTCTGAAAGATATGTAAAACTAAGTATAAGACATTTTCTCTACAATATAGTAAAGAAGACAACTTGTACACAAATAACTGGGATAATGTGAAGCCAATGACAAGACAGATAATAACAAAAGCCTGGAGCTATTGTTTCCACTCTGATAACTGTGCTGCAACTATACTACCAAAGATCAACAGTTACTTTTTAGTGAGTTCCATCTCACTGGATAGCTTCACTCGAATGTTACATAATATTGAATATGTTATAGGGGAGTTTTATTCTTTTATGGGTTAACCTAAGTGTCACCCAAGATCTCTTTTAATTCTGATTCTGGGATTCAGTTTCTTATCCAATTCAAAGGTCTGTTCTTATTCTCATATGTATTGAGAGGCAAGCCACTACAGGATTCCTAGTACCACTCCTTTTCATCACTGTGAATCAAGTTTAGCATTCAAAGTCTAGGTATCATTTACAACATATGTATGTCCTTGTGCGTTTCTGTGTGTATATTATATATATACTTCTACATGTAGTATTATGTGTGTATAGTCTTTACCATAAACTTAAATATTGATTGAGTAAAAAGAAATTTTAATAGTTTGGGCTTTCTCCAGAAGAGGAGGCACAAACCTGAAAGAGATGACATATTGATGACAAAGCTAAGACACAATAGGATATCAACATGCAAGAATGCTGGGCAAAATTGAGTATATTTAATAAAAATTAATTTTGTCTTCCACCAGATCTGGCTCTGATGTTTCACTGTGGCATGAAACTGGCCAAAATGTCTCTAAGCCTGTGTAAGGAAATACAAGTTCTAGGAGTTTCTAACATGGTATAAAGACTTTAACTATGTCACAGGCTATAACTGTATATACTATTCCAGAAATAGTTTAGCTAAGTGTAACAGGGGCCAGCACAAGTACAGACTGCCATTAATGCAACTCCCTAGATGGGAAGCCTACTTATGGGAGAACCATGATGACATGTAAGGGAAGTTCCTTGGAAACACTTAATTGCATGTGTAGACATGTTGTAACTAGTCTCAGTAAGCTAACCACATTATCAATAATGGGCTCTTTTACTGATTTTGGAGACACTCAAAAAAACATCATCAGCTTCTGTTCTCTGTCTCTGTCTGTCTGTCTCTATCCATCCATCCATCCATCTATCTATCTATCTATCTATCTATCTATCTATCTATCTATCTATCTATATCTATATCTATATCTATAATCTATATATTTCTCTCTCACTATCCCTTTCCCTCTCTCATCTTTGTTTTATTCCATCAGTGATGGCAACTGATGAGGGACAATCAATAATGAGACAGATCTTGGACCTATTCCCTCAGAGGCCAACAGGTAGCCTCATTTAAACGAGTCTCAATGCTTTGGCTCAGTATATGTTCTTTTGTTTTAGATGAAGGTATTGCTAACTCTAACCTTGTCATTTTCTAATGTTTAGGACAGCAAGCCATCCAGGAATCAAGGTATTTGGGAGAGCCAAGGGTCTAGATGTAAAGTTACAGTCAGTATTGCATCTATGTCCTGAGAAATGAAGAGTGACCTTGAGACTCAGACTCATCGAGGAACAATGTTGTATTTGGGTAGGGCCAATGCTGTGTATAAACTGTGCTAAATCTAAATCCATTTTTTTCTTTTTTTTTCCTAAGTCCATTATTACTAGAGACACAGGTGATATAAGGAAAATTTCTGAGGTATTGGGGAGGGGAAAAATGGGAGGGGAATTTTGGTACTTTTTCTCTTGCTGTACCTTAAAAATAAATGTCCCTTTCTAAAATCTAATTGATATTAAGTGGTTAAACAAAACTAGGCTGATAGTTATTCACTGGTAACTAATAGTAAAGAGAACATACCTATACTGTCATGTACATTGATTATATTACCCCATATAACTCAGAAGTATCCCTGGAAAACCATGAGAAATGGAATTGGAATTCCTAAATCTGATATAGTGGGTCAGAGGGAAAAAGGGCCTTCCTACATTAGTCAATAATTTCATGACCAGTAAGTTGACATCTTATAGATAAATACATAGCTATGGAAACACATAAAATGATGAAAGTTAAATAATCCTTAGTCTTGTGCAGCATCTTCTCCTTCTACATGGATAATGGTCATACATGTAAAGGGATTCAAAATAGCTCTATGAATCACGTAGATTTAAGCCATCTCTAAACATTAATTTAACTTTTTGTACTCTAAAGATGAGAGAGTTGTTCAATGACTTGACAAAATTGTGGAGGATCAATATTGACTCTTTGATATAAATTAAATCAGAAAACATAAGAGACTAATGTTAACTGAATATTCTCCTTAGAGAAACATATAAAGGAGTTGAAAAAGGTAGTTTCATCATGCACTCAATGATAAATTTCTTATAACCTGGTCATGTTACCTTGCTGAATTCATGGGAAAGCCTTACCAAAACCAACACTAAGGGGGTAGCTAGGTGACTGAGTAGATTGAGAGCCAGGCCTAGAAACAGTAAGTCTTAGGTTCAAATCTGATCTCAGGCACTTTTTAGTTATATGACCCTGGACAAGTCTCTTAATTAACACCACCTAGCCCTTAACACTCTTCTGCCTTAGAACCAATTTGCAGTATTGATTATAAAAGAGAAGGTAAAGGTTTAAAAAACACTAAGAAGATAAGAGAAGAGAAGAATATGCACATAGTCTATAATACCTATTTTAGAAAATGAAGAGTTACAAATATTCTAAGAACTTAAGATACTCCATTCAATTTATTCATTGAAATCACTATAATTTAATTCAAAATTCAACATAGATCAATGCAATGAAAAATATGATAAAAATGTAGTTTAGGATGAATAAATTAAGAATCTAAAAGTTTATGGACCCCTCAGAAGTTTTCTGTCTGTATATAATAGTTAATATTAATATGAATGATAAAAAGAAATTTCAAAGCAACAAGTTTTGTAAATCTTAGATTAACTCACTTGATTCTTGCAACAACCCTTCAATAAAAGTATAAGGATTTTCATTTTTTTATGGAAACCGAGATTCAAAGAACTTTATTTGTGCATCCTTGCAAGCAGAGTGACCTGGCTTTTATATCAGGACTCCAACTGCCTTTAACTGCCCCCTCTTTTAGAGTTCTGGGGGGCATTATGGAATTCTTTGATGCAGCCTGAACCCCTCTCAGCAATATGGATCCCACAGATTATACAACTACTAAGTGATTTTCCTTTTCAAGATGTGAATAAGGAAGTTCTGGAAAGGACAAGCAGCAAACAGCCTGCTCAAAAATGAATTTAATTGTATGATAACTGAAAGAATGTGATTGGTTAATAATGTAGAAACTACTTTTAAATAAGCTACCTTTGTGTACTCAGGCATGAAGGAATGAGAGCAAAGGCAAAGATGAAATTCATAAAAATAAGAATAAAAAACTGGATAAAAGTACAAAAGCCTCAAAGATATATAAACATTTCATCGATGCCCTACAAATGGAACATAGTTGGAGAGTGATGAGGACAATCATTCCATCTCCTTTCTCCTTCCCTTCTTACAGGTTGTCTCTCTTACTTGAAATACACTTACTTCTCACTTCTACTTCTCAAAATCCTCAGAAAATATTTGAAGAGATGATCTCTAGTATAGGTCACAATACTGTAATGGGAATAACCAGGGAAGTAGGCTTAAATATTAAAATGTGGGTCCAGAAGGGTGTGATGGTGACAGGAATTACAGGTGACAGGACCAAACAAGGTAGGGAGACCAGGTTTAACTACTAGGAGGTGTCTGTTACTGAAGTGGCAGTTAGGCCCAACTGCCACACTGCAGTATCTAGACTAGGCCTATGGAAACCAGCAAATAAAGGCAAGAGTTTTATAACACTTTTATTCAGGGACAACTAAGATAAAGGAGGGGGTTACTACACTCTTCAGACTAAGGGCAAACCAAGGACCAGGGAAGGGACTTAACTATACTAACTGAGAACTAAGCAAGACAGGGCCCAGAGAAAAACAGGATTGAAGTGGATATCCTCACAGTAGTGTTCAGCCTCACTCCAGTGGTGTTTCTGCTCCTCCAGGACTACCTGCTGTACTCTTCCAGGTGGGTAGATTCTTGGAGCTGACCCAGCCCAAGTTGACCTGCAACTCGGGTTGGGATTAGTAGTCTCAACAAAATCTCCCACAAGTAGGTGATGGTCTTTCCACAGGATCACTGGTACACTGGTGTCTCCTAGGGACAGTTGCAGCTTGCTCCAACCACCATGGAGTCTCTCCCAGTGAGCAAGAAGACACTTCTTGCTTCTTCATTCCATCTTGGAATTCTCAAGCCCTTCCTGTTAGGTCTAATACTAATACTAAGCTAATAACTAAATAATCTTCCTCACAACAATACTAAATGTATGATGCTATGATGATCTAATCATTTTTGAATTTTACACACAAAAGCCAAAGGAGAGATCCATCGTGGGCATTAGTTGGTTATATAGCCTGTTACTAAAAATGATGTACATAATAAGTAATGAATACATTATATAGGAAACATACAATTGAGAAAAGAGGCAAGAAAATCATATAATGATAGTAAGTGATGAGACGTAGAACCCAAATGGAGGTCCTAGAGGCAGATAAGTGGAATAATATCAGGGAAATTTTAAAACAAATCTTTCCTCAGATACTTCCAAGTATGACCAAGATACTTTCCATGTGTAGCCATGGAAAGCCACTTAAACTCTGTTTGCCTAAGTTTCCTTATTGTCAATGAGTGTGATACTAGCACTATCAATCAGGAGGAATTATGTGGATAAAATAAGATGGAATTTTTAAAGCTTAGCTTAATCAACTTAGCACAGTATCTGGCACATAGCAGATATTTAATAAATGCTTGTTATCTATCTATCTATCTAGTATCTATGGAATTTTAAGAAACATAGAAAAAGATCTTCAGTGTAATGAGTACATCCTCAATGGTTAATTTATTGGACTTAATGGACAAGGTCCCCTTGTATGAGAAGGCATGCATAGGCACCATTGAAGGCATTACCCAAATTAATGGAATTGTGGGTCCATTGAAGTATCAAGGTGAAAATAAAGTAACATGTTTGAAATATCAATTTCACAAATACAACAAGGGAACTGTTTATGGGGGAAAATGATGTGAGAACTTCAATGAACTGCAAGCTCTATAAAAACATTGGAAATTAGGTTCAAAAAATATAATACAATCTTAGGCCACATTAAATGACCCATCATGTCCAGAATATGGAACATAATAGTCTTGCTATTCCTTTGTCTGATCATATTGCCTCATATATCCTGTATTCGATACTGGGTATTACATTGTAACAAAGTTATCGATAAACTAGGGAACACATAAAAAGGCAACAATGATAATGAATCTCAAGACGATGCCATTCAATGATGGAATGAAGAAATTAAGGATGTTTTGTCTGGAACAGAGAAGACTTAGGAGGTACATACTATTATTCAAAGAAATTTGAGAGACATTCATCTGATTAAATTTATTTTTCTTAATCCTAGGAAGCAAATTAGCAATAAATGATGTAACGTGGAAAAGAAATATTTTGTCTCTAAGAAGGCGAAATTTCCTAACAAGGTTATGGTCAACTCATCTACTTCCAAAGTAGAAACCTTCAAATAAAGGTTGAAGAACAATTTTATTGGAGTGTTATGACTTCCATCATCCCCCCCAACCCTAAGATTTGGAGATTCTTAGTCTAGTTACTACAAATATGAAAAAGTTAACAAATAGCAATGTATCATGTCAATTCATAAAGATTACAAATTATTCTGAGCTCAGAAATGATACAACAGCTTAGAAACCATCTGAAAATCCTTTATGTTTTCCTTTGATGAGTCAACCAGCATTTATTAAGCTCATACTATGTTCCCTCCATCCACTGGAGAAGGAAACAGCAAACCACTCCAAAATCTTTGCCAAGAAAATCCTATAGACAGTATTAACATGTGATGGCCCATGGGAATAAAAAGAGTCAGACATGACTGAATGAAAAAAAAAGAAATGTTGTAGGCAATTTCTGGGTACACAAAGAAAGTCAAAAATAATTCTTACAAAGTCTGATGAGGGAGACAATATGCAAACAATTCTATATAAACAAATTGTTAATGTGCATGTGAATACACACATACATCAGCTGTGATTATGAACTTTTTCAGAGTCTATTTTTCTTAAAATAAAATTTGATGCATTTTACAACTGGGGAGCAATTGAGAGGGAAGATCCAGACCTGTGATTTCATTAATATAGACATGCCTCTCGTGTAGCACTCCCTTTTAATAGTTTTAGAGAGTTTCCTGTGACATTTAGAGGTTAAATGTCTTGTCTATCGTCATATAGCTAGCATGTGTTGGGGTTAGGAATATAAGGCATATCTTCCATACTCCAAGACCCTTTAACAACTTTCCTAGACTTCCTCCTATATTTTATGATTTTGTATTTATTATTTACATAACCCTGTAAATTCTAAAGTTATTAGAAATGTAGTCCTAGTTTGATATATTTCACAAGTAGAATAATAAGATTTTTTACAAGGAATAATAGGAAATGAGCCATAGTAACAACTATGCCTCTAAGTACTAGTGTGATCTTGGGTAAGTCAATTAATTGCTTTGGACCTTCATTTTTATGCCTGTAAAAAGAATGGATTTGAATAAATACTCTCCAGTGTCCCTTCAAAGTCTAAAACTTTATGAATCCACAACTCCAGAGAAGTTGATGAATGCATGAATTATAAAGAAATGCCATTACAAAAATAAATAAGCAAACAATATATAGCAATTGGCCCAGGGCGGTGATAGTGAATCTCTTGAAGACCAAGTGTCAAAACCTCATGCCTCATATGAGCACCTCATCTTACCCTAGACATGGGAGGGAGGATGTGCTCTTATTGGGCTATTGGGCATAAAAAAGGGTGTTGTGAGAAAAGACTTCAGGTGCACATGGAGAGGTGGAAGGGAGCAGCCCCCTCCAGCATGTATTCACCAACACTGGTATAGGAGGTAAGGTCCCAGATTACTGCATATAAAGAACAAAGAAATATAAACTAAATATAGTTTTCCATCCTTCATTTTTGAAGAGGACTAATAATATCCTAGGGTGATGTCTTAACTTGTGTGTAAATTGGATTTAAGTGAGGCAAAGTCATATAAAGTCATAAAACTCACTCTTTCTTCCCAACTCATCAAAGTCCAGTGGCAAAACAAAAGTCAAATGACTGGTGATGGCCTGGAATGCAGTGAATGGCCTTGACAACTGGGATATGTGAAAAAATTTTAAGTGTTCCACAGAACCTGCTTCAGTCACCTTCTTGACCATTGGGGCATATTGTTCTCATCCACCTGTTTAGCCAGGGGAAGTCTTCACATATTGAGAGCAGGCATCCTCCTAATTCCAACACTGCTCTTGTAAACAGGGACTGAAAACCTAAATATACAAATAGACTAAAAAGTAAAAATTCACTTTATCTATCTATCAATAAGGAACATTTTACTGAAATGAGGTAGGCCAGATACTCTACAGAGACCTCCTTTTGAACAACTTTCCAAATCTCTGAAGAATAGGAAGGAAATAAAATTGGAAAAAGGCTCTCATTAAGAACTTGTGCCTTATATAAAATCTGTATCAGATTTCTTGCTATCTCAGAGAAAGAGAGTAAGAGAGGGAAAGAGGGAGAGAATTGGGGATTCAAGATTTTTTTTATGTTAAAATTATCTTGCATGTAATTGGGGAAAAAAGAAAATTTTATCAAAAAAAGAACTCATGCTAGAAAATACAGAAGATTGTTTTTAACTGCAAAGAAACTTCTGTAGGACATATTTGATTTCCTCTCTCTCCTGGACTTACTGTCTGGCAATGTTAGAATGCTGATATACACATCGCTATAACCAACAATTTGCTGAATGAACATTATTCCACTGTTAACATCCCATATATTTTGTCTTTCCTTTTTTCAAATCAGGATAATTAGCCCCCATGACATATTTGCAATGATTCAAACCTTAAATGTTTCTGCCTTAAATAGTTTAATTCTGTTACCTATAGCAAAGATTAAAATAGCATATGAACTTTTGTGGAATTGTTTCATTTACTTTAGTGTTCAAATTTTAGTTCCTTATCTGAAATCAGTACTAAGATCACCATCTGAAGTTAATTCTTCCATTATAGTGACTTCATTAGCTTCTGTGTATTCAGTGAGGCTTTAATGCAATAAATCTCTTTGTGCAGACTGTTCCTCCCTCAGGACTCCAATTTAGGATGTTCACAGTGTGATGGATCTGGAGAGAAAATGCTTGCATCATCTCCTTTGCCTTTTCTTGACACTGTGCAACTCTCTTTGATATCAAGTGACCCACTTCTCCTTTTCTCTTCTCATTTTCTTATTTAGAAGGTAAGAATACTTAAAGTATTATATGCCACACTGCCTGACCTTACTCTTTCAGGCCTTTAATGTTTAAAATAATTTCCTAAAAGTCAGTGTTGGTGAACTGACCATTTACCAAAATAAAGTTTAATTCTAAAAACAACTATATTGCCCGTTAGCCTTTTTAGGTTTCACATGTGTGATTTAATTTCAACTTTGATATTCTTTTTTTTTAACCTGGACAATATGATTTTTTAAAATCTAGACAGCAGGATTTCATCAGTGAGAAGTCCTGGTTTGAAAACTCCCTCAATAGACATACATTATCAGTTCTATTTATCCACTACAGGCATTGCAATTTCTAATCTTAAATTTTACTTGTAACTAATCTACTTTGTTAAATCTTGTTAGAACTCAAATTCAAATTTCTTTGACTTAGACCTGGTCTGCTCACTGCTGTTCCAAATTTCTGTAATTCAGCTGATTTCAAAAAAACAAATTATTAAATAGTCACATAAAGTAGAGGATAATATACAAAACTAAATAATATAACTAAACAAATGATCAAATGAAGCTTTTGACTACTTGACCAGAAATTAGAGGATGGTGCTAAAATTGTTATGATTTGAAATTATCAATTATTTCTTGATTTATTTTTGAAAAAATTGGCTTTGGGTGCATTCTCACCCCATACTTCCCCTCCAAGCAACTCCCTTATTCTCTTTCAATCTTAGCATTATTTTGAGGTCACCCTCAATCGCATTTATTCCCAGATATTTATTTGTTTAACTCATCCTAATTAGGAAGCATTTAATTTTCATCATGTACTTACTTGGCCAAAACATAATAAATAGTCGCTTTGGAGCTGGCTGGTCAGCAGGACATTAAAACTACTACAAGAAAATTCAATAAAAGTAAACTGCGGGGGCTTCCGGGTTAAGATGGCGGCAGAGTAAGAAGCAGCTCTTAACCTCTCCTGACCGAAACATACAAAACTCCTCAAGGGGACATAAAAACAAGTCCAGACGAACGGAGGAACCCCACAACAGGGCACAGCGTGGAAGGTACGTGGAATCGAGACATTTCCAAGCTAAAAAGGGCTCTCACTCACTCAATCGCGAGCTGAGCAACCGCCCCACCCCCACCCCCTCCACACTCACCTATAGCTCCGAACCCAGCTAAAAAGAAATAGAGCAAGTTTGGGGCACCCATCGAGTCATCAGCAGCTCCGGGACCTGTTCCTGACAGCAGCAAGACTTAGGACCCCATTAAGTCAAAAAAAGCACGCGAAAT